>NC_071354.1:79398821-79747821 GCF_943734655.1 Sabethes cyaneus | reverse complement strand
GTCATTCAAAATACCATGCTAGAAAAACCCAAAGCACCATGTTTACCATTAGCGTAAGTCACAATAAGTATGGAAATTACATTTACTATCAAAGCGGTATCAAAACTTCCGTATCACCATTATCGCTACAAATTTTTACCACCACAAAGTCGTTCTAAATCAAATCCCTCACTTGATCACGTATGCTGTTTCTCCCTGATGGATTCTTGTCCTACGGGATCTTCAGCAGTTTTTTTTGCTTGCCTGCCGTGATTGGCCGCATTAATGTTGTTTTTTTGTTGGAAATGTGTATAACCAACATCGCCTTGCAATTTCCAACGTTCCAGTCGTTTGTGCTTCATCTCCGCTCCAGTGCAACCTGCATCTCAGCGATTGTCATGCGGACTATATAGCAATAAAAAATGCATCACAAAAAAGGGGTTTGTCTTCTTGTGAGCTCCGAGAGCTGCCTACTGTAAACCGAACCTCGACAGACAACAGTAAATTGCAACGTTACCCTCGCCAGCTCGGCAGATCAATTAAAACGGTACGGTTATTAGATGCATCCCATGCATCCATCCAGAAATGTGTCTCTTGCCAACAACGTCTAAAGGCGGGCCGGACAAAAACTTGAATAACATTTTGGATGCGTGTTTGTCTGTTGACAAATTAAAATTCGGAAGAAAAGGAAACGATAATGTGTTTTGCAATTACGACAATTTGGATAATAGTTGGTTGTATTCTAGATATAATCAATCAGTGAATTTAATAAACCGCCCCTGATGTTCAAACACCTAAAAAGTGGCTAATCAAATAGCATAATTTATAAAAAATATAACAATTTTGCTTCAACCGTATTACGAAGGTCTCTGCCCGGAAATGCATTCACATTAACTGTGGTTATGCCATTCCTTGCCGCGCTGAGCTGCACCATTCTCAAAATGGCAAATTTCCTTTTCAATATAATTAATGGATTTAGCCACAAATCGAAATATGAATGCCGGCCGGACGGAAATTGCCTTAATTATACTCCTGGCATCGTCATAGGAAAAAAATGGACAGTTCGTGTTCGAGACCAAGGGCAGACGAACCTTTTGCCGAAACGAGTGATCATAACCTTAACCCTTGCCGTTAGCAACGACGGTTACATAACTGGTTCTGTCTATCCTGCATTACCGTGTCCGGTGGTAATTTATCGACAGTCGTTCCACAAGGATTTCAAATTTAAATGCAGCAGGAAACGTGAATCCGCTTGCTCCGCGCTACGAACACAAAATTTTCAAAAGCGAACGCTGTTGGGATAAGGCCAAGAGGTTCAAGCTCACCTAGGTCAATGGCATTCAGAGTCTCCATCCGGAAAGGGAAACAGCGCAGACAAAGGGTCCCTGAGAGCGATAGGATTAGTCAAAGGTTTCATTAAAAAAGGTGTGTGCTGGTTTTTTAAAAGAATGCAAATCATCAACAAAGCGGATGATTTGGTCATCTGTTTTCATTTGGCTATAAATAAATTTGTTTGCATATAAAAAGAAAATTTTCACCGACCCATTTATCACTTATCACAAATGTTTTTGAATCGTTTTACCGTTTACTGTCAGAATTAATAGTGGTTCGAAAAGTCATTTTCCTTAACTCATGGCAATAATAATATGTGTGAAGACAAAAGTCGGGCGTGGTTTCCTTACAGTAGATCCATTTTTTTTAAGAGGCGAACCAGCCGCAGGCTGAAAACATCTCTAATATAGAATAAAAAAAAAAGATCCATTTTTAGATGAATTTCACGCTAATACTGTTGCAGAAAGGCCACAAACGATTGGGTGTACCCACAAGCAGAGACACTTGTGCGCATTCCGGAGATGTGAGAATCTGCTTCCAGCTTTAGGAACCTTTTAACCCACGTGATGGTTTGTTTGGTAGAAGGACGCGTCTCCTAAGTATCAGACTATAAGGACCCCGGTCTGCACTCCACTCCATGACCCAGTCCTCCACTCATATGATATCCTGATGCGATACCCATCCCATATTGAATATAGGTATTATATTATACAGTAGGGTCCTATTGCCCATATTAGTCCTATTTTAGATATTATAGGCTAATAAGTAAACAAGTATCTCGAAGTTTTTTTCACCTAAATGTAAGTTTTATCAACACTTCCAGGCTTGTCATGCACTTTACGCTTCGATTCTGCTCTTTTGGTTACTGCACCTCAGCCATCAAAATTTGAAAAAGAGCACTCTTTTTGCTACCAACGGGGCAGCAGCCTTATTGCACCGAAATACAAAAGATAAAACATTACTTTCTTCAGCAATATTGCAGATAATAACAAATTCTACAAATGTCCCATACACCAATTTTTATAATTTTGCTAGGCTGAGGTGGAGTAACCAAAAGAGCAAAATCGAAGCGAAAAGTGCATGCCAAGCCTGCACTCTTCAATTAAAAAGTACGGAAAATATCGTTGATATAGCATTTTAAAATGCAACAGGATGGTGAACGGCTGGTTAATGCGTAACATCGGTTCTTCGCGTACCTGCAGGTATAAAATAGACCTCACAGTAAAATCCATCTCATCTCTGCCTCACATGATACCATTGGAAAGACGAGCATCCTAAGCAGTGCTCCGGTGGAAGCTAAGGTCGTATACCGGCAGGGAAGGAGCCACGCGCGAAAGCTAAGTGTAGTAACGAGGAATAACCTTGCTAGCTTTAAGCTACTATTCCCATGCCAGAGGCGGCTTTTGATGGCAGGACGATTCCTCAACCAAGTTAGGAGCGGCTCACGACAGCGTTTGATCCGGAGCGGGCGGCATTAGGATTATTGTGTTGTTTCGCACTAAAGTTAAGATAGCAGGCCCATCACGAGACTCAGTAGCGTGGCCCTTACTGGTAGGGCAACCTGCCTAAACCTTCCTCACTACGAACAATCAAGGAAATTCTATTCGGGATACTCGGCATGGACAAGGGCGAAGAAATAAATACATGGAATGGGTGGTTGGTATCTAGAACTGCGCATCGCTAAACTTCGTTGGTGACAACAGAGTGCTGCTAGGAAAGCTTGAACTCCGAAAGTTCGGCATCGTGGCACTGCAGGAGATCTGTCGCATAGGCGAGAAGGTGTAGAGGACCGGGATCGCAAGGCTAATTTTGACTAGAACGGTGAAGCGACCAACGAGCTAGGAACGGGCTTTGTAGTGATGGGCAGAATGCAAGATCGCGTGATGGACTGGAACGTGCATTGCCCTTACGAAGGTAAACTCGACGATGATAAGGAAGCGTTCTATGCCCAGCTTAGAATGCATTCGCCACGGGATGTCAAGGTCGTCATTGGGCATTACGCCCAAATCGGCAAGAAAGCGATTAACAGACCGGGGATCGAGCCTCATAGCCTGTAAACCGACACTCACTATAACGGCCTGTGATGCATCAGCTTTGCAGCTTTCCGAAGCTTGGTGATCACAAGCGCATTCTCTCTCTGCAAATGTATCCTCAAAGCCACCTGGTCATCTGACCAACAAACATTGAACCAAATCGATCGCGTTCTTAAAGATGAACGATTTTCTCGAACTTCACCAACATACAATAACCTAGTAGCAGTTCATGTGAGCTTGAGACTATCTTGGAAAATTATATACGCATTGCCATGAGGAAGAATTTGTACAAGTATCGACGAGCGTGGAATGAGTTGACTAAGGTCTTGAGGAGGAAAAAGTACCAGAAGGAGGATAGAGATCGTGAAGAGTTAGAACAACTATTCCGGGTTAATAACACGCGAAAGTTCCATAAGAAGGTGAACCAATCTGGTAAAGGCCACACAGTGAAGCCTGATATGTGTAAGGACGAGGAGGGAACCCTAGTCATGAGTGAGTGAAAGCTAGTCAATAGGTGGAAGCTATGCTCAAAGGCGATATAACAGAAAGAGACGCAAGTCAACCTAGAAATGCTTACAAACGATAACAGCACTCGCGATCTCAAAGAGATCCGGCTAGAAATCGGTTAATTGAAGAATAATAGAACCACCGGAGTTGACCGACTTCCGGCAGAACTCTACAACAATGGCCATGAACCGCTAGCAACGGCACTTCAAGAATTTGGGCAGAGGAGAAACTACCGGAGGAGTGGACAGAAGGAGGACAAAGATCGTGGGGTGCTGGAACAACTATTCCGGACTAATGACACGCGAAACAGGCTTGGTATACACTTTTCGCTTCGATTTTGCTTTTTTGATTACTGCACCTCAGTGAATCAGAATTTGAAAAAGTGGTGTATGGGGCATTTGTAGAGCTAGTAATTATCTATAATATTGCTGAACAAATTAAAGCTTTATCTTTAATATTTACGCCGCTTTAGGGCTGCTATGCCGTTGGTAGCAAAAAGAGAGCTCAGAGTAGCAGCTTTGTAGCGCTGTAAATACTAAAGATAAAGCTTTACTTTCTTCAACAATATCATACATAATTACCAGCTCTACAAATGCCCCATACATCACTTTTTCAAATTCTGTTTCGCTGAGGTGCAGTAATCAAAAGAGAAAAATGGAAGCGAAAAGTGTATGCCAAGCCTGCGCGCAAGTTTTACAAGAAGGTGAACCAAACTCGTAAGGGCTACACACCTAAACCTGACATGTGTAGGGATGATAGAGGGGATCTAATCACAAACGAGCGCGAGGCGGTCGACAGGCTGAAGCAGTTTTTCGATGAGCACCTCAATGGCGATGTAGTAGGAGACTCAACGGAAGTTAACCTAGGAGTGCCTATAAACGTGAACAGTGTGCCGGCTCCCGATCTTGAAGAGATCCGGCGAGAAATCCGTCAGCTGAAGACTAATAGAGCCACCAGAAAGGACCGATTTGGTCGGAGGACCCAGCAAACTATTTGGTTTGTATATCTCGGTTGCAACTGAGAGATACGAAATCATATCCGTACGAAAAAGTTATATTTCACACCACATAAGAGCATATAAGTACCAAAGTGGAGGCAATATGCGTGCAAAAATTTTGACAATCATTTGTAATTCTATCTGGCATTCTATTCCCATCAACAAAAACCCGATTTAATCCACCTAGTGGTGAAAGGAACCTTTGTTATACGGTCTTACTTGCTATTTGAGATAGAAATCGACACGTCTTCAGAAAATAATTCATCTATTGGTTGTAGTTGCGTAGTGCGTTCGTTTACATAAGATTTTTGAAAATTGAATAAGTTTACAAAATTTGAACAAAATAGGAACACTTTTAAATTTTGATGAAAAAAGGATCATGAAATTGCTGAGTAAGGATAAGTAAGTTGTTATTAATCTGAGTAAGTGCAAATAAAAGTAAGTTGTAAGAGGAAATCTTGTCCTTTAGCATATACATTGTCTAGTAAAGGTCTAGTTTATAGGTTTTTGAACTATGCATAGTTTCCTGTAATGCCATTCTATTTGAATCACATCAATAGAGTTTTCTTGAATAATTTTCATCAATTTTTATTGACTCACGCTGTTGTATTTTATACAACACGTGTAGGTTTTTCAACGCCATATTGTTATAAAGTTACAAATCGTTGTTTAACTAACGTATATTCTTCAACAAACTTATTGCGAGCAAAATATCATAATTATTCAATGCATTAATAATTTAAATTGTTGGGAAAATTTATGCAGCAAAACTATCAGCAAATGTAAAATGTTTAAAATGTATCCGTCTGCTGATAGTCGAGTAATTCGGAGTCAAAATTAGGGTATTCTTTATAATCAAAGTTCTACAGTTCCTAAACAAGCAAATATACAGGTATACTATTTTCAGAAAAGTTGTGTATTTTTACTATTTGTACAATTTTGTAGTACATGAAAAAGTCATGCAACAATTACAAAAAGAGCAATAATAGAAAAACTGATTTTACAAATTCATATACAATAAATAAGATTTTTCTATCTTCGCTGCAGAGATAAAAGGTTACTGTCTTTAGAAAAATTTCTCATAATAATATGCTCTATAACTTTGCAGAACACATCAATGTGTTATATTGACACTAAAGAAAAATATTTTTTTTATTTCACTTTTAGGGGGATTAATAAAAATTTAAATCCCACCAGACGATAGAGCTTTCAATTGCTAGAAACTCTTCCAAAGGTTCGATAAACCTAAAACCAAGTTTTCCTACTCAAAACTCTAGTGCACACGTTTTCTTCGGTTTGGGGCTATTTTGCGCGCGAGTAACTGTGTTACAAAAGTTGGCGCGAGTGTTCGAGGGTTAATATCTTTTGACAGGCAAAACCAATTCTTATGAAATTTTGCATATATATTCGTAGTCTCAAAACCTCTCGTTTGATATTAAAATAATTGAAATTAGATAAATTATCTTGGTTAAAATCATTATAAATTATTGTAAATTTTGGTGTGGTGTATACGGTTGCTCATAACTTTCAAATTAAACGTCCAATCAAAAAACCATTCAATAGTGATCTATTAGGATATATTATCTTTCAAATGAGACTAATAGCGCATTAATCGGTTTGGCCACCTCTGAGAAACAGGCGATAATTATTACCTTGTCAAAACAGGTTTTTAAAGCATAACTTTTAAACTACTTATTTATTTTCAATTAAAAATTCCTGAACAATTTAGCTTTAATAAGGGCTTTCATTTGATACTAAGATCGTTGAAATCGGTCATGTAGTTTTGAAGAAACCCGTTTCACGTATTTTTCACATTTTTGCTTATAACTTTTAAACGAAACGTCGTGTCACGAAACAACTCAATAGTGATCTACTAGACAATAACACCTTTCAAACAAAAGTAATAGCGAACCATTCGGTTCAGCCATCTCTGAGAAACAGGCGATAGAAAAAATCATTACATACATACACACACACACACACACACACACACAGACATTGCTTAAATCGTCGAACCCTATCGATTGGTATATGTGACTTGGCCCTCCGGACCTCGGATCAATTTCGTGTTTTTCGACCAATTTTTAAACCTTTGTTATAGTATAACAAAGGTAAAAGGGCGACCGGTTAGATTGCTGTAATTACCGCGGTATCACGTTGATCAACGCCACCTAAAAGGTGCTCTCCCAGATTTTGTTGCGTCGTCATCGTATCAGGCGGGCTTTATGGGGGCCGGTGCTACTACGGATAAAATTTTCACTCTCCGACAAATCCTCCAGAAGTGTCGAGAGAACAAAGTGTCCACGCATCATATTTTCGTGGATTTCAGAGCAGCATACGATACAGTTGAACGCGAACAGCTAGGGCAGATAATGTACGAGTACGGTTTTCCGGACAAACTGACGCGGCTGATCAAAGCTACCCTGGAGCGAGTGACATGCTACGTGCGCGATTCGAGGACACCCTCGAGTCCTTTCGAAGCGTGCAGAGGGTTGCGGCAAGGGGATAGACTGTCCTGTATATTATCCACTATCGCTATTGAAGGTGTGATCCGGCGAGCTTCAGTAAGCCTAACCTTTGCAGACGACCTCGACATCATTACCAGAAACCTTGGGACAGCGGTATGAATCGCGAGCTACAGGCACTGCGTGTAGAGATTCCCTTCGTACACCTGGCGGAAGTTACGAGACTACGGTGGATCGGCCTTGTCGCAAGAATGCCGGACGACTGTGCAGTGAAATCCGTTCTCTTCAAGAATCCCACCGGCACCAGGAATAAAGGGGCCCAGGGGACTACTAGATGGCTCGACCAGGTTGAAGCCGATTTGCGTGTGTCGAGACGCGCAACGAATTGGCGACGGGTAGCGCAGGACCGACCACGTTGGAAAGAAATTCTTGATACGGCAAGTGCCACCCCGGCTCTCGGCTGGTAAACGGAGGATAAACTACCGGAGGGGTGAATGGAAGGTGTGGTTGGTCCCATATATAAAAAGGGCAATCGATTCAATTGCTGTAATTACCGGGGCATTACGCTGATCAGTGTGTGCGCCTACAAGATGTGCTCCCAGAATTTGTTACGTCGTCTATCCCCAATAGAAAGAGATTTCGTGGGGCTGTATCAGGCGGGCTCTAGGGGCCTGAGCTACTACAGCTAATTTTTTTCTGCCCTGCAAATACTCTAGAAATATCGGGAGTACAACATGCCCACGCATCATATATTCGTAGATTTCAGGGCAGCATACGATACAGTCGAGCGCATGGTGCTATGACAGAAAATGCACGAGAACGGTGTTCCGGACAAACTGACGCGAATCGCACAGAAGGTTACGACAAGGGTATGAACTTTCCTCCAAGCTATTCTACATCGCTGATCCGGCGAACGGGCATCAAACCATGAGGAACGATCTTCGGCAACGGTAACCGACTCTTACCCTTCACAGATAACCTTAACAACATTACTAGAAATTTTGAGATGGTGGATGCAATCTACGTCAGAATAACAACGAAGGCTGAAAGTATTGGGTTACAAATCGATGGGTCAAAAACCAGATATAGGGTAGGAAGAGGTTCTAGAGTTCGGCTCCCACCCACGTACAGTGACTATTGACGGCGTTGAACTGGAAATGGTTGATGAGTTCATTAACGGTCGACTGGAAAAGTACCAAAACTACCGAGCATCTTACTAGAAACTGAAAATGAAAGAAAAAAGAAAAAACTTTTTTTTTCGAAAGAATTCTGCAAGTTATTTTATTATTTTAACAAATATAAAATATGCATTTTGTCTACGACTCGTAGACTTAATGAATGCATGTTTTGAAGTAGAATTAAATGCATTCTTTGGATGGACGTTTCAAAGATTTCCTTGAAGTCCTAAAAGTCCTTGAAACATTTGCCCTAGACAGCAAATGAACTAGTTTAATAATAACCCGATGACCAAAATGCCATAATTAAAACCAGAATTAGTAACGTTGGTAAAAACCCGATTTAATCCACCTAGTGGTGAAAGGAACCTTTGTTATACGGTCTTACTTGCTATTTGAGATAGAAATCGACACGTTTTCGGAACATAATTCATCTATTAATCAACCTTGCGTAATGCGTTGGTTTACATAAAATTTTTGAAAATTGAATAAGTTTACAAATTTTGAACAAAATCGCAACACTTTTAAATTTTGGTAGATCCTTTTTTCATGAAATTGCTGAGTAAGGATAAGTAAGTTGTTATTAATTTGAGTAAGTGCAAATAAAAGTAAGTTGTAAGAGGAAATTTTATTCTTTAACATATACATTGCCTAGTAAAGGTCTAGTTTATAGGTTTTTGAACTATGCATAATTTCCTGTAATGCCATTCTATTTGATTCACATCAATAGAGTTTTCTAGAATAATTTTCATCAATTTTTATTAACCTTCGGTTACTCACGCTGTTGTATTTTGTACAACACGTGTAGGTTTTTCAACGCCATATTGTTATAAAGTTACAAACCGTTGTTTAACTAACGTATATTCTTCAATAAACTTATTCTGAGCAAAATGTCATAATTGTGTAATGCATTAATAATTTAAATTGTTGGGAAAATAGATCAGCATAAACCGCCATCACAGAAACGAAGCAATCAGCAAGCGAGGTGTACCGCAATTGACCCCAAGTGGAATTTTCTCTCGTTTCTCCATATGGAAAAATGGTGTCTGTATGCAGCAAAACTACCCAATGTAAAATGTTTAAAATGTATCCGTCTGCTGGTAGTCGAGTAATTCGTAGTCAAAATTAGGGTATTTTTTATAATCAAAGTTCTACAGTTCCTAAACAAGCAAATATAGAGGTATACTATATTCAGCAAAATTGTGTATTTTTATCATTTGTACAACTTTGTAATACATGAAAAAGTTATACTACAATTACAAAAAGAGCGAAAATATAAAACCTGATTTTACAAATTCATATACAATAAATAAGATTTTTCTATCTTAGCTGCAGAGATGGAAGGTTACTGTCTTTAGCAAAATTTCTTGTAATAATATGCTCTATAACTTTGCAGAACACATCAATGTGTTATATTGACACTGAAGAAAAATAATTTTTTTTATTCACTTTTAGGGGGATTAATCAAAATTTAGATTGCACCAGACGATAGAGCTTTTAATTTCAAGAAACTATTCTAAAGGTTCGATAAACCTAAAACCAAGTTTTCCCAGTCAAAACTCTAGTACGCACGTTTTCTTTGGTTTGAGGCTATTGGGCGCGCGAGTAACTGCGTTACAAAAGTTGGCGCGAGTGTTCGAGGGTTAATATCTTTTGACCGCTACAACCAATTCTTATGAAATTTTGCATATATATTCGTAGTGTCAAAACCTCTCGTTTGATATTAAAATAATTGAAATTAGGTAAATTATCTTGGTTAAAATCATTATAAATTATTGTTAATTTTGGTGTGGTGTATTCGATTGCTCATAACTTTCAAATTAAACGTCCAATCAAAAAACCATTCAATAGTGATCTATTAGGATATATTATCTTTCATATGAGACTAATAGCGCATAAACCGGTTTGGCCATCTCTAAGAAACAGGCGATAATTATTACCTTGTCAAAACAGGTTTTTTAAGCATAACTTTTAAACTACTTGTTTGTTTTCAATTAAAAATTGCTGAATAATTTAGCTTTAATAAGAGCTTTTATTTGATACTAAGAACGCTGAAATCGGTCATGTAGTTCTAGAGAAACCCGTGTCACGTATTTTTCACATCTTTGCTTATAACTTTTAAACGAAACGTCGTGTCACGAAGCAACTCAATAGTCATCTACTAGACAATAATACCTCTCAAACAAAAGTAATAGCGAACGATTCGGTTCAGCCATCTCTGAGAAACAGGCGATAGAAAAAATCATTACATACATACACACACACACACACACACACACACACACACACACACACACACACACACACACACACACACACACACACACACACACACACACACACACACACACACACACACACACACACACACACACACACACACACACACACACACACACACACACACACACACACACACACACACACACACACACACACACACACACACACACACACACACACACACACACACACACACACACACACACACACACACACACACACACACACACACACACACACACACACACACACACACACACACACACACACACACACACACACACACACACACACACACACACACACACACACACACACACACACACACACACACACACACACACACACACACACACACACACACACACACACACACACACACACACACACACACACACACACACACACACACACACACACACACACACACACACACACACACACACACACACACACACACACACACACACACACACACACACACACACACACACACACACACACACACACACACACACACACACACACACACACACACACACACACACACACACACACACACACACACACACACACACACACACACACACAGACATTGCTCAAATCGACGAACCCTATCGATTGGTATATGTGACTTGGCCCTCCGGGCCTCGGATCAATTTCGTGTTTTTCGACCAATTTTTAAACCTTTGTTATAGTATAACAAAGGTAAAAAGTCACTTTATATCTAACTTTCTCGTTGATCTTTATTTTGACAGGGATAGGTAGCGGTTATACCGTTCAATCACGAAAATATATCGATAACTATCGATAAATATATCGATAAACTATCGAAACACAGTACAAAGTGTTTATATATTTTTTAGTTTCTCTAATGAAGAGTAAGGTTTAGCCCAAAAACAAACTTTTTCAAATTTTCAATGGCGCTTTTGACTGCAATTAAAAGACTGATCAATTATGGAGGATTTGCCGGTACACAAACTACAACATGTTGAACACTGACATAATCAGCGGTAATGAATTTGGTGATTTCAATTCAAAACATATCCTACCACCGGTGTGGATCAATCCCACTTAATTGCTCCAATCAGCGGCACGTCAATAGAAGTACCGCGACGATTGATGGAGCGCGGCAAATTTCGGGGTACGTTTTGAAGTGAACATCAAAACAATCGTTTTGCTAAATGAATAGATCCGGCCGGGCTCGAATTCGTTTCGCGTGCGTACGCTTTTTGCTTTGATTTTCTATGCGATTTTTGTTTTGTCCACCGTCATACCAGTTGTCCCGCACTCATCAAGGCGTGAAATTAGACGTAACGTAACCAAGGAAGGTGTCCACGCGCGCGCGTTTCTCACCGCGTTCCGATCCGACCGATCCATGCGATGCGAGGGAGAGGCGCCACCCGGGGGTATTTAATTGAGCTGTTTCATCTAGGTTTTACCTGGCCGAAAGTGTATGCCAGCAATGATTGGGCGGATTTTGCAGTTGGCACGGATGAGGTGAATTCCACGGTGATGATTGTCGGCGGGCGAGAACTGCCGCTAATTAGAGTGTAAATTTTTGGCATTTTGTTTGTGCTTACGAATCTGTAAGCTCGCTTATTAATGGTAAGTAGTTTATGAAGACTTTACAATTCATCTTTCGCTTTCGGAAAAAAGTATAAAGATGAAGCATGAAGAGTAGAAGCGGAAATGGGCTCATTCCTTCAATCGACAAACGTTAGAAAAATCTGCGGCATTTCCTGTTCCAAAATTGTTGCATGCTGGGAAATTATTCTATATTCTACTCTATATCCATGTAAAATTCTATATGATTATATTTATGTTGGCACGAATGAATAACAGGTATTCCGCAGTGTTTTCTATGATGATGATGTCTCTCTAAATATATAAGAGCCTACATGTAGCTACATACCTACATTTGGGTTACAACATCCCGTAATGTAGGTTTCCCAAGTTCACTTTCCAGAAAAATATGATGGATCTGGAATGCTTTATGACGAAGCTATTCTCGTTGTCTCACTGTTCCTGCTGTCTCACTGTTAACTAGTTTCCCCTATCATAGAAGAAGTGCATACCAATCCATGTTAACGCACTGGTTCACTATTATCTTCTCAAGCAGTTTAATCAACGTGTTAAGACCTGCAGCTAAAATAGCACAAATTATATTTACTAATTTTCTCAGTACTGAATAGCAAGAATGCTTAAAATGCACGTTAAAATGCTAATATCGACAATTTGACGTAATGTTACTTGCTTTTCTGCTGGACAATATGAAGCATGAACTGGAATGTTACCTACTTATAGATGATGATAGCAATTTTGCATAAAATTGCTACTATAAACCATCATCATTCAAGACTTCGTTTTTTAATTGGTTGGTTTAAGATTTTTGAACTGCGATCGAAGTGGAGCTGTGCAGTAATTTTCTGGGCTATACGATTGTTGACTGTCCAGTGGAATGTGCTGCAATCTTTAAAAGTTGTTTCCCGCATTCCCTTCGCAGTTCGGGGAGAGCCTTTCGTAACTTTGCCTCCACACGTGTTTGCTGTGCAAACTATGTTCGTACACTTTTATCCACGAGGCAAGAACATAAAATACAAGCTTGTAAGGTTATATACACAGATAGTCGTTTATTGCTGCTGCTGCTGCAACAGTCAAAGAAGGAAATCGTAACGAGGGTGAACGGGACCGGTGTTTAGGGGGTCACGAAATCAAATTGGAGGACTTTCCCCTCGAGGACTGTTTTCTAACCCCGACATGGGGCGACGTCTATCGGTATGTACTGTTGGGAGACGGAATCCATTTGCCGAAATTTTATTAGTTTACTCACCTCCCTCTTGTTCGTTCTGAATGACGCGATGGCTTGTGCTGGAATTTCTTTTTTAAAGACTTACAAAATCACCTCTTAACAATATGCATCAATTTCGAGAAATAACTACTAGGTAGGTGAATCGCTGGCAGACTTTTGTTTGTTGCCGTATACTTCCTCGACGGGTTCATTGGCTCACGTTGGACGATGCGTCGAGTGAGCCCGCCATTTCCTCACCGTCGGGTCGCGTTGAGGATGTCTTATGCATGCATAAAATTAATAACTTCTTTCATCCTTTTTCGCGTATGAATTATGTGACTTTGAAAAAGTTTCCTACTGTCGTGCTGGTGTGCTTTGAGGGGCATAGTCACGCGTAAAACCGGCAAATCTCCATCGAGATTTTTGGGCTTGCTTTTTTACTGGAAGTTAACATCGTCAGCAAAAATAATGTAGATATAAAGGGTCGTACAAAGTGGCTTCCTTTACAATAATGGCTAACTGCAGCGCAGCCAAGTCAATAAAAGAATGGCATGGAATGGTAATCATTTTTCCTTCCGGTGTTCTCCACACAAAATCTTGCGTATCGTTGCCACTATTAAAAGGAAATTCCAAATGCAATCTGCTAGGTCTGAAAGGTTCTAAATTTTTTCACTTTCAAAGAAATTTAAACAGTGCGGAAATGTAAATGGAAAACACCGATCATATGATGCATTAAGGATGGGAGGGTGTTTTCGCTGAAGAATTTAGCTGCAAATGCTGATGCATGGAGACTGTCGCAATGGAAAAAAAAACTTCTCAAATGGAAACATGTAATTGTCTGCAAAGTTTTGCAGAGAATTCGTAATGCTGGAGAATGCTTATATTTTATTTATAGTTTTTTTGTTCGATTCTTCGATTCTACCGATTCTACGTAATAAAGTCTGTGCCATTTAGTACTTGGTCGCACAAAATTTTTAATTTTTAAGGAAAAACACAAAAAAATCTTCGTGTTTTCTGATAAACTTTCGAACTTTTCGTTAAATGCCTACCATTATTTTCTGCACAGTGACATTGTGAACCGTGTCCAGATATATGAAATTCGTTCTCCTCGGCTACCGAGAACTACGCGAGAATACCGAATGAGGCGCTGTCTTCTTCCGAGGAGTTGGGTACTTCAACCTTCGAAGACGATTAGGTCAGAAAGCGCTTGGCCATCGGAGTAGCCGTTAGCACGGCACTACGGATTATACGAAGTGATTGGTCTAACGGGAAACATCAGCAAGCGGGGAAGAGAAAAAGTGGAAAAATTATCTAAACATTAGATATTATATTAATTAGATAAACCACTAGGGAGAACTTTTCCAATTACCGACGAGTAAGGAATCAGTTAACTACGATTCTGAGGAGTAAAAAGCGCCAGAAGGTGGACAGAGTTCGTGAAGAATTAGAACATGACACGCGCAAGTTTTACGAGAAGATGACCCAAGCTCGTCACACCGCAACTTGACATGTGATAGGGACGAGAGAGGGAATCTGATCACAACCGAGCGCGAGGTGATCGACAGGTGGAAGCACTTCTTCAATCAACATCGCAATGGTGAAGTTGCAGAAGGAGGCGAAACGGAAATTAACCTAGAAGTTTCCATAGATGATTGCAGAACTTAATAAAAATGGTCGGGAAACGATCGCAATGGATCTACACTGGGTAATATCCAAGATTTGGGAGGATTAGAAGTTACTGGAGACATTGATGTAAGGAATTGTTTGTTCCATCTCCAAAAAGGTGGGCGACTCGGCTGCTGTAACTATCGTGGCATAACACTGGTAAGCACCGCCTACAAGGTACTCTCATAGATCCTGTTATGCCGGCTGTCACCGATAGAATTATTAAATGCCTTATGAGGGTTCGCGTAGCTACGGACCAAATTTTTACTATCCGACAGATCTTGTAGGGTCAAGAACTTTGCAACGGCAAAGACAATCTATGCCAGACTAAAAGCGTAGTCTAAGAGGATGGGACTAAAACCAAATAAATGAAAAAAGAGGCACAAAGCTGACAAACGTGCACCCTCCTTGAACAGTAATCGTTGACGTCGATAAACCATAAGTGGTAGATGAGGACGCGGAGGACAACACACCACACTGTAAGGGCACCAGCTAGAGTGCAAGCGACCTGCGACGCGACGCGAGTTGTGGTTATACGCGCAGCCCTTCGCCCAAAGGGACTGCCCAGCAAACATTTTCATAAGCATATCAGAGTAACAAATGAGTTATATGTACTTACCTATATATATACCCTGCAAATCGTATCTGATGCACAAAACTAGCATATGCGTACTAATTTGGAGGCCATATACGTACTAATACATATACGTTAACAATTCAACTTTATAAGACTGTGTGCTATACAATTCTGTACTGGAAGTCGCAGGTCAATCACTTACTATCGTCAAATGCGACAGAATATAAACTTGTATGCATTTCATTCGGCTATATTTACGATCCTCAATTTATTAAAAGTCAATAACGATAATTTTCGTACATTGATATACGAGTTGGTGTTTACTGGGTGTGCATTTAGCGACATGTGGGCGAAGTCGCGCCGCATCGCAGTCGCTTTTACTCTGTTCGGGTCCTAAGGTAAATTTTTAATCGGCGAAGTAGGTCTATGATACCGTCTCGTGTTATCGTTAGCTGTTGCTCCATCAAAGTTGGACCCTTCCTGTGGTAATCAGGTTTAGATATCGGTGCTGAAAAGACTTCCGTACAAGTTATATCATTAATCACATAACCAAAGTTATGTCCTCTTCTTAGTCAAAGCCGAAAACAAAAACCCATGTTCAAGTTGAAGACTACTTCTAATTCCTCGCCCAATCCCAAGTTCAAATTCAAGTCCAAGTCCAAGTCCAAGTCCAAGTCCAAGTCCAAGTCCAAGTCCAAGTCCAAGTCCAAGTCCAAGTCCAAGTCCAAGTCCAAGTCCAAGTCCAAGTGCAAGTGCAAGTGCAAGTCCAAGTCCAAGTCCAAGTCCAAGTCCAAGTCCAAGTCCAAGTCCAAGTCCAAGTCCAAGTCCAAGTCCAAGTCCAAGTCCAAGTCCAAGTCCAAGTCCAAGTCCAAGTCCAAGTCCAAGTCCAAGTCCAAGTCCAAGACCAAGTCCAAGTCCAAGTCCAAGTCCAAATCCAAGTCCAAGTCCAAGTGCAAGTCCAAATCCAAGTCCAAGTGCAAGTCCAAATCCAAGTCCATGTCCATGTGCAAATCCAAGTCCAAGTTTAACTTGAAGTCCAAGCCCAAGTCCATGTCCATATCCATGCCCATGTCCAAGTTCAAGTCCAAGTCCAAGTACAAGCCCAAGTCCAAATCCAAGTCCAACTTCAAGTCCAAGCCCAAGTGCAAGACCAAATCCAAGTCCAAGTCCATGTCCAAGTTCAAGTCAAAGTCCAAGTCCAAGTCCAAATTCAAGTCCAAGCCCAAGTCTAAGTCCAAGTCCATGTCCATGTGCAAATCTAAGTCCAAGTCCAAGCCCAAATCTAAGTCCACATCCATATCCAAGCCCATGCCCAAGTCCAAATCCAAGTCCAAGTCCAAGTTCAAGTCCAAATCCAAGTCCATGTCCATGTTCAAATACAAGTCCAAGTGCAAGTCCAAATCCAAGTCCAAGTCCATGCCCCTATGGGCCAGAAATCAAAATTTCGGGACAAAAATATTTTCGGCTAAACGGCATGTTATTGCTCAATGTGGTTTTCGGAACTTTTTGAATAAAAAATTGATGCATATTTTGAAGGGGTCGTCCAATATTTAAGCGTTACTTAAACAACAATTTAAGTAAATAATAGCTTTTTAAGTAAACTTTTTTTTAACCTTTTTGCTTCCAAAATATTAAAGATAAACCAATTTCAAGTAATTTTTCTGAAGATATGAAACTTCTACCTTTTACCCATTTTCAGCAATAGACCTTTGTTTACAAACGACCCCTCAAATCACATTTCTTCTTGTAACATGTTTATTTCAACAGACAGCTCAATATGGTGTTCTAGAAAATATTTTGCACATAAAAAAGGAATATTTTTGCTGAAGACTGTTTTGCTTTATATGTATTAATTAATAAGATATAACTAATTTTAGGTTAAAAACCATCTGATGAAAAATCCGAATATCTTAGCCATCTGCAAGTATCTGCAATTAGTTTGCATACCAATTTGTAGGCAATTGTTTTAGTTATCTATTGTTATTAGTTTTATGTTTAGTTATCTGTCCAAATGTGTATTTCATAGAATACCTGGGAATACCTGGGAATAGTGCGGACTTTTTTTTTTTTCAAACATTTTATAACTTAATAAACTTGCGTTCTAGTGTCAAACAGTCTTCACAGAAAATATGTATTCCAACATACTGAATAACGTTGTAGAACGTTTGAAAGCAACAAAATAATTGTGTGCAAAGTTATTGAGTGAAATTGATTTTTAAGTACTCTTTTTTAACACATCATTATATTTCGCAACCGGTAAGAGATAGGTAGTTACTTTATTCAGCAAAGTTGCTTATTTTAGTATGTTCTGCAACTTTTGGAGAAAAAACTTTTTTTTTTTAAATTATTTAAGAAAACAAAAGTTTGTATCACCTTAAGGGGGCATAGTACTTTTTCAATTTAAGAAAATCGAAATTTTTTTTATTGATTATTTCGAAAGATTAACATGTTGACCATATGTGTTTGAAGTCGTTTGGATGAAATCTACAAATTGACAAAGTTACAGCTATTTGTACCGCGTATGTGTGGAGCGATTACACGGCGAATAAAAACTTCAACGCTTTTTTTCTCGAAACTAGGTTTTCAAAGTCGGTACCATAAATATCTCAAGAACGGCTCAAGCAATTCTGTTGATTCTTTTTTGTTTGAAAGCCAACAAAATTATCTAGTGTTTGACCCATCCTTTTTTCGATATTGCAATTTTTGTATGTTTTAGAAATGTTTAAAGTTAATTTTTTCGACTAAAAACCTTACTTTTATGTTTAAATGTCCGCCATTTTGTTATGCGTTCGAATTTTAAAAAAATCATGGGTCAAACATGAGATAATTTATTATACTTTGATGTCGTTTTGGAATTTTTCAATTCGGATAAGCCCCCCCAGCGCCAATTCATGGTACCGCAAATCATGTTTTTTTTTGAATGATCATGTTCAAGGAGCCGTAGGGGAGAGGGGAAGAGGTTCACATATGCAAACAAAATTGTAAATATTAGTATAAAAGTGCAATGTTTTGAAAGCAAAAAAACCCGAATCGATTCGCTTTTCGCGTTATCGAGAAAAAAATATTTGAAATAAGGCAAAAAATATGGTGTAAAAAGTACTATGCCCCCTTAATAGGTGAATTCATGGTCACCCTAATAGTGCAGGAAGATGCGCTATATTTTATTATTTTACTTCTCTGAAGACACCACCCTTGAAAAATTTCACATTTTTCATCAGAGGGTTTATAACCTAAAATCAATTATATCTTATTAATTAATGCAGAAAAAGCAAAACAATCTTCAGCAAAAATATTTCTCTTTTATGTGCAAAATGTTGCCTAGAACATCACATTGAGCTGTCTTTTGAAATAAATGTGTTACAAGAAGAAATGTGATTTGAAGGGTCGTTTATAAACAAAGGTCTATTGCTGAAAATAGGTAAAAGGTAAAAGTTTGATATCTTCAGAAAAAATACTTGAAATTGGTTATCTTTAATATTTTGAAACCAAAAAGGTGAAAAAAAATTTACTCAAAAAGTTATTACTTAAATTGTTGTTAAAGTAACACCTAAATATTGGACAACCCCTTCAAAATATGCATCATTTTTTCATTCAAAAAGTTGCCGAAGACCACATTGAGCTGAGACATGCCGTTTAGCCGCAAATATATTTGTCCCGAAATTTTGATTTCTGGCCCCTAGTGCAAGCCCAAGTCTATGTCCAAGTCCAAGTTCATGTCCATGTGCAAATCTAAGTCCAAGTCCAAGCCCAAATCTAAGTCCATATCAATGTCCATGTCCAAGCCCATGTCCATGTCCAAGCCCATATCCAAGTCCAAATTCAAGTCCAAATCCATATCCATGTGCAAATACAAATCCAAGTCCAAATTCAAGTCCAAGCCCAAGTCTATGTCCAAATCCAAGTTCAAGTCCATATCCATGTCTGAATCCAAGTCCAAGCCCAAGTCCATGTCCATTTGCAAGTCTAAGTCCAAGCCCAAGTGCAAGTCCATGTCCAAATTCAAGTCCAAACCCAAGTCCAAATCCAAACCGAAACCCAAGTCTAAACCGAAGTTCAACTCCAAATTCAAATCCAAGTCCAAGTTCAAGTCCAAGTGCAAGTCCAAGTCCATGTCCAAATTCAAGTCCAAGCCAAAATCTAAGTCCATTTCTATGTCCATGTCCAAGTTCAAGTCAAAGTCCAAGTTCAAGTTCAGTCCAAGGCCAAGTCCAAGCCTAAGTCCAAGTCCAAGCCCAAGTCCTTGTCCATGAACAAATCCAAGTCCGAATCCAAGTCCAAGTTCAAGTCCAAATGCAAGTCCAAGTTCATGCCCAAGTCTAAGTTCAAGTGCAAGTCCATGTCCATGTCCAAACCTAAGTCCAAATCCAAGTCCAAATCCAAACCCAAGTCCAAGTTCATGTCCATGTCCACGTCCTTGTCCATGTCCATGTCCATGTCCAAATCCAAGTCCAAGTCCATGCCCAAATACAAGTCCAAGTTCATGCCCAAGCCTAAGTCCAAGTCCAAGCCCAAGTCCAAATCCAAGTCCAAGTTCAAGTCCAAATCCATGCCCAAATAGAAGTCCAAGTCCATGTATATGTCTACATCCAAGTCCAAATCCAAGTCCATGCCCATGTCCATGTCCATGTCCAAACCCAAGTCCAAATCCATTCCAGTGATGAACCGATCACTTTGATTCAATTTTGATTCATTTGACTGTACCGTCTCAGCCGAGAAAAATTTGACAAAGTTATGTATGGGACATTTGTACACACTTAAAAAAAGCACCGGAGTCGGCAAAGTTTTGCCAAGATTTGGATAACCAGGCGTTCGGTATAAATTTTAATGATACCAAACGTTAGTAAAAATCCGTAAAAGTCGATATGCACCACCGAAATTTTACCGAGTTTTTTTTAAGTGTGTAGAACTAATTATTGGCTACAATTTTGCTGAATAAAGTTTTGTTGTACCTTTTGTAGTCATATGACGAAGATCAGATTTGCTGATCACTCGTAGTAAATACTTGAAATGTTGAGCTATGATTCAAATTATTTCCACTTTTTTGTAGGAGTTGGACCGCTCTTGCACACGACTCAGAGAATTCATGCATAGATTTTTGTAAACAATAGTACCTTGTCCACGTAAGACGTAAGAAATTTTGAATATGACAAAGTGCAGTTTTCGTATGATGAACTCTCGCTGGAGCATGAAAACTTGTTACACTAAGAAATGCAAATTTCGAAAAACTTTATCTGGCTAAGTGAGTAACATGTACAGGCAAGGAGTGCCAGCCTTATCTCTTGTGAAAATCTTGAATACTTTAGAATATAACTCTTTCATAACTTGAAATAAAACATGGATCGTATTTACGTATGTCGAAGTGGGTCCGCTACCCTATACAGAAAAAGATTTTGTCAGATTTTTTACACATTTTTTTACGTTCGAATCGACACTATTGTAAATCTGTTGCAAAAAAAGCATTTTCGAAAACGATAAATAAATAATAAAATTAACAAGAAAAGTTTCGGAATTTTCCGACAAACATGAATTTTAAAAATAAAAAGCCTGCAAAATCTTCGATTGATTTAACATACATCAAATACATTAAATTATCAAAAATTTAAAAAATGCTTGTGAGGTTAGATAAAATAACTCAAATGTCGTATTTTCATAACGAATTTCTTTATTCCACAAATAAACCTTCTTTGTCAGAATTTACTTATTCGAAAATGGAACCTTCGAGGTCCCGCAAGGTGTAAAAGTGCAGTTTGCGTAACATTCGTAAAACAAAAACAATCCAAAATTATTCCGCTTAATCAATATGTATGTCGATTTCCTTGGCGGAAAAAATGAACATTGTGCATAATCATGTATTCGAGACAGTAAGCAGCTGCCTGACCGTTGCTGCTCAGGGCAATGTGATCCCGATTGATGGATTACTGCCGACGGCGTGTAGGCTCGACTGGCTTTAAGATAAAAAAAATCGATCCCGAAATATCCATCAGTTTTTTTTTCTCTGAAACCCGATGTCTGCGTAAATTGGGGCCACTGGGCGCTGCCTCGCACGTCAAAGCAACTTCTCGTTCTCCTTATCCAGCTTCAAATCCACTTTTCCGACCGTCAAGTAACCATTATTTTCGCTTTAGGTATTTTCGGCGATTAGTGCTTGAGAGTCCGCTGAAGGAAGAAGACACGGCTTCTCGTTAATATCCTCTCGGCATTTTTTTTCTTTCTTTGTTAAAATCCCTCGACCTCCGACTGTATCGGACCACGACGATCTGGCTTGCCATAAATTTCCACTCCGGTGGTTGGTGGTAGATGTTCTCCGAGCGAGCAACGATTTGCGAACAGTTATCGCATCGTTGCATCGTCCTTTTCGGTTACATTCTGAATCATCTTCAAAAACTTGCATTGAAACTGCTGGGAGGCTGGTTTATGGGTGACCGGCAGTTGCTTGGGAGGAAGACAAATCTCGCGAGACGCCCAAGAATCCCATAAAGTAAACCAATCGGAGAGGATCTGAGACTGACATTCGATACCGAGAAAACTGGTGAATCGCAGGGTCATTAGCATTTTGCTCGCAGTTCTTCGCGCGGACCACCAGAGGGATGCGATTCAACCATGAAAAACTGTACTATTTCGTTTTATACGAGGGGCCCTGTATGGGGATCTACCGGTTAGATTGCTTGGTAGAATCTACAATAAAGGTGGTCTGTAGAACTGTTATGAGTGAAACAATGTCGCTCTTGATATATTGTTTTAGCAGCCTTTGGGCTATTTTAGGTAACAAACCTTGCTGTGATTCTAAAATATCCACCGGCATAAATAAAATAGCACAAAAATAGAATAAAATTAATTTCTGACTTCAAACAACGAGGCATGCTAAAATTATCACATTTTGGTCATGTTTTTCCTTACACCCAACGTAAATATTGCTGTTCACCAGAAGAGTTCAATGCCTTCATGTAATTTATTCGATTTCTAACCAGGCTACAAAAGAACGA
Organism: Sabethes cyaneus; assembly: GCF_943734655.1. Taxonomy (NCBI): domain Eukaryota; kingdom Metazoa; phylum Arthropoda; class Insecta; order Diptera; family Culicidae; genus Sabethes; species Sabethes cyaneus. The sequence goes on along the minus strand of NC_071354.1, from coordinate 79,725,034 downwards.
CATAACACAGCAAATCAAGATCAAATTTCACCTACTTCAGAAGCACAACTCGGATAATCAAAAACGAATAAATGAAAATGAAACCGCGGCCAAATGACAAGTCTGTATTCAGCACAAAAAAAGCTCCTAAAATCAAATCAGAATTGACTAAATGATTAATGGTCTGCCAGACGTAATTAAAATGATTAATTCAAATGTTCCAAGCACCGCCGGTAAGCTGGTGTTTCATTCGGTTGTCACAAGGCGATGATCCTCTCGTGACTTCATTCGTCGTAACCATTTCAAATTCTACCAAACTTCGACGTTGTTGTTTGACGTTTTTAATATTACCAACACATTCAAACAACGACGGACACAGGTATGCAATTTCGCCTGTCATTATTCGACCGTTGGCGATTGTGGCAATGTCTGGCTAGCCTGGCTACTTCTTTCGTTCTTAGTGCCGTACCTACGTGTTCGCGCGGACTTAGGCTATTAATTTCTGTTTTATGATCATTAGACGGAGAGCCGTTGTGTTTTGATCGCGTTCTTATTCTGTCGTGTTTGAAGGCGCCGCACCGGCCGTCATTCGTTCGCACAGAAACCGAAACTTTCCCGGAACGTAAAGCGCCACTACCAGCAGGTCTGTTGTCGTTCCTGATGAGGGCTGCAGGGTAAGTTGCAATTAGTGATGCGATGTATCTGTTATAATTAAACAAACTATAAAGTTTAATTATTTTATATTCGTAAAATATTCAAAATTTCAAAACAATTTACTTTGTGTACGTAACATCTGCATTTTTATATGACAACGTTTTGCGACTATTTTTTCTCTACTACTTGTTTTAAAAATTATAGATACTTTTCCGAGTCCGTCACACGAGAAGGCAGGGTGACATTCCAACAAATAAAGAGCTAAAGATACGGGGCCACGAATGCTGGCTGAGTTTTGAACGCTAATAACTCTCCTGTTTACTAATCGATTTTCAATATTTTTGCACCAATCGATCGGAAAATTATCTACGCTTTCGGAAAATTTTTCAAGGTGATGCCTAGTCGTATTATTATCGTTCTCAGTACATTTAGTAACGAACGAGGTGATTTACTAGCACAAACATATTTAATCATTGTCAGTGAGCTGAAGAGCAAATCAGTTTTCTCTAGTTTTTGAAAGTATCAGTTTTTGACTGTATCACGGTCTGACTGCTTTATTATTGCCTTCCTTGCAGAGCAGTTTAGAAACCAGGGCTTACTTACTTTACCAGCCGAGGCTCTTGCCGTATCAAGAATTCCTCTCCATTGTACTCGGTCCTGGGCTACTCATCGCCAATTCGTTGCGCGTATCTACACACGCAAGTCGGCTTCAACCTGGTCGAGCCATCTAGCACGTTGAAACCCTCTATTCCTGGTGCCGTTAGGGTTCTTGGAGAGAACGGATTTCACTGCACAGTTGTCAGGCATCCTTGCGACGTGACCCAGTAAACAATTTGGTTTGTATATTTCGGTTGCAACTGAGAGATACGAAACCATATCCGCACGAAAAGGTTATATTTCACACCACATAAGAACATACAAGTACCAAAGTGGAGGCAATATACGTGCAAAAATTTTGATAATTCTATCTTGCATTCTATACAACAATTTTTGGAACACGCAACTTAATTATCCTCAATATACGATTAAGATATAACTAAATGTTACTGTCATCAATACTGCTTTACAATTTACAGCAATAAGTTGTATATGACGACACGCCCGACCGCAAAACAACTTATTTTACACTTCGCCTTGACATACTCTAATCATTATGCAATTCCAATGTAAAATTCACATGCATACGACTTAATATGCACTTTCTATTACGATCTTGTGTTATCTGGGGACCAGCCCACCATAGTATCCCAACTTTCACTAGGTGTTCGATTTCCAGCATGATAGGAGCCAGGGTTACTCGTCGCTAATGCCAGAGCCAGGTCTACTCATCGCTAACTCCTTGAGCTTCTTGGCATTCGCAAGTTTACTTCGATGTGGTCGAGTACCTAGCACGTTGGGCCACTATTTCTTTAGCCTATGCGTTCCTTGAAGAATAACTATCTCACCCCATTGTCATCCGGCATTCTCGAGACGTGGCCGGCCCCACGTATCCTCATGAGTTTTGGCAGACATACGATGGGAATCTCTCCAAGTATTGCCTGCAGTTTAAGACTCATGTGCCTGTGCCACGTTCTGTTTATTGTATTCTGCCAAAAATAGTCTACAATGCCTTCGAATAAGGCAAATGCGCGTGCAGCGTCAGTGCCAAAAAGCGCGCCCTTATTGCGTTCCGTAAAATAAACGGTGGATATTAATCTCAAGTTCGGCACAAAAGCTTCCGCGACGGTAGTTTAATTTCATTTGTCATTTAGCTTACCACTCTTAGGGGCAACTCTATTTGTTGTCGATGCATAATTTTACTCACAGTTATACCATGCTTTGGACTGGCGCGATTTTTCGCGGCCACCAAAACACAAACATTACCGTCTGCTTTGGGTCACCTACGGCTCAGCTCACGACTGTGGTCCCCTCTCATGAGCTACCACATGTTGAGTTCACGCGCAACGTAAAACTTTCTCAATTAACATAAGTCTCGCTCTATTCTCTCTTTTCTCAACAACTGGTAGGAATTCTCTAAGTAGGAAAATTCTAGTACTTCTTACTAAGAACATTTAACGATAGTATAAAACCGGCGGCGACACCGCGGGCAAAGAGTGATTAGTTTATTAGTGTTTTAAGGCAGGGAGATTCATGTTAAGGAAGATAAAGGAATTAGTTCTTTTAGTATAAAGTTTAGTGTGATATAGGAAGTCCACGTTAAGTATGATAAGGGTAGATCGTTAGGGAAGTTAGTTAGAGGGTTAATGTAGTTGAAGCTAACATTAATAAAGCATCAAAGAAGTTATTTTAATGGAGTTTGATTTATTTGAAGCTACATACAGCTACATATGGTGACAGCGGTGGGAACCGAACCCACGCCATTTCTGACTGGTACCTTAAGCACGGTTACAGACTCTAATCCGTAGACGACTACTGGTTTCATTAAATTAAAAACGTACAATCGGTGGCATATGCTCCTTGATCGAGGCGTGTACGGAGGTAGGGTTACGAGTTGTCTTAACTTAAGTGGATGGACACAGCGGGTCCTTAGTTTACCCTGTTTAGTTTTGTCAACCATATGCTCTGCAGTTAAATTGGTTGAAATACTATCAATAGGTGCGTGTGAGTAAACAAATATTATTATATCTAGAAAAAAGAAAGCTTAAAAAGCAAAAAATACCCATGCTTCTCCACAGATGAAACTAGTTCTTAAAAACTTGGTGCACTGATAGGGCTGCCAAATAATACTTGCATGATGACTGACGCACTATATAAAAATTTTAAGTATGGATGATCTTTGAAATCTCTCCCAGTTTTAGCAATAAATGCTTTCTAAATAATAGCAGAATAGTGGAGGTCGCTAACTTGATCTACCATCCGGAGATGTATTCCCATGCATGTTGTAGTCACAGATAATTGGGCCCTGGATGCAGTAGAATGTGAGTACCTCACAGCTTGCTGTGCTTGCAATCAAGTAGGTAAGGTTGCTACTAGTTCACGAAGACGTCTAGTAATCCAAGCGAAGAATCTGTAATCCTAGGTCGATCTGTGGTGCACAAATATTGGTGAATCGAAAATCTGTAGCACACTTTCCCAACTTCTTTCTTTTTCGGCGACAATACGCTTATCGAATCCATGCCGAATTCAGGAGCCGTCTCCACATTACTCCGTCTTGGGCCGCCACTCTCCAGCCGCCCCTAACACCCGCTGTTCTAGCATCCTCGTCAACAGCGCTCATGCAACGGGTACGGGGTGTGCCTCGAAGTCGTCGCCTCTGTTGGGTTCCCTTCAAAATATTGTTTTCGCTGGTCTCTCATCCGGCATCCTTGCTACTTGGTATATTTCATGATTCATGCACCTGTGCCACACTCCTTCGTCTAATATGCCGCCAAGAATTGATCGCCAAGAACTCGTCGGTCGCTCTCTTTCAACGTCCACGCTTCGTGACCGTAGAAAACCTCCGGGAGAATTAGCGTCTTATGGAGCGCGAGTTTTGTACGAAGCTGTAGGCTACGGGACCTCAGCTGGCTACGTAATCCGTAGAAGGCCCTGTTGGCAGCCACTAACTGCCCTTTTACTTCACGGCTCACATCGTTGTCATATGTCACTAACGTATCAAGGTAAACAAATTCGTCGACCACTTCAAAAGTATCTCCATCTATCACCACCACAGTTCCAACACCCGAGAGGTTACCACGCTCTCTACTAGGCACCATATAGTTTGGTTTGGTAGAATTTATTATAAGCCCTAACCTCGCAGATTCCTCCTTAAGATGCATGTACGCTTCTTCCACACCTCTACGATTAATACCGATCATATCGATGTCGTCCGCGAACCCTAGGAGCCTATGAGAATTCGTGATGATTGTACCGCTTCCCTGCATGCCTGCCCTTCGAGTAGCACCTTCCAATGCAATGTTGAACAGCAAATTCGATAGTCCGTCACCTTGCTTTTTTTACGAGTAGGGAAATCTGCTATCAGACACCTGAGAAGACAATTCAGGGAGTGGGGTTTGGTATCCCGACCCCCCTACTGGGGCGTGAGCACTAAAACCCTACTCGAGTCTCCAGCCTCAATCCCCCCTGGAACCACCTTATCGGTATTACTTCAGGGAGTGGCTATTGTGCTTAACGCACGCTCTTAGATAACTACTGGACTATGGTAGTTAGGCTGTTTATTCGCCGTTGATCGGCTTTCCAGCGGTTTTGTAGCTCAAGTACGATCTGGGTAGCAGCCGCATTGACCGCACCCCAGACGTCCGAGCTAGAACACATCCTTTGGACTAAGTTATCCGGAGTAGTGTCCTGTCCGCTAACTGCCATCATGTTGCTTCTCACGCTCGCGAAACGAGGGCATATGAAGAAAGCATGTTCTGCAGTTTCCTCAACGTCCGCGCATTCGGGACACTCGGGGGACTCCGCATGCCCAAATTTGTGAAGATACTGTCTAAAACAACCATGCCCTGACAGAATCTGTGTCAGGTGGAAGTTGACTTCGCCATGGCGCCTGTTGACCCATCCGGATAGTTCCGGGATAAGTCTATGTGTCCACCGGCCTTTTGTGGAATCAGATCATGCCCGCTGCCATGTGATCATCGAGGCCGATCTTGTGGTACTCCGTATGCCTCTAGTTTCACGTTGGTTGAAGCACTCTACGTCCTCGCTGATGATGATACCAATAGGCATCATACCCGCTAAGACGCAGATTGCGTCATGTGAAACTGTGCGGTACGCACTCGCCACTCTTAAGCACATGAGACGATAGGTGCTTTCCAGCTTGGCTAGATAGCTTTTGGTACCTAACGCCGATGACCACACCGGCCCGCCATACCTGAGTATGGACTGGACCACGTTGGCTAAAAGCCTTCGCTTGCTGCCATATACCGCAGAGCTATTAGACATCATACGAGACAATGCTGAAATAGCTGTGGAAGCCTTCTTGCAGGCATAGTCGACGTGGCTCCCGAACTTGAGCTTGTCGTCGACCATGACTCCAAGGAGTTTTAAGGACCGCGTTGACGAAATAATGCAGTCCCCGACGCTGATATTTACTTGCTGCACCGACTTGCGGTTGTTCACCACGATAACTTCCGTTTTATGATGCGCTAGGTCCAGTTTCCTGGATCGCATCCAATCTTCAATAATGCTTATAGAGTGGGCAGCCGTCAACTCTACCTCTCTGATAGATTCACCGTAGACTTCCAAGGTGATATCGTCCGCAAAGCCGACAATCACCACCCCTACCGGGAACTTTAGCTTCAACACCTCGTCATACATGACGTTCCACAACACCGGGCCCAGTATGGAACCTTGCGGGACCCCTGAGGTGATTGGAACGCATTTCTGACCCTCCTCCGTGTTGTAGCATAGCACACGATTCTGGAAATAATTTTCCAGAATTTTGTACAGTGACACCGGCACTTGAACGTTCCGAAGCGAGCTGGCTATGGAGTCCCAGCTAGCGCTATTAAACGCATTTCTCACGTCGAGCGTGGCAACTGCGCAATAACGAATACCAGTCCTCTTGGGCTGGATTGCCACCTCGGCTGTCTTAGTGACAGACAAGATGGCATCCACCGTAGGTTTGCCTTTTCGGAAGCCGAATTGGTTCCTTGACAGACCGTTTGTACCCTCCGTGTACTGTACGAGTCTGTTAAGGATAACCCTCTCCAGCACCTTGCCGGCAGTATCGAGTAGACAGATCGGCCTATATGACGAGGGGACACCCGGAGGTTTTCCCGGCTTCGGCAATAGGACCAGGTTCTGTCGCTTCCATCTGTCCGGGAAGTGGCCAGCTTCCAGGCACCGTCACCTTGCTTCAAACCATCTAACATCACAAACGTGTCCGATGTCTCACCTGCTATCCTGACGCTTGATTTTGAATCATCAAGGGTGGTAGCACGTATTAGCCCTAATCAGTTTTGTTGGAAAACCATGTTCAAGCATAATCTGCTACAGCTCGTTTCGTTTAACTAAATCGTACGCCGCCTTGAAGTCTATAAACAAATGGTGAGTCTGCACGTTGAATTCTCGCGTAACTTTTCGAAAAGACCTAAGTAACAATGAGAGATTCTCTTTGTGCCTCTTCTCTTTCGCTCACCACGGCGACACCTTTAAAATATCAGCTTTATCTGAATCGGTTATTAGAGTTACTATCTAGCTAAATGTTGCGAAAATTCTTGTTGAAATGCATTCATGTCGCCATAATAATCGAAAGAGAGGGACACCAAAGAGAGCCTCTCAATGTTACTTAGGTCCTTTTGAAAAGTTACGCGAGAATTCCCGGAATTTATCGAGGATCTGTCGCAAGGTGAACATTGGTCCGTCGTGGAGCGTCCCTCTCAAAAACCGCACGGGTATTCGACCACAAAAGTTTCCTGCAACGGCCAGTCTGAGAAACAGGATGCGGGAGAGAATTTTGTATGCAGATTTGAGGAGAGTAATGCCTCGATAATTGCTGCATTCGAGTCGATGGCCTTTTTTGTAAATAGGGCATATGAGACCTTCCAACCAGTCCGTAGGCAATTCCTCCTCAGCCAATACCTTTAGTATAACCTGATGGATTGCACAATATAGTCGTTCGCTCCCGACTTTCAAATGTTCAGCGGGGATGTCGTCCTTTCCAACTGCTTTTCCGTTTTTCAGCTCTCTCGCTGTTTTCCCAACCTCGTCCAAAGTTGGTGGATCCGCAGGTTGTCCATCGTCCTCAATCGTTATCCTGTTTCTGTTGACCGCTCCGTCTTGTTCGCCATTCAACAATGCATCGAAATGTTGTTTCCAACGCCTAGCCACCTCCGATCTTTCGGTAATCAGGTTACCCTCCTTGTCATTGCACAAAACATGAGTTGGCACTTTCCGGTTCCTGATTCCGTTGATCGTATCAAAGACTCTCCGCAAGAACACGATCCCAGTGCTGACGTTTCTTACGACGGTGAAGTCTCTTTTCGGCAGCTGTAGCATCTCGGTATCTCTCTCTGCTCTGGTGTGTCACAGTTGCAGCCAATATGTGACTTCTGGCGCGATTCTTTTCATCAGTCACACGCTGGCACTCTGCGTCAAACCACTCACTGGAAGTGGCTGCAGCAGTAGTACCCAACACTTCCCGCGCTGTAGTATTGATCACGTCGTGGATGTGTCCACACTGTTCGTTCAGGTTCTCTCCGAGATGTTCACCGATCCATACATCAGTCTTCCAAGAGTACTTCGCTGATATCCGCCGAAAGTTCAGTCGTAACTTCCTCGTTAGTTTCGTTCGATTTGAATACATTGGACAACCGGGCTTGCTTACTACGAGATAGTGGTCCGAGTCGACGTTTGGTACCCATAATGATCGCACGTCTGCGAGACCAGAAAAGTGCCGGCCATCAACCAGAACGTGGTCGATCTGAGAGCAGGCCTCTCCATTAGGGTGTTTCCAGGTGTTCTTCCGAATGTTCCATCGTGCAAAATGGGTACTACAGATAACCATTGCTCTGGTTAATTAGAAGTTGATTAGCCTCAGGCCATTGTCGTTTGTGGTAGGATGGAGGCTTTCTCTACCAATAACGGGACGAAAGAACTCTTCACGTCCGAACTGCGCAATTGTATCCCCGATGACTATCGTTATGTCATGTCTTGGGCACCCGGCGGTAAGACGTAGTCCCACGTCAAAAAACTTTGTTTCCTGGTTGCAGATCAGAATGCAAAACTATTGGCAAGATGTAATCACTTATTTTTAACAATAAAGCTAATATTTTTTGAATAGTTTATTTATTGATTCACTGAATTTCCATTGATCACCTTGGCAATTGTTAGTTCCACTTGCCCTGCTTTCCTGTGGCAAGTGAAACCGCCGCGCAGCCGCTAACACTTCACTGTGGAGAGTCTCACCGATTCCGAGCACTTGATAGCAGATAAGATGTGGCGGAATTTCTTTCCCACAGTTCTTGAAGTCTGTCGACCAAGCTTAACTTCTATATCTTATCATGACAGAAGTCTGTGTAGGCTTATTGTTTGGTTATTGGAGTTGATTGTGCTACTCGGCTTTGGCATGTTCAGCCATGATATTTTTTGATATCAAAAAATTTTCGGACAAAAGTTTGGCTTGTTGAAAGAAATTATGTTTCTTGTTACGCTCCATATATTCATACATATGAGCCACTTTTTATTATATGTTCACTAATTACTCACAGATTGAGCAGTCTCCTGCCACATAAAAGCAGCCTTAATGAACATAACCTTGGCTTACAACTTCAACCGTTTGGATTACCGTTATTCAAGCACTAGGCGATTTAATTTTTAAAGGGACCTTCAACCGTCGTCGGTACCCCGACGGTGTCGGATCAGTCCCCTTCACACTCTGTAATAATTTATGTAAATTTTCATAACAGTTTTTCCTCATAATTTTACCCTCTTCTTCAGTGTCTGCCAACCCTCACTGATTTTTTCTTTCGTTCTGTTTTTTGCTCGTTTCAAACAAAGATTTTTTTTGGATAGTCCGGTTCTCGTGCAAACTGAAACTTCCCTCCTACTTTTACCATTTCTGACTTCGCTTTCTGTGCCATAGAAAATGTCCTTGAACTACGATAAAACTCACATGTTGCAGTCGTGCAAGCCCTGTGCATCCGCTTAATAATTTGTCTAATTTGGTGCCGTGTCTCTTTCCGTCCTACGGGTAACGGTTGTTCTGTTGTGACCCCTCTATGTCGACGACGTCGATTCTGTCAAGGGTTTACCAGCATACTTTCTCTATTCAGAAACAACCCTTCTTTTCGGCGAATCGGCCGGATTTCGCACTTTTACTTCGTTGGTTTATGCGTGTGGTGATAGAGAACAATCAGGGGGAAGTGGAAGCAATCTAAATGAAATTTGATATGTGCTGAAATTTTATCTGCAATATCATTTTTGTAAGCACACATGATGCAAAGATTACCCACCGCATGAGTTTTTTCTCCGATGTAGGAGTACCTAACTATATGCCATATCAGTTTATTGCGAGTGTTTATTGTTTACAAATCTTCAAACAGGGAATTATTAGTTCAGATAGCATTGAGGTGAAAAATATTCACGTTTATGAATAGGTTCGATAAAATATAATAAACTACTTTTCTTCTTCCAACTCCACTGCTTAAATTCAGCAATAGTTTTTGAATAACTCGTGTGAACGTATCAAATGGCTAGGACAACAAATTGTGCAGTTATTTCAGTTTTATTAGCCGCTTTACTTAGAATCAATGTGATAAAATGTGCCACCCTTACGCTTATTTCTATTTATAAACTGAAAATTAAACAGTAATAACAAATGATTTAGCCACCTGAGTGCAAACCTTTCACGAGCGAAATTCTCCCGCGCGCCGCTCCTATTTCGGGCAATTTAATGGAGCCGATTATGGGAGTGCTTTAAAAAAATACGGTCATTAGAGTCACCGGTTGTCGCTGTGATAAACGATCCATTGCGAACTGGAGGCCGACCGCAGCGCGAGGTAAAGTGATTGATTTTCTACATGATAAATTTGACGCGCAAGCTTCGAGTTTGCTACCCCCTTCGACGGCTTCCAATACCCCTTCTCAACAGCTTGTTCCGACCCGTTTGCAAAACCGTTGTTATCCTACCTTGCAACCAGAACACCCTCCTCTGTCGCACCAGCATCAGCAGTGTCGGGTCGGTGGACGTTGGACGGGTGGCTATAAGCATTTCTTCCCACATGGCGACCGATTGGTTCACCGCTCACTCACGCGTGTTAGTTTCTTGCGGCAAACGTTTGCACTGGAAATGAGGTCAAATTACCGACAAAAACAAACGACTTCGAACTCGAGCCGCAAGCACAGACTCCGGTTTGAAGAAAATGTACAACGGTGGCGCGGCGGCAACGACGACGACGACGATGGTGTTGGAGACCCGTGGCAGTGCTAAACGATTTGCCACAGAAATGCAGAAAAACTGCATATGTGTAGTATGCTTTCAACTAGTGACGAATCGCGCTGATCGTTTGTTTCACAAACCTTGTAAACTTACAAAATTTAAAAATAATGAGCTTGACCCAAAAGTAACTCAGCAGTAATTTTTCAGTCAAAAATATATACTTTTATAACTGAAACAAAAGTGGAGCGCACAAGAGTCCAAGTGATTAAAAAAATCGTTATGGGGTTTCTTGTGAATCGCCAAAGTTTAGTTGCAGCTGCTGATAGTTGTTTGTGTATTAGGGTGACAGAAAAACTTGGTATATAAAATTTTAAGTAGAAAAGAAGTACAAGTACAATTTATTATTCATTACCTGGGAATAAACTGTCTGCGCAAAATTTTAGCACGGTTGGAGACTATATTTACGCGTTCTACAGACGAGATTATACAGAATATATTTTTCCTAGTTACTGACTATGTTAAGTTAAGTTAAGTCCTTAGCATCTTATCCAGCATCCAGCTTATTCTACTATCTCTACTACTTAGCGGAGATCGGGTAGCCAACTCTGGTGGAAACTAAGGTCGCATAAAGGGTGCTCTGCATCAAATTGCATCACGGAAAAAACGCTGTAGAAAATTCTCTAGTTGACCGATCCTTTTCAAACTTTCAGACAATAAGATATAACCCATTAGCTTGGCATATTTATTTCATTCAACTTCAATACCATAACCGTATTGCTCGCACCTTACGCCTAACTCCACTCATAAGGTTCTCTACAACATCTGGTTGCAGCTTCTTTACGGAAACCCACTTTTTCTTCATGTCTTTCTTAGATTTGACCTCCTTGGGATCCTTCTGTAGTGCCTGCTTCATAACAGCCCAGTATTTTTTGATGGGCCTTAGTTCCGGTGCTTTGGGGGCTCATGTCCTTGGGCACGAAAGTGACCCCATTGGCTTCGTATCACTCCAGGGCATCCTCAGATGCTAGATTCGGGCAGAAGATCGTAGGGCCCTCGTGTTGCTTCAACAGAGGAAGCAGACGCTTCTGTAGACACTCCTTGAGTAAGATCTGCCCGTTTACAGTCCCGGTAGTCACGAACGGCACACTCCGTTTGTCACATGAGCAGATCGCTTGTCAAATCATGTATTTCTTGGCAAAATTTGGAAGTTTCTGCTTCCTTACTTCCTCCGGAACATCAAACTTGTGCTGGGTGTTGAAGAACCATCCATGATGAGACAATGAGCCTTCGTCAGCATCTGGGTGTACAGTTTCTGGGCCCGTTACTTTCCCACCGTATTTCACCGTTAGTCATGGTTTGGAGCCTTCTGCACTTTGTACGTATGCAATCCCTCCTGGTCCTTGGCCCTCCGAACGAATGACTTGGATAGATTCAACTTTTTGACCACATCCCTGACCGAAGCATTGGGATTCCGCTTAAACGCTTTCACGACACGCTGGTGATCCTGATCATTAATAGAATATTCATTCTGACCGCATTTTTCCTTCTGTTCGATGCTCAGAATTACGTACTTACTTACTTAGGTGGCTTGCCGTCCTAAGACAAAGCCTGTTGAACAATGTTTCTCCATGTAACTCGGTTGAGGGCTACCGCTCTCCAATTCCTCGGACACCGAGTACTCTCCGCCAGATCTCGCTCCACCTGGTCTAACCATCTTTCTCGCTGCACTCCTGGTCGTCTTGTTTCTACCGGATTTGAGGCGAATACCATCTTTGCAGGGTAGTTATCCGGCATTCTTGCAACATGCCCTGCCCATCGTATCCGTCCAGCTTTAGCCACCTTCTGGATACTGGGTTCGCCATAGAGCTGTGCGAGTTCATGGTTCATCCTCTGCCTCCATACTCCGTTTTCCTGTGCGCCGCCGAAGATTGTTCTTAGCACTCGTCGTTCGAAAACTCCGAGCACTCGCAGGTCCTCCTCGAGCATTGTCCATGTTTCATGCCCGTAGAGAACAACCGGTCTAATAAGCGTCTTGTACAGGGTGCACTTTGTACTGGAACTTAGTCTGCTCGACCGCAATTGCTTGTGAAGCCCATAGTAAGCACGACTTCCACTGATAATACGCCTCCGAATCTCACGGCTGGTATCATTATCCGCCATTACCAGTGAGCCAAGGTAGACAAATTCATCAACTACCTCAAACTCATCGCCGTCGATCAATATACTACTGCCCAAGCGGTGTCGTTCGGCCTCGGTTCCGCTGGACAGCATGTACTTTGTTTCAGACGTATTTACCTTTAACCCAATCTTTTCTGCTTCGCGCTTTAGTCTGGTGTACTGTTCTGCCGACAATATCCATGTCATCGGCAAAGCAGACGAATTGACTAGATTTGTTGAAGTTCGTGCTCTACATGTTGATATCCGCTCGGTTCATAACACCTTGTAGCGCTATGTTGAACAGCAGGCATGAAAGACCATCACCTTGACGAAGCCCTCTGTGTGATTCGAATGAACTTGACAATCCACCCGAAATCCGAACACAGCACTGTGTACCTTCCATCGTAGATTTAATCAGTTTGATGAGCTTCCTGGGGAAGCTGTTCTCGTTCATGATTTTCCATAGCTCTTTCTGTCGATAGTATCATATGCGGCTTTGAAGTCAACGAACAAATGATGCGTGGGAACTCTGTATTCACGGCCCTTTTGGAGAATTTGCCGCAGTGTAAATATATGAACCGTTGTAGACCGACCTTCGAAGAAGCCGGCTTGATAAGTTCCCACGAATCTGTTCGCAATTGGTGATAGTCGGTGGAAAATGATTTGGGACAGCACTTTATAGGCGGCATTGAGAACGGTGATCGCTCGATAGTTCTCACAGTCTAGCTTTTCGCTCTTTTTATAGATCGGGCAAATAACCTCATCTTTCCACTCCTCCGGTAGTTGTTCCGTATCCCAAATTCTAACAATTAGCCGGTGTATACAAACGGCCAGCTTTTCTGGTCCCATTTTAATAAGCTCCGCTCCGGTGCCATTTTTCCCAGCTAACTTGTTGTTCTTTAGCTGCATGATGGCCTTCTTAACTTCGCCAATCGTTGGGGCTGGCACCTTTTCCCCGTTTGTTGCACCGTCGAAATCGCTTTCTGGTGGTGTTCGTCGAAGCGCTGCTTCCATCTATCGGTCACCTCACGATCGTCCGTCAGAAATGGCAGTCTTATCCCGACACATTTCGGCGCACGGCACAAAGTCTTTGCGGGATCCGTTCAGTTTCTGGTAAAACTTTCGCGTTTCCTGAGAACGATACAGTCGCTCCAACTCTGCATATTCCTGCTCTTACAGGTAGCGGTTTTTCTCCCGAAATATTTGGTTTCGCTGCATCTTCTTCTGTTCGTCTTTTTCCACTAAATATCAACGAGCGCAAAAATAAGTTAACCACGATCTTGAGGAAGAAAAGCGCCAGGAGGCGGACGAAGATTATGAAAAACTAGAACAACTAATAGACTAATTTCAAGTTTTTAGTCTTGACCTTGGAATGAGGTCATACCGTTTGGTCAAAACCAAACGCGTCGCTATTCTTGAGAAGTGGATTTTGCGGTCTCCTTTTGTCCAGCGCCTCTATGGTTCAAAGGTACAAGTACCAGCGAACCACATGCCTTGGCGGGTGTCGTGAGTTCGAATCCGGTTATAATCTCAGATTACAGCTTGGTTCGACTCATACACCTTCCAGCATTGGACAAAAGGTAGGAGTCAAAATGACTACTTGTCAAGCATAGCTACCAATACCCCCCCTTCCTTTCCGCTCTTCCCCTCCTTCACCAAAAAATTTTCATTTCTTTCCCCTACCGTCCCTTCATCAATTGTAGAACCATCGTTTCAAAAAAATAGAACAACTAACCCAAGCTAATGAGACGCGTAAATTTTATGAAAAGACGAACCAATCTCGTATAAGATACACACCAAAGCACGATATGTGTAAGGATGAGGAGGGAAACTATATTATAAGCGAGCACGAGGGCGACCAGTTCGATTGCTGTAATTATTTTGTTACGTCGTCTATCCCCAATAACAAGAGAATTCGTAGAGCAGGGGGGTGCTACTACGGATCACATTTTTACTCTCCTACAAATTCTCCAGAACCCAAGCATCATATTTTCGTGGATTTCAAGGCAGCATACGATACAGTCGAGCGCAAACAACTGTTGCATATGACGTACGTGAACGGTTTTCCGGATAAACTGACGCGGCTGTTCGAAGCTACCCTGAAGCGAGTGGCGCGCTACGTGCGCGTCTCCGGTGCACTCTCGAGTTTCTTCGAATCGCGCAGAGGGTTGCAGCAAGGGGATGGACTGCCCTGTATGTTATTCAACATTGCTATTGAAGGTATAATCTGGTGAGCGGGCATCAAAACGAGAGGAACGATCTTCAGCAAAAGTAGTCAACTCCTAATCTTCACCTTCGCAAATGACCACTACATCATTGCTGGATACCTTGAGACAATGGAGGTAATCTACGTCAGACTAAAAACGGAAGCTAGGAGGATTGAGTTACAAATCAATGTGTCGAAAACTGTGATGAACTGGAAATTGTTAATGAGTTCATATATTTGAGATCTCTGATCTCCACCGATAGTAATACGAGGAAGAAGTTTCAACGAGGCCTAATTTTCCCTACGCAAGACGCTTCGATCAAGAAGCATACACTCAAGTCTTTTTTTACACGGTTTGTTTTTTTCGATTACTCGAAAACGGTGCAGCTAACGAACTATTTACAATCTACGTGAGGAATGTCGAGCTACTCCCAAATGTATTGAGAAATAAATGAATGGTCTTTAAGCTACCCCGTTCTTAATACTCAAAAAACTAAACCGTGTAAAAAAAGTAATTGAGTGTACGTCACCGCACGAAGCTGACGATGTACAAAACGCTAATAAGACCGGTAGTCCTCTGCAGTGGTGATATTCCAGTGTAATCCGTTCTCTTCAAGAATCCCACCGGCACCAGGAATAGAGGGGTCCAACGCGCAAAATGGCTCAACCAGGTTGAAGCCGACTTGCGTGTGTCGAGACGCTCAACGGATCGGCGACGAGTAAAGGCCCAGACACAATGCATACGGATTTTACTACGTTGCGGCAATTTAACAATTTTTCCATGGATTTTCTGTCAAATTTCCGCAACGTAGGAAAATCCGCATGCATTGTGCCTGGACCTTAAGCCAGGACCCAGTACAGTGGAGAGGAGTTCTTGATGCAGCGGGAGTCTTGATAAATGATATGGCTTCCTATTGCTAGAAGTAACTTTTTTATGTCTAGTTTCTCGCAAAGTTTTCATTATTTTACACCTTCTTATGTTTAGTACTGAGTGTACATGGAAAATTATTTGTGCATAGGCACCTCTTATTTCCATCAGCACATGCTCGGGAACTGGTACGGAGACGTCAGTGCATTCTTTTCGTCCCACGTTTGACAGTTTTGTGTGGTTTGTTTAGTAAACTGCGTAAAACTAGAAAAAGAAAAACTGCAAAAATGACAAAAATGTCGAATTGTAAATGTAAGCAATGACACTTTTCATTGCCTACCTGTTCAATTTCAGTACTTGCAATGTTTATTTATAAGAGAAATATTCGTATGTAGGTAGGTTTTTTTATTCTTATTATTTTCTCCTTCATAAATAATTCCATGTCGCCCTAATGCATATTGTCTTCCAACTCAACTAGAAGCGGTGTAGATACCAGCGGAGGAATTGCGGCAAATCACCGAAGAATGGCGGTAAACTGATCATAAAGAAAAGCTTGTAATTTACGATATGGGAAACGACCGCAACAACCGCCACGCTTGAATCAAGTAGGCAGTAGGGACCGAATGCGTTGGCTGAGAATGACACTTTGCTGTATATCGGTTACCACGGTAAAGACACGTAATAGAATTTTCGATGATTGCGATGCACGTGTGCGTTCGAATGTCGAACTGATCCAGTTCCAATATCTGAGTCTAAATAAATTGAATAAATCTTCCATATAAGCTAAAAATCATAAAAACGCAAGCAAAGCTTTGTGTTGGGTGATATGCAACATAACATCAGTGTGGATTTCGTTCAATCACTGTATTATCTTCGCAGAAGTTAAAAGATAGAGATCATAACTGGGCATCTCGCTTTGGGAAAAAATATCAGATTTCATGAGTTTCCATAGCAGTATAATCATAATTGGGGTATGGCGGCACATCAATCGGATCGTTGGAAACTTTAAGAGTTGTTTACCATTTCGCCCTTTCGAGGATGCCCCGCTGAAGATGCTTCTAGGTAGAACAACGGTGAGAAATTTCACGGTTGACGGCACTGCGGTTGGTCCGTCGATATCACATTTCATCGATGCGTGGAATTATTTATCTATCCTTTTCCGAGAATTATTCCATACGCTCCAATAGTAGTCGTCGCACCTTATTCGTTGTGTTACGGCTTGCACTGCAGTTATCTGTATTACACACGATTCCGGGAATTCAATCCGTCACAATCACGCAAAAAAATGAACGTAGGACTGTTATCGCCACCGCGCCTTATCATTTCGACATACTTCCGATACCAGGCGAGCCAAACGATTTATTTTATGTTTGTTGCTTCGAAAGGTAAAGTAGCAAAGAAGAACAGTTAAATAAAAAAAAACTCTGATAGGACAAGAGTGAAAGAAAACAGAAAACAAACAGAAGCTCGGTCCCACCTTCTCCTCGGTCGCACTATGAATATTTTCCAACCATACGGCCAGCCGGTGAGTGAAGTTCAAACAGATAAGGCCCCCAATCTATCAGAACAGGTTGAAAATATTCACTCGCTCGGACACGTCATTTTGCCAACGCCAAAGGAGCACGGGATTCACCGGGCATTCCTCGAAACGCCTCGCTATGTAACACCGATGATAGTAACAAACAATTGAGATGTTGTTGCTTTTAGCTTGTTCGCTACGATGAGCTTTCACATTTGCCCAAGAGGCATACAATTTGGTTTTATTTACACGAAGGTATTATAATCTACACAGCCAGAAATATGACAGTGCTTGTCATCATTAGATAGAGACAGTTAAATTGTTAACCTTTTCGTTAATCGACTGTCAGTGGTGATTTCAGATAACTCTCCGGTAATTCAGCACAAATCAATTTTGTAATGAGGATGAAACGACTTGGTCGTTTTTTTATAGTATGGTAATATGGATAAAAGCGAACCAGCAGGCGCACACCTTCTTCAGTCATGGTTTTGGCCAGCCGGTTTCTCAAATTCTTCACCCGAACAATATCTGCTTCCTTCGTCTTTAGCTTCCGCTTCATTATCGCCCAATACTTCTCTATTGGATGGACCTGGTGACAATTCACCAAGCTCAACTTATGCGATGTCGGTGTACCATTGTAGTACGTTCTTGCAGTAATGGCAGCTGGCTAGTTAATGTAATTGGACGATCAATAAATTCAAAATCTTAGCCTTCACAAAAATACTGGCTTTCTTTCCATAGGAAGAAATCCCTTGTCAAATTATGCTTATAAGCGAAAACAAACTTGAATCTAATTAACCATTGTTTATTTAAGCGTATTAGTGAAATACCTTACCCTAAACTTGAATCGAAGCTTGCCGCGACTCAGTGAGCAGAAGCCTGTATATTTTGACTCCCAGGATTTGGTAGAAATCGGATTGGTCATAAGTCTCATCGTCGAGCAAGACACATCCATCGCATTTCGTTAGCACCAGGTCGTATAGTTTACGAACTAGGGTTTTGGCTACTGTTTGTTGTTTGAGACTTTGGTTGGGTTCTCCACGTGCCCGCGGTAACACTTGCAGTCTGTTTGGAGACAGTTTCGGCGTACCATTTCGCAGTCAATATTCAATTTTTTCGCCCAAGTATATTCAATCTGTGATATATCTGGTTAGAGTCAATAAGATCGTAGCAACTGGCCTGCACTCTAACAGCTGGCTGCGAAGTCTGTCGTATAAAAACAGAAGGTCAAGTTTCGATAACGGAATGTAGCACCTAGGCTTTGTTTTGATATATCTGGATCAACTTTGACTTCCCAAATAACTTCAAAAATGAGCTCGTAATCCCAATTATTTAGAAGACGCTGGTTCGGAGTCGTATAAGGTATTTAGTCCTATGTAAAAAATGCATGGAAGCGATTGGTGATGATCCCATCTTGTGCAGACTTTGGGAAGAAGACCATTTTACTTTATTATCTCCAAAAATAATGATAAAAGCTATCTAAAAATGTAAAAACTTTTTAGCCGCACTATTTGTTACTCAATCCCCCTAGCATCCGTTTTTAGTCTGGCGTAGATTGTCTCCGCCGTACCAAGGCTTTTAGTAATGATGTCGAAGGCTAGGAGATGTTTATTATTGCTGGAGATCGTTTCTGTCGTTACGATGATTGCTCGCCAGATCACATCTTCAATAGCGATGTTGAATAACATACAGGACAGCCCAAGTAATAATTCTAAAGCCACTTGGTTTTACTTTATTTATTTATTTTATTATTATTAAATCAACGGGCTCGAGATAGCCCCAATGATTGTCGATGGTTACATAAAAATACAGTCAAGTGAGTAAAATACAAATGCAAATACAGTTTAAATATAAATTAAATATACTTCAATTTTATAAAGGTTTTATTGCGGTATTAATCATTACCTCTGGGTTTATAGTGGTATTGCGCAATACCAAGAGGATACAAGTCCAAACACACTTATAGCTAGCTAGAAAACCATAATAAAACTGTTAATAAAGCAAATTTATTGTGGTTGCTTGTATTACTACGTTAAAACTTGTTGGCTGCACCACGTCTCCTATAAACTTATCATAAGTGTGGCGTAGCAACACAAAATGGCGCACCAATCAGCTATTAAAACGGTAACACCCTAACCAAACAGTTTTTTTGCTGCTATTATGAAAAATACCAAAGTTCAACACCAAAATAATTTTTTTATGCGAAGCCATATTGCCATATTCTAGTATTTTGTTTTAGCTCGCAAACAACAATTCACCAAAGCAAAGTATTTTGCAGAAAGAAGCTTATTATCAATCGGTTTTCCTGTCAGAGGAAGCAACTAAAATGATTTTGTTAGAAATTGAGATTGACTAACTGAATATTTTCAATTTGTTAAAACAACCAGTTTTCGAAAATTGCAAAATTTCAGTGGCGCGCTGATTTTATCGACTTATCATATCAAAATGCACGATGAAATTAAATGCGCACATGGTGCAAGCCAACGAAATTGCTTAAAATTTAATAAATATTCTATGGGATATTTTATTCTGGTCGCTATAAACCAAATCGTTCAGAATGATCTGTCAGTAAAACTAAAACTTTTCTGCTCACGGATATGTTTTCAAGTTGACAAAGCTAGCTAACTTATCTGGCGAAAAGCGAAAAGCAAAAGCGAAAAGCTTTTTTAAATTATGGCGATGACTGTCAAGCAGCGAAAGCTTAATCGGTTTTATTGCTGCTTTTAGCAGAGCGTGATACGACTACTTGAGTTTATAACTTGATTCTTATAGCGGTTATGAAAACATTCTGAGGAGTGGGCCACATGGTCAGAAAGTAGTTTTATAGCGGTCTTCAGAAAGTTCTGGTGGAGCTCATAGTTTTATTAGCGGTTTTATGAAATTGGCCATGAAAACCACTATATGAACGTAATAAAATTTGGAATTGTTACTAGGGTAGGGTCGTATGCGAACAGAGAAGGAGTACTCATGCGAAGGCTGAGTGTAAACTCTCCGCCTGCAAATGATGAATCTCGGTAGAAGCATGTTTGATGAACCTGAAAATACTGAGAACCTGAGCAGAGGGTACAAAACCCCTCAAGGAGGATGGTTTTAATAGCTGTTATCCATGGCTAAAAGTAAAAACGTGAATGGATAAACCCCTAACCGAAGGTCTGGAGTACCAGAGCGCTCTCCACAGTAATCAGCCCTTACTGCATCATGAGGGGCCCTGATGCGGTGGACTCTTCGTTCCCTTCAACTCATGGGATTCTATATGAACAATCAAAACCAAAATAACGTAACTTCAGTGCGCGGACGGATGAGATAATCCTTTCGCAAGAGGTGGTATTTAGAGAACTCCGCCGATGGATACGAGTAGAAGCGCCAGCGTAAGCGGAAAGGAAAGCGGCACACCTGTCGCTCCAACTGCATCTAGGCCGGACGCAGCGATGAACGGCCCGTCGCAAATAAAAGTCATAGTAGGAAAAAGAGACATGCTACCAAGCGTGGTAGCGGCGTCTCATCAGCTCGATGCCATTATCAAATTCATGGAAGGTCGCAGCACCCTGGCGAAGGACCTGAAACAAAGCCTGCTGATGCTTCGGAGCACCATGTGTGCTGCGACGAAGGAAGACAGTGAACTTGAAGCGTGAGTTAAAGTGGCAGAGAAAGAGACCGAGAAGGCGGTTGAATTGAGGTCTGTACAAACGGATGCCTGCGTGTTAACGACTGACCACACCGTGGCCCTTGCGACTACGGAGCAGTCCAATGACAACAAGGTATCCACCAAACGTGCAAGGCAGTCCCCAAGGAAAGAAACACCCACGGGCCCGAAGAAGCGCTTGATCGCTGAGGGTCGCAAGTCAACTGAAGAACCCACCGAGGGTAACAAGACGCACTTAGCGTCCGACAATCAGTGGGAATTTTTGAAAAAGAAGAAGGCCAGGAAGAAAAAGGAGGATCGAACTCCACCGAAAGTGGTCAGAAAAAGAGGTGCAAAGGCGACGCCTTTATCCTCAAAACTGATGGGCTGAGATATTCATAAGTTTTGAAGGCCATGAGAGGGGACGATCAGCTGAAGGGTCTTGGCGCGGATGTGCGGAGTATCCGCCGCTCCCGCACGAGCGACCTGATCCTTGAGCTGAAAAAGGATGCCACTGAGAATGGTTCTGACTACAAAGTGCTGGCAGAAAAGGTCCTTGGTGATAGCGTACAGATCCACGCACTAACGCCCTGCCGGAAATAGTAACTGGGTCTCAGGTAGATCCGGGACGGCGGGTATATGAACGACAAGCAGGTTCCCGGTTCAAGAGATTGTGTCAACTGCAGACGAGGGATTTGTGGTTGCCAAAATGGGTGGAGTGTTCTACTGCAGCGGGTGTGCTCCGCCGAGTTGGTCTATCGAGCAGTTTACGCGGATGGTAGACCGAGTATCAGTTGTGCTGACTGGTCTAAGGCCGGTGGCTGTGGCGGGCGACTTTAACGCTTGGGCGGTTGAGTGGAAAAGTCGTCGCACGAACCATAGGGGTCGGATTCTGTTTGAGGCTCTGGCAAAGCTCAATGTAGACCTGGCCAACGTCGGCACCACAAGTACCTTCAGTAGGAATGGAGCAGATTCCAACATCGACATGGCATTCGGCAGTCCTGGTCTGATAAGAGACTGGAGGGTAGACAATGGCTACACTCACAGTGACCATCAGGCGGTCCGCAATGGGGTCGGTCAGATAACGAGGCGGCAGGCGGCGAGTAGAGCCTACACTCCAACCACCCGTGGATGGAAGACATCATGCTTCGATTCCGAAGTATTTGTGGAAGCGATCCGAAGAAAGTGCGGTGGACGCGATATGCTCGATCCGAACGCTGATCACTTGGTTGAGGTACTGTCGCGAGCGTGTGACGCCACCATGCCTAGGAAAAGCCAACCTAGGTATGGTAGATCTCCGGCTTATTATTAGACAGAAGAAATTGCGGAACTATGCGGTGCCTGCTTTCGTGCAAGGAGAATTATGCAAAGAGCTCGTTCGGACGAGGGCAGAGCAGAATGTCGAGT
Organism: Sabethes cyaneus; assembly: GCF_943734655.1. NCBI lineage: Eukaryota > Metazoa > Arthropoda > Insecta > Diptera > Culicidae > Sabethes > Sabethes cyaneus. Next base: position 79,702,802 of record NC_071354.1, on the reverse strand, counting down.
AGCACTTGTTGCTGCTCGCGCAGCGCTTAAGAGTGGGATAAATGCGAGCAAGCGAGCCTGCATAACCCGTGGGGCTATGTCTACAGGGTCGTAATGACAAAGGCCAAGGGCGTAATGGCGCCCGCAGAGCGATCGCCAGACATGCTTTCCGCGCCACGAGCCAAGGTCCTGGCCACCGGCCGACGTTCCAGTATCTCAGACCATAGCGTAGGATGGTCGGCCTCCATGCCGAACATCCAAAGTAACGTGAGCGACGGCGGTTTAGAGGTCGGGGAGGAAGCAAACGAGGAACTCATTGAGATCGCTAAATCCCTAAAGGTGAGCAAGACACCGGGGCCAGACGGAATCCCCAATATGGCCATTAAAGCGGCTATTCTAGAGGCTCCCGAATTATTCAGGGCAGTAATGAGTAGATGCCTGGAAGCTGGCCACTTCCCGGACAGATGGAAGCGACAGAACCTGGTCCTATTGCTGAAGCCGGAAAAGCCTACGGGTGTCCCCTCGTCATATAGGTCGATCTGTCTGCTCGATACTGCGGGCAAGGTGCTGGAGAGGGTTATCCTTAAATCGGACAGTCACTGAGGGTACAAACGGTCTGTCAAGGAACCAATTCGGCTTCCGAAAAGGCAAATCTACGGTGGATGTCATCTTGTCTGTCACTAAGACAGCCGAGGTGGCGATCCAGTGCAAGAGGACAGGTACCCGCTATTGCGCAGTTGAGCATGACGCTCGACGTGAAAAATGCGTTTAATAGCGCTAGCTCCATGGCCAACTCGCTTCGGAACGTCCAAGTGCCGGTGTCGCTGTACAGGATTCTGGAAAATTATTTCCAGAATCGTGTGCTATGCTACAACATGGAGGAGGGTCAGAAGTGCGTTCCAATCACCGCAGGGGTTCCGCAAGATTCCATACTGGGCCCGCTGTTGTGTTGAGGCTAAAGTTCCCGCTCGGAGTGGTGGTTGTCGGCTTTGCGTACGACATCACCTTAGAAGTCTACGGTGAATCTATCAGAGAGGTTGAGTTGACGGCTGCCCATTTTATAAGCATTGTTGAAGATTGGACGCGGTCCAGGAAACTGGAGCTAGCGCATCATAAAACGGAGGTTATCGTGGTGAACAACCGCAAGTCGGTGCAGCAAGCAAATATCAGCGTCGGAGACTGCACTATTTCCTCAACGCGGTGCTTAAAACTCCTGGGAGTCATGGTCGACGACAAGCTCAAGTTCGGGAGCCACGTCGACTATGCCTGCAAGAACGCTTCCACAGCTATTTCGGCATTGTCTCGTATGGTGTCTAATAGCTCTGCGGTATATGGCAGCAAGCGAAGGCTATTAGCCAACGTGGTCCAGTCCATACTCAGGTATGACGGGCCGGTGTGATCATCGGCGTTAGGTACCAAAAGCACCACATGGCAGAGGGCATGGTCTAATTCCACAAAAGGCCGGTGGACACATCAACTTATCCCGGATATATCCGGGTGGGTCAACAGGCACCACGGCGAAGTCAACTGCCACCTAACACAAATTCTGTCAAGGCATGGTTGTTTTAGACAGCATCTGCACAAGTTTGGGCATGCGGAGTCCCCGCGTGGATTTTGAGGAAACTGCAGAACGTACTTTCTTCATATGCCCTCGTATCGCGGGCGCGGATATCAAACCCCACTCCCTGAGTTGTGACCAAATAAGTTATAAAATTTTGAAAATTTCATGTTTTTGATATTTTCATCAAATAATTTTTTACAGTGTATAACTTTTTCTAAAGATGCGAATTATAATGCTGTATAACATTGCTGACGATATCTATCAATTCCATAAGCCGTTTTAGTAATAAATCCCGAGAAACGCGATGGGTGGTGTTGTACGCCCTTGTCGAGGCTGGGCGATTATTGAGAGGAAACATGTTATGTGTACCATGTCTAAAAATATAAAAATATCTGCGGGCTGGAATTGTACAGCTGCAAATGCCCATTAAAAAGAATTCCAAAGAAACTTCTTTTACATGGGTCCTAACTCGATTGAATCCTAGCTCTAAAAATTGCGTAGCTTCTAGGCCATTCAGTTATAGTATAAACATTCAAATAGCATTGTAAAAAAAATTCTATTTTCAAGCTGTACTAAGAGTTGGCATTACTTTGACGTGCGTCGCTTTGTCTAGTTTTAATTACCTAACGGTAAAACTTTAACTTTAGGTGGCAGCGAAGAAAGAGTACGACGGAAATTCTTGATGGCAGTTAATAGCTTGCGGCTGTCGTCATTTCTGCTCATGACACATTCACGACTGGTTTTCTTTGGCGGTGCTTTAGCATGCACTCCCTTATCCATGAACAAAGTGCATTCTAACAAAGAAACCGAAGTCACATTCTGCGACAATATAAGTCGGAGTGAATGCAATAGCTACCGTCGAATGTTTCGCACTGCCGCCAATACAGTGCTTCATTCACGACAAGACCAGCTACTTTTTCACAGCGACCTGTCGAATTAACGTGGTCTAACTGTAATTGAGATGATACAACAGGTACATCAACACGTACACATTTCATTGCCTTTCACCTTGGACCTCGCAGCAGCGCCGAGAAAGGCAGGGCCGGTTGACAAGAACTGCAAGTAGCTTCCAGGCAGCTCCGTAGGAGGATAAACGATGACGGCTGTCACTTTTGTTCGCAGTCGGACTGGCCCGAGGCATCCTTCCGGGCTGACTGACTGACTGTACTGTTATATGCACAGCTGCAACGCCGGCCGCCCGAGCCAAAGGCGTCACTATATTGCACTCGCCGGCGATGCATCTTGTCATCGCAGAACGGTAATTGCGCCGATTCAAACTGTAGTGGCTGTGAGCTGAATGGCTAATGATGTAATAATCATGTGCGAGCGAAGGTGGCGAATGTGAATGCACCCGGAGACACGTCATCTTCAGCCATATCACATGCATACGAGTGCCTATAGAGAAACTATCTAAAACCGGTGAGGGCAATACAAAGGCGCGACAATTCTAGCGCGGTTGCTTTGAAAATTATAATGTATCTTCAATTATACATAAATATATCACATTAAAATTATATTTCACCCAAAAGATGCGACAAATCTGAAAATTTTTATTTTCAATAATGTTCACAAGCCTGTGCTAGTTTAACTCAACCTAACCTTTCTATCACATCTGCTTTTTTCAGCTAGTGTTAGAATATTCAATACCGGTAAATTATAGCATTTTTTATGTTAACTGTGAATGTTCCGAATACACAAAATTCTAATTCGTTACGTTCGAAAATGCAATGCTAATTGCGTGAATTACCGGAAATCAATAGTTCATTAACAAAAATATTGAATAAATTGAGCTATAAATTCCAGCAAGCTATCGAAAATCTAATTCCCTTCCTTTCTGCATCATCCAATAGAAGGTCAATTCTAGTGGCACACCGGAGTGGGTTACGTAAAAACAGTAAACGCTTCCCACTGACTGCTTCGTCGTCCCGCGCGCGTGCACCATGAGATTAGTCATTAGAGGCCGCCCTCTTTCGCGTTTTTTAGACCTCTGCTAAGGCTAGTGTAGTTACCTACGTAGCTCGTGATGGTAAAACTTAAAATCTGTGTTTGCTTAAACGGCACGCTGCATGTACTGTATGCAGCAGGGCACCGCACCACCGTTCAGTTGCAGCTCCGCCGCACGATGAAGTTCCTTTCGCTTTTCGATCGGAGTCCCACACCATCACCCGTCTAATTTTGCAATAGAATAGTTGCATGGAAGGCTGTCACGACGACCGAATCCGCAGAAGGGTTTGTGGGTTAGCTGATTGGCTGGAAGAGAGAGAGGAGGCAGCGTCAGTGATTTCGCAATTACGACGGGTAGCAAAGAGTGCACAATGCAGCTGCTGCAAAAAAGACTGTGTCGTTAAGTAGATACACATGACCTACTGTACGTGTTTTCAGTGGTGCATTTCCTACACAGTTATCGATGGCATCTTCACCCTAAGTATTAATTATATCGAAAAAAGAAATGAGCTGGCATATTTCTATGGTTATTAACTAGAGAGTTAATATGCAAGCCAAGTTAAGAGGAATACGGCAAAAGCAAAAACTTCATGGTCACTGTTGGATGGCCTCGGTCCTCGGTTCAACCTGATGCAAATCAAAGATAGGGTGAGTTGGGGAGGTGTTGAACACGCTTTTTTATAACTCTCATTATTTGTTATTGACAGTTTTGTTAAATGTTAAATTGTTTTAATTGACAAACATGACAAACTGTTTGTACCGAGTATATCGTGAGCTATTGTATTGTGTTTTTCGCGAAACCATAAGTGGGCAGTTACCTTACTTTTCCCAAGAATGGGTCAAAAACATAGTATACTTTTTATTTGCCTTTGATGCCTACAAAATTATCTCTTGTTTGGCTTATTTTTTACAATCGTTAAATTTTCACTCTGTTCTGGAGAAGGTTGACAGTAAACCTACCACGAGGAGCCTTTCAACCCCTTTCACCCTTTCTATAATAATGCAGAATAAATTCTATTCCAGTACATATTTTTGCTATTACATCATGTTTGTTGACAGCTTAAGGGTGTATATATAGGGTTTATATTGTCAGGAAAACAAAACTTAACGGCCGGGCGACCCACCCAATATTTAGATACAATTTGATTATTGATGGAGTTTCACACTGATGCACAGTGGCGCCAGTCAGAACAAACTTGAGACAAAACTAAAAATGTTCGTAAAGTACCATGGAACTTACATACTTTACTTATTGCTGTGAACAAAATTGGCTACTAAAAATTAAAGCTTTCAAATACTAAAAAAATCAATAATTAGGCTGTCTCTAAAATAATTTTCTAAGAAAATTATTTTATTTTGTATATTTTTTTGCATTGGGATAATTAGGAGAAGTAGTGATGATGACCTTCTAACTCTCAATAATCCATAATGTGGCTCAAAATTAAAAATACGTGTGAAATTAATTAATAAAAAATTTGAAATTAATTAAATTTGAATATCATCGAGTTGCTACTGCTGCTGTGCTGACCTGATACTAACCCTTAGCTACTAAATGCATAAAGATTTACTTAACAAATATCTATAATAGTATTACTAGAAGTAATTACAAAGGCTAAAAACACATAGTTCTATAAAATTCAATATTTTGAGTCTTCGCGCAAATCTGCGCAAAATGCGGATATGATTTTTAGAAAGTAGACTAAATTTTACATAAAATATGAAAAAATGACGGTTACCTTCCGTTCCCCAAAAAAGATGCTCAACTTTCAAAATGCGAAGTCACATGTACAGTGGACCCCCGTTCGTTTGAACGATTCCTCATGCAAACTAAAGGGTTAGTTTTTAATTTGAACAACTGGTAACCCTAAATATGCTGGAACTTGTGTGAACTGGCTGCCCTGCTCTTTGTTATGGTTTTGGTGGTTTGATACAGTAGGCAGTTGCAAGCATCGAATATTCATTCTCCGTTCGGATTTCTATCATAATCGTTGGGAAAACGCAATGTGAAACAGATTAAACACGCTAGATCAGCACAAACAAATCGTGTTTATGAACATTGTCTGCATAAGCAAATGATGTCATATTGAGTATGACGTTTAAACCATTTTTAATTTGCACGTCGTGTAAACCAACGGGGTTCAAATTAAAAAGTGTTCAGATTAAAAATGGTCAAACGAACGGGGGTCCACGGTATGTCATTATTTTGAGATTTGTAGGAAATATATTTTAGAGTGTACTTAATTTTCGTCAATCTGTAAAATAAGGTACTAATCCTTAGCCATTTTGATACCAATTCATGTTTTCTTTGTATGGAAATAGGGTTTATTTCTAATTCTAATTCTATTTCTAAAGCCATTCTAATTTTCGTCATTTGTTGGATGGATTTAATGAATACTCCAAAAGTTCTTGTACTGATTTGACTAGAATACACTTACCTTCCGATCCGTGAACTTTGAAATCACTGGAAAGCGATTATTAAAGCATATTATTGAAATTACGCAACTGACTTTATTTCTTAAATTCGTCGTACCATTTTAAAATCCGTCCATCAAAATTTTTCATCGTCCGAACTAAAAATCACAACAATGTTTACGAAGCTAACGCGCATGTATTTATGTAGGACGGCATGACAAATGTTATTCTGCAAAATTTCTGCAGGTCAGGCAAGTTTTCCTGGCTGTAGAATAACGACAATACATTGCGTGAGTTGTTTTCATTTATGAATGACGGAAATTAAAACGATTAGTCGACATTTTCTTCTTCGTCGCACGAAAAAACGTAGGAAATTTGGCTGCTAGGACTTCTTTAATGATAAAAAGCCTTTAAATAGATCTCAGCTCACTTTGTTTGATAGCGTATGTTAGACAACAAACTAAAATATTAGGGTATAACTAGCTTTGCATTGTGTGTCATAAAAATGCTGATATTTTTAATAATTTGTGTTGGATAAGACGGAAATAAGCAATTACGACGAAGCAGCAACATACCCAACCTAACAGAATACGATTAAAAACAATTATTCGAAACTACCATTGAATGAAAAATGTGGCAAGTTACCATACAAACTTATGGTTTAAAAATTTCTCCAATAGGCTGAATGATTCCTAGCGATCTGAAATTTTGGTCTGTCTACAATTATACAACAATACTTCAATCTACAATAATGCTTTATGAAAAACTTCAACTCCATTTTGGGTGTTTTGTCCCATTTTTTCCACTGCGTGATGCTGCAGCATAACTGGGCAAGATAATTCGGGACAAGCTAACTCGCAAGCAAAACCACTTAAGCGCATTCCGGGCCTAACTTTTGCCGCATCCGGTAGTTGCTTCCACATTACTCAACCTTGTCTAGAGCTGCCACTCCAGCATTCTCGTCGACAACGCCAGTCGTTAGCCTCTTTCTGGTTCTCTGTTGAACATTTTCATCGCTGATCGTTCACCCTGTATTTTCGCTATGTGACCAGCCCGTTGTAACTTGTCATGTTTCAAGCATTTGACAACATCCACATCTTTCTACGCCTGGTAAAACCTGGAGTTCAGGTACGTGTGCCACATTCCTTCTTTAATATGCCACCAGAAATTGATTCCAAGATCTTATATTCGAATACACTAAGATTCCATCGACAGCATTCACGTAGAATGCCATCGGAATTTTTCTTCGTCATATAGATGATGAATTTTGTAAGAAGCTGCAGACTACGGAACTAGCTACGCAATCCGTAATAGTTCCCGTTTAAAATCACTATCTACCCCTTTACTTTTCCGTTAACATTATTATTATTATTATTATCAAAATTTTTCACTTCTCAGCGGTAACGCTGGAAACTTTCACCTACCCCTGGCTATCCGTTTTGCCAAACGGATTAGGCTCTGTGATCTCATTCATATTTCTATTTTTATATATTTAATTGTTTGCTACGGTTGGATCAGTTATGGTGGTTCAGGAACCTCCGCACAATGTTGCAGGTTTCAAGAACCACCGATTTTTGGATATTGTCCAAATTTCTTTGCAGTTACAGCTCTTCCAGGGAACGTTGTAGACTCCCCAGATAACACAAAAGCGTAATAGAAAGTTCACATTAAATCGTTTTCATGTCAATTTCATATTGGAGTTGTATAATAATTAGAGTATGTCAAATCGAAGTGAACAATAAGTTGTTTTGCAGTCGTGCGTGTCTTCATATACAATTCATGACTGTGAATTATAAAGCAGGATAGACAATTTTTATATATTTGATATATCTGTATCATATATTCAGTAGTATTTAGTTGCGTGTTATAAAAACTGCGCAAAATAGAATTACAAATAGTTGTCAAAATTTTCGCACGTATATCGCCTCCACTTTGGTACATATATGTTCTTATATGGCGTGAAATATAACTTTTTCGTTCAGATATGATTTCGTATACCTCAGTTGCAATCGATATAATCAAACCAAATGGTTTACAGGGTCACCCTGTGTGACCCCGTTGCCATTCTGGACGTCAAGCAGCTTAAAGCAATGCTAGTGGCCCTGAAGGGTCTAAAAGGAAATACAACGATACTCATTCTGATTCCTGGAAGTCGCGGGAAGCAGAGTTCCTGTCAACCTCAACCTCGATCTAGTACGGATTCATGCCAGCATCTCGAAAATCGACCGTGAAGCGATCGGGGTATATACCTTCTTTCTCCCCCGTTTTCCTGCATGTCGTCGATGGACCCCAACGCGTCGTGACCGGTACCGCAAAGTGATTTTCAACTCGAAACTCGGATTAATTAATAAGTAAAATGAAGTTCTAGGTTAAAATTTTAAAAGAGGTGATCCCTTTTTCCCTTGAAGCTTCACTTTCGTTGTTCGCTTGAGTTTATCGTGACGGTAAATAGTAACATGTGCTGAGTCCCTCAAACACGCTACGACCCTGAGAAGAGTAAGCCAGTAAGGCAGTGTGAACTTTCTCATACTTACAGCATTTCTTGAATATCAACGACGTCGGAACCTATCATGGCGCAAACATCGAAGATTTTCCGTTGTTACCAACATTCGGTACCGTCGCATGCTACGGTACAATCTGGAATGATTCAAGTAACCTCAGGTCACTACTGAGTACGCGCGATGCTTTGAGGCTGCGTTGCCGGACAAAGATGGACTAAACGAAGCGCCTCTTGAGGACTGCTGGGATAGCATTAAAGCAGCCATCAACAGCGCAGCGGAAGGTGCCATGGGATTCGCTGAGATGATTCGATGTAACGAGTGGATCGACGAGGAATGCCAGAGTATGTTAGACGCGAAGAATTAAGAGCAGGCGTCGATGCTGCAACAGGGGACCCTTCAAAACGTGGAACGTTCAAACGTAGACAGCAAACTCAGGTTTTCCGGGATAAGAAGCTTCACCTGGAAGAAATAGAGTGCGAGGACATGGAACAGCTGTATCGTTCTTAGAAAACGCGTAAATTCTTCAAGAAATTGAACGTATCCCCCAAAGCGAGCCGGAACATGTCGGAATAAAGACGGAGGGATCTTGTAGGATGAACGTAAGGTGATCGAAAGGTAGAAGCAGCACTACAATAAGCATCTGAATGACGCGGAGACTGGTTTTACATATTATATAGCAGGGAGACTCGCTGTATCTGTACGACGGATGATGGTGAAGTGCCGACTCCCACAATAGGTAGAGTGGTCGAAACTAACAAGATTCTCAAGAACAACAAGGCAGCTGGTGAAGATGGCATCGCAGCGGAGCTTATCAAGATGAGCCCGGATAGGTTGGCAACCTATCTGCACCGGCTGATAGCCAGGATTTGGGAAACAGAACAGCTACCGGAGGAGTGGAAGGAGGGAGTAATATGCTTAATATACAAGGGAAGGGTGATAATTTGAAATGTACTTTCTCAGATCATTTTTCGCCGCCTATCGCCGCTAGCAGGTAGATTCGTGGGAAGTTATCAAACCGGTTTTATAGACGGGCGATCGAAAACGGACCAAATCTTTGTGCTGCGATAGAACCTCCAAAAGTGTCGCGAATACCAAGTCCCTACGCACCACCTATTCATAGATTTCAAGGCCGTCTACGATACTATCGACCGTGAAGAGCTATGGAAAATGATGGACGAAAACAGCTTTCCCGGGAAACTGAAAAGACTGATTAAGGCTATGATGGAAGGTGTACAGTGATGTGTGAGGATATAACATAACCCATTTGAAACACGCGCGACTTCGACAAGGCGATGGTATTTCCTGTTTTCTGGTGCAACATCGCGTTAGAAAGTGTTATGAAACATGCGGGTTTTAGCATGCGGGGCACGATTTTCAATAAATCTAGCCAATTTATCTATATCGTTGACGACGAGGACATTGTTGGAAGGACGTTCCAGCTGGTTGCTGAGCAGTATACAAAATTGAAACGTGAAGCAATGAAGATCGGATTAGTATTGCATACGTCTAAAACCAAGCACTAGTCGCACCAACTATTGTAATACTGTTACTCGCGCGCAAAAATTTTATGTGAAACAACGCCCAACTCAACGTTAACCAACAGACGAATTATGTTTCGAAGACGTGTCGATTTCTATCTCAAATAGCAATTAGCCTGTATAACAAAGGTTCCTTTCACCACCAGGTGGATTAAATCAGGTTTTATTTGTTTATTTCTTTGTTTGTTTATTTAGTTGAGGATAAAACTGACTCATTATCTTATTACGGCGAATGGGAAAAACCAATTGATAGCATTATTACCTTTCTCAAATTGCCATAAAAATCTATCATCTTTTACACTTAGGATTTTACATACATAATTTTCTTCATCTCTTACCAAATTAGCGGTCCACGGCTGGTTTGTCATCGTTTATCTCTGTCCTATTCGCTATTCCTATCGACAACTGCCTGGTAAATGGCCAGACAATGCGGAATATAGACCCCAGAGTGGTCGTTAGCATCTTATCCAGCAACTCCGATCCCGACCTTCTCGTGGTACCAGGCGGAATACGAACAACCTTAGCGAAGATTGGGTAACCAACTCCGGTGGAAACTAAAGTCGTATTCTAACCGGGAAGGAGGTAGAGTGAGTCTCGGCACTATAAGATGGCAGCCCCATCGCGAGACTCGGTAGTGCTGCTCCAGTACGACTACACACCTAAATTAAATAATTTACACAATTCAAGCAAATTAGGACCGGAATATTCGGCTTCGACCTAGGCGACGAAACAAGGACGACGAATGGAGACTCGCTAAATTTCGCAGGTTGCGAGCGAGTGCTGATTGAACAGCTTGAACCCCGCAATCTCGGCATCGTAGCTCTGCAGGGAATCTGTCGCAAAGGAGAGAAGGTATGGAAGATCCGTGGAGGAAAGGCCCAGTTTTACCAGAGCGGTGGCACTACCAACGAACTGGGAACGGGCTTTGCAGCGATGGGCGGAATGCAGGATCGCGTAACAGATTGGAAGGCGATCAACGAGAGAATGTGTGTATTGAGGATAAAGGGCAGTTTCTTCAATTATAGCATCATTAACGTGCACCGCCCGCACGAAGTAGATCCGAGTCACGGGACATCAAGATCGTCAGCGGGGATATGAACGCCCAGGTCGGTAGGGAAGAAATGTATAGACCGGTGGTAGGACCCCATAGCCTGCACGCGGCACGAACGATAACGGCCAACGATGTATAAACTTCGCAGCTTCCCGATGCCTGGTGATCCGAAGCACCTTTTTTCCGCGCAAGGATATCCACAAAGCCACCTGGAGATCACCTGACCAACGTACAATGAACCAAATTGACCACGTTCTCATAGAGGGCCGGTTTTTCTATAACATCACGAACGTACGCTCCCGACGGTATGCGGATATTGATTCTGACCATTACCTAGTAGCAGTACATGTGCGCTCAAAGCTGTCCACCATATACCGGACACGTCAAAGCCGCCCTCCTCGGCTGAACATCAAGTAGCTGGATAACCCGCAAGCTTCCGAGAACTACGCGCGAATACTGAATGAGACACTGCCTTCTTCCGAGGAATTAGGTGCTTCAAACCTCGAAGACGGTTGGGGCGGAATACGATCGGCCATCGGCACTAGGTATTGAGCCTCGGAGTACACAAAATGATTGGTTTGATGGGGAATGCCAATAAGCGGTGGAGGATAAAAAACTGCTTGGAAAAATTATCTAAGTATTGCCACTAGAGAGAACCTGACCAAATACCGCCGAGCTAGCAACTAGTTGACCACGATCCTGAGGAAGAAAAAAGCGCCAAAGGTGGACAGAGATCGTGAAGAATTAGAACAACTATTCCGATCTAATGACACGCGCAAGTTTTATGAGAAGGTGAACCAAACTCGGAAGGGCTACACACCGAAACCTGACATGTGTAGGGACGAGGGAGGGAATTTAATGACAAACGAGCGCGAGGTGGTCGACAGATGGAAGCAGTTCTTCGATGAACACCTCAATGGAGAAGTCGCAGAAGGAGGCGGAACGGAAATTAACCTAGGAGCGCCCATGGAAGATAGTAATGTCCTAGCACCTGATCTCCAAGAAGTCAAACGAGAAATCGGGCTGCTGAAGACCAATAAAGCCGCTGGGAAGGACCGCCTACCGGCAGAGTGTAACATAAAGTCCCATAAAATTAAAATTAATTGAAAAAAAATGTATATTTGGTTGGTTGACAGGAGTTAGGCTTAGAATTGTTGAAAGTTTCAAATAAATCCCCTCCTCGAGACGCCGTCGCTACCAAGCCTTGGTAGCACCGGAACTTAAAAAAAAGAGTAAAAACGCACAAATCTCGGGATGCGGCAGTAGGAAAAAAAAGTCAACGGCAGTCTGTCGGGCTCTTGGGCTTTAACCCTCATCGGCTTCAGACGTGTGAACTGTCTGAAGCTTGTTTCACCTAGTGCGAATAAGGCTACTTAAGTAAAGTATTCGGAGTTACAGTCAGTCGCGGAAATATTCGATAACCGTTTCGATAACCTGTGTCGGTGTCTCGGGAATGTTAACTGGGTTTGATAACTGCTCCGATCCCATGGCGGTCAACCCCGGACCATCATCCTCAAGTAATTGAGAAGATTAGTGCTAAAATGTGCGGTACTGGAACCACGTGTCCACGAAATTGGATGGTCACTGATTTGTGAGCCGACCACGGGACACAACGCGATGCGATAGAAGGCGGGGCAAAATTCTGTCGCAGAAATACCCTACGGAGTACGTGAATTGATCGGGGGCTCGTCGTATCAGTAGAGCTAACCTGAGATACATAGTTCGGCACGAGAGAGGGGATAATTTAGGGAATTTGATAAGCTACTCTCGAGAGATCGGAAGTGTAGGCAGCCCCTGGGGTGAAGGTAAGTCTTGCATGCTCATTCTGTAAAAGTTAAACTCTAACTTACAAGAGCTTTATAAACATGGCGGAGAAACGCTAGCAAAGGCTCTACACTGGGTTATTTCGAGGATTTGGAAGGAGGAAAAGCTACCGGAGGAGTGGATGGAAGGAGTGGTTTGTCCCATCTACAAAAAGGGTGATCGGCTAGACTGCTGCAACTATCGCGGTATTACGCTGGTAAACGCCGCCTACAAGGTACTCTCCCAGATCCTGTTACGCCGGTTGTCACCGATAGCACAAGGTTTCGTAGGGAATTACCAGGCGGGTTTCATGGGGGCTCGCGCAACTACGGACCAAATTTTTACTATCCGACAGATCTTGCAGAAATTTCGGAAGTACAACGTGCCCACCCATCACATCTTTATTGATTTCAAAGCAGCATACGATACAGTCGATCGAAACAAGCTATGGCAGATAATGCACGAACACGGTTTTCCGGACAAACTGACGCGACTGATCAGAGCTACATTGGATCGAGTGATGTATTTCGTACGCATCTCTGGGACACTCTCGCGTCCCTTCGAGACGCGGCGAGGGTTGAGACAAGGTGACGGTTTATCCTGCATGCTGTTCAACATCGCTCTTGAGGGGGTGATCCGACGAGCGAGCATCGAAACGAGAGGCACGATTTTTACCAAGGGTAGCCAACTTATAGGCTTTGCAGATGACTTCTATATCATATCCAGGAACTTTGCGACGGCGGAGGCCAGTCTGAAAGCGGTGTGTAGGAGAATTGGGGTAAAATAAATGCGTCGAAGTCCAAATACATGAAAGGATGAGGCTCAAAGGAAACAAACGCTCGTCTCCCACGGACGGTAACCGTTGACGGCGACGAACTAGAAGTGGTAGAGGAGTTCGTGAATTTGGGATCGCTGGTGACTGCGGACAACAAAACTAGTAAGGAGATCCAGCGGCGCATCGAAGCGAGAAATCGGGCCTGCTGTGCCCTTCGTAAAACGCTACGATCAGGAAGCATACGCCGCCACACGAAGCTGACAATGTACAAAACCCTTATTAGACCGGTAGTTGTTTATGGACTTGAAACCGTGACGCTTCTCACGGAGGATATACGCGCCCTTGCCGTGTTCGAGCGGAAAGTGCTGCGAACGATATTTGGCGGAGTACAAACTGAAAGCGGAGAGTAGCGGAGGCGTATGAATCACGAGCTACAAGCACTGCTTAGTGAGACTCGCATTGTACATCTAGCGAAAGTTAGCAGGCTACGGTGGGCCGGACACGTCGTAAGGATGCCGAACGATAGTGCGACGAAAATAGTCCTCTTCAACAACCCCACCGGCACCAGGAATAGGGGGGGCCCAACGTGCACGATGGCTCGACCAGGTCGAAAGCGATTTACGACTTCTGAAACGACTAGGAAATTGGCGACGTGTGGCCCAAGACCGAGTTGAATGGAGACGAGTGCTTGAAACAGCACTCTATGCTGAAGAAAAAGAACAATCGACAACTGCATAAAAATTGCTTTTAATTCTCAGAATCTCTGTAACTTTTTTATCTGTCAATATTTTTTCACCAAATTTGGGAATTTTCCCGAAAATCTTTTTTGTTTTTATGACTGAAAAAGTAATATATTGATTACATTTTTGAACATTTTATTATCACGTTCGGTCATAATATAGTTAATAAAAACAATAACAAAATCAACCTTCAACAAGTAGAACCAGTTTACATGTAAATTTTGATTTAATTTCAATCTGTCAAACCTCCTATTTTGCATAAAAAAATAATTGTATGAAAACGATAAATTTACCCATTTTTGACCGAACGCAATCAAGCATCCAAATTGCACAACGTATAAGCTCTTGTATCCTGAATGACGGATCTCAATACAAGGGTATTTTCAATTAAATAATTCGAATACCCTTATTCGAAACTAATGGGGCCATGTTCCATTTATATGTATGCTTGCACGATGACGAGGCTTTAAATGACTGGCAAACATAGTACTAGGTACTACGGGTAAAACATAGCAAAGCTCATTAAGACACATTCGCTGTATTATTACCGACCTGTGAGACACCAAACAAACCTGCCGTGTGCAAGGAAGCGGTAATTTCCATTCATTTAATTCATTGATTCACCAGGTGGTCGCTTTCAATGGCTACCTGTTGACAACGTCGCTATTGAAATCAATGCACATGATTTACGCGCAGCCACTGAAGTTCTATTCAATATTCGTGCCGTCCTTCGAGCGAATATGCTTTTTTCCTCTCATAAAATAATGATCAACACACTAGATTAGCTGGAAGGCGTTTTTCAAGGATCCAGTGCTTTAGAAAAATCTGAGCGTGTTACCACAGCAGTGACACTATATTATCCCCCCATTACGCAGATGAATCCCTGCGTGCACTTCCTAATTGAATAATTACGGATTTCCATAACAACCCATCATCAATGTCTCCCAACCAACTCCCAAATGGCATGAATGAAACTCATTTTGTTGGCGCAAGTCATGATGAATTTGCTTGACTTTTTATTACAAATTTTATTATTATTAAATGGCACTCGTTTTCGTTTGGCAGCTAAAGAAGTCTCGAACGAAGTATTTTCGGGGTTGCTACTTACTGGTCCGCCTCTTCTTTAGCTAGGTATATTGCTACTATACTGCTGTTGCCGCTGATGTAATGCTAAAGAAGGGCCCGATGCGGCTAGGTGTAGAAGAAAATAAAACCTGGAAGCGAAAATCCCTGAATATGCATGTTCTCAGTGAATGGTTACGGTTCGTCCGGGAAGGGCATCTCCAGCCCTCTTGCACATCATGAATTTCTATCGCAACATAATTCAGCAGAGCAGAGTGGGTGCGAGCGGGGAAGCCCTTTCATGAACAGGCAGCATTTACCTAGCTTTTTGCCTTGCGGTTCGGGAGGGTGGCTACGATAAATTGAAAATAATTTGTTATACCAAAAGTAAACAAAAATTTTTCCTAAACCCTAATAAAATGTTCTATACCACAAATTTATCAATAATTCTTAGCCCATGTATGTCAAATGGGAACGGTATCCAAATTCGTTCAAGAAATAGCTCATGTGTACAGTTTTGATGACAGTAATCCGTAATAAAGATAATAAATTTTCGTTTGAAGCGTTCGTTCAGCCGATGAATGTGATTGATAGAGGAGAAGCAAGCGAACGAGTGACTGTTGCTGCGATGGAGCCACCCTAAAGAGCAAACATCATTCCAACAAAAAGCGACCGTCCCCCATCTGTCACGATTCTCACTCATCCGTGCTAGCCAGCCCGTCAGTTAGGCAGTAAGCGGCTCGATGGCCATCGCTATGAGAAGAGGGTGCCAGCAAAGGAAAAATATGTAGCTCCATTTCCCATCATCGCCATTGGGATAAGTAAGCAGCAAAACACAGACCTAGGAAGACGAGTAACGAAAAAAAAATTCTAACAGAGGAAAAAAGTCCTTGGAGTAAATGGAATAATTTGCATGAAAATTATTATTATCGGCAGTGATGGTGTTTATTGAGTTTGAAATATTTCTTCGGAAACGTTTCCCATAATTTGAAACAACACATTTTGGATCAGAGCTCTCGTTTTGTTAGCTTTCTTATGTCTTGTCTAATAAAATTTATCGTTTGCTTTTGATTCACTGCTAAATTTAGTTACGTACAATCATGTTCAAATCATGCAGGCATTTGGGTTCGGTCGCTCTAACAAAGGGCCCATATCCTTCATCTTGAACCCCAACCGCATCACAGCGTGTTCAAGCTGATTTTTATCAATTATTCTACAGCAAGAATTCTTCCGAACAGCTTTTATCCACTTTGCTGGTGGGTTCATTCATGCGTAAACCAACCAGGGCTTAATAGTCGAAATGATGAGGGTTGGTAAAAAATGTCCGATATAAAAAAAATCTCGCAGGACTAACCGGATCTCGGTGCACCCGAAAGCAACACAGAACAAACAAAATAAGACCTGCCTTTTCTTGCTATCTGATGCAGGCCAGCGATAACACTACCCATAAAGAAATGATGATCTCTAAGGAAGTGAAAAAAGATTACCGTCTATAACTGAACAATGCCAGCATTCGCAAGGGATAAGTATTAAGAGCTTCTTGTGGATAATTTGTTTCATTAGAAAGGACGAATGATTCGAGAAAGCTTTGAGCAAAGTGTTTGCTCTCTAATTTAAAGGGTGAAATGTTGTTATATCTGCTTTTTTGGGTCAAGCAAATATAATTTTTATCGTTTTGATTTTTTAAAGGGAATACGCTATCCAATAAACATGGAGATTTTTAATTCAATATGAAATACATAAAGACTATACTTGAAAAAAAAAATTAAACACATTGATTAGTCAGTAACATTTATGGGGAAGTGAGTCGTCATTAACTTTTTGAATTTCAGAAGCAGTTTTTGGGCACAAAATAAGAGTTCTGCTTTTAAAAAAGTGTTCACTGCATTTTCCTTGCCAATCTGAACACATAGAATACATTTCCTCCTTAATGTGTGGGTAAAAATTGCTAAAATTTGGACTGAAACTGACTTAGAGTGTAATGTTTACATTTGCAGAATTTCATCACAGTCTGTTAAGCCTCAAAAACATTAGACGCATTTGTTAGCTGCTAATTAGCGAATTGATTGTAAACTTGCTCAGTGTCATCATGTCCACTAGCTAGTAGGTGAGTAGACTTGATGACACTGGACGAGCAAGTTTGCAAACTCGCTTGCTACACACTTAAAAAAAAGTGCCGAAGTCAGCAAAATTTTGCCGAGATTTGGACAGCCGAGCGTTCGGCAAAATTTTTTATGATGCCAATCGTTAGTAAAGATCCGTGAACGTCGATTTGCAAAACTGAAATTTTCACCGAACGCTCGGCTGTCCAAATCTCGGCAAATTTTGCTGAGTTTTTTAAGTGTGTAGCAGGCAGCAAATTCGTCTAGTGTAATTTAGGATTTAGGTGGTTATCGAAATAGTATCGAACCAAGAAACGATTCGCTAAAAAGTCATGAGTGTCGTCGCGGAAAATTCGACTGCACCGTACAGATGGTTCGGGACCTGACAATTCATCATTCCATGGTGTCTCGCGTGGGGAAGTCATTCAAGGATACCCAGCGGCAGAAAACAGCATCGCAGAAAACGAAAGACAGTTTACTGTGGTGAAGGTTAGGACAATATTAGGTCTGTTCAAGCGTCGACTGAAAGTTTTGATTCGCGATTGCTTTGTCGAAAGATAAGGACCACTGCGACCTGGTCGTTTCACGATGCGGCGAATGAAAAGGATGTTTCCATCTGGTTTCTCAAAAAAAAAAAAAAATGTTGAACCGTGCCGGCCTCCGCGTCTTCAAAATCCGGAAGGTACCAAACCGGAACGACAAACAAAACATGGTGGCCAATACCCGCGCCAGGAAATTGTACCGTGAGTAGCTGACAAAATCGAAATGCGCAGAGCTGTTGCTGAGGCAGATGCTGCCGTTTTTTGAGGGTCAACGAAGAAGGTGGACAAATTTACTGAAAAGTCCTTGGTTTGGCAGGCCGTCTATGAGTGCGACACGATGACTGTAACTGTAATTTTTTTGTGAATCGACCCACTTATGGAAATAAAACAATATTTATAACCGGTAGGCTGTATGAGTAAAAGAGTTAGAGCAAATGCTCTCATAAGATTTATACGGGAAAAGCAAAGCAAATTGTTTTATTCATACGGCCTAGTATCTCTGTTTGAACACCTTTGCACTGTGTTCTATTTATTGGGGATATCAGTTACGAAAATAGCACGAGCAACGTTTTGGCTTACTGTCAAACTATCTAGATTCATGAGCTGGCAGCGACATTCGTAGCAGGGAAACCGGAGCCATGGAAGGTGTCAGAGGACAAAATGCACAAATCTCCGTTGTAGAACTTCAATTTTGTCAACTCCATTGATAGTAAGGAATACTAACTTGGCAGCAATATTCGAGGGTTGAACGAACCAGTAAGCAGTATAAGGACTTTAGCCAACAGATGTTACGGAAATCCTGAAAGCGATTCGTAAATCGTAACATGGAGCCTAGACTTCTAAAACCTGCTGCTAGAACAACAATTTGCTATCTAGTAGCCTGCCTAAATTTTCAACGCAGTTAATATTTTCAATGATAGTTCCCAAAAGCGAATGACTTTGTTTATACTACACTAATCCGTGACACTGTCCAACTGCTGACGCCTACTAACATCATTGATAAAGCAAATTTAACTGAAGATTTTCAAATGGTCGATGAAAGACAATCGGAAAATTCTCTTCTTCATATTGTTGAAGTATATAAAAAATATCAACAATCCCAGGAGGCTGCCTCTAAGAATCCCAGATTAAGCACCAAATTCATCAACTGTTAGAAGAACGTCAGCTCTCTGAAGAATGCTGCTGTGAACTGAACGTCGTAGAACAATATGTGTCTAGGCCTAAGTATTGTTTACCATAAGATATTTTATCGCTAATACAATGTAACGTTCATATATAACATACACAATAATGTTAGCCTTACTCAGGTGAATAGTAATCAACGTGTTCCGAGATCAACAGGTCAAGCAATTAGTCGTTGACGGTTTCTAGAACCAGTGGTCTCCCAAGTAACACACTTGGTTTTAAATAAGAATTGACAACAGATTTAAAACAAATCGAATTACTCAGTTTTCGTCTGGCCATGCTTAGTTATAACCAGATTACTACTGAAACAGCGCAAGAAACGAGCTAAAACAAAACATGTTTGTGAAATATTTCGAAGTAACGCCTATGCGTTGCATGGTATTCATTCTGCCAACAGAAAAGCTTAATCGCGCTGTTGACAGGATTTTTTTTCTTCTGACATTTCCCTGAAGTCAGACATACAAGCAAAATAATGTCAGACATTTTTCGCAAAATGGCTAAAATATATTTCGGTAATTCATCAATCACTCAAAGCAATATTGTAGCCTTCAAATAATCCAAACTAACTAAAGTGTGATTTTAAATTTATCGTGAACTTTTCCATTCTACTTCCGAAAAATTGATGCACCCTAGATATACTTTGGCTTTGATCGGGAAAACATAATTGACGGTAACCGAGTCATCTTCCCGGCCTAGAAGTGGCGTGTGGAGCATCACCTGGCGAAAAAACAGCTGATTCACACTCTGTTGCGAACACCGATGCGATGGAGGAAACGTTCTGGGAAGAAGCTACTCTTGAGCAAGAGGCACCAAGACAGGAGAAGGTGCAGAAGTGGTTGTTATGCTGATCAAGAACGAAGTACTGAACAAGGCCATCGGTGTGGAATATATCAAGGACGTTATGGACGTTATAGTGAAGATGTACCAGAAAGCCGGTACAGCCGCAATGGTTAATATGCGAGAACGTCTCTTTGGTATAGAGCTGAAGAATCAAGAAATACTGGACAAGATATTCGACGAGTACGATGTGGTGCTAAGGGAGCTAGATCGGATGGTTGCCGCAATCTCGTATGCAGAGAAAGTGCATACGCTGCTAATTTATAATTTAACTAAAGTCTAAAAGGTTGACCGGCAGTTTCCGACCAAGAGAACTCACGCAATTATGATTGGAAGGAACTTCATGAAACGTGGAAACAAACTAGTTTGCTGCAGACTCTGAAGCCAGCGACCACATTGTCAACAATGATTAACTGCTAGAGGATGTAAAGGAGCTGGAAGAACCGATTAAAGTTACAACTGCGAAAGCAGGGGAAAAGCTTCGAGCTACTTAGCGGGGTAACATCAAATTGAAATCGGTTGTAGGAGGAAACTTAGCAAAGAATTCAAAACTCTACAACGTTTTATTAGTTCCTGGACCAGAAACGAATCTTCTTTCAGTTACAAAAGCGAGAGAAAGAAATAGGGGAATTATGTATAACGTGCCCCCCGTGGCCAATGTGCCCCCCCTTCGTTTTTCGCTAAACAAGCGAAATTAAAATGCAAAACCACCCAGAAACCATAGTATTTGATGGAACTAGCCTACTATGCAAGTATGACAGTTGTCACATGCTGTAAAAACAAACCAAAAATAAATTTGTTTTTGAGCAGCTTCCGATGTAACTTTTGGCGTCATTTCCATAAGCTATTTTCTTGTCAAAATCTGTAAATAACCGGTTGTTGCGATTCGATTGCGTAAAGTGAACTTCAAAATGACATCCCTGCTAAAAATAACGGTATGAAACGCTTGACTTGCTTTAACATTTAATATTTTTTCAAATAAGTAAAAGCAGGCCAAAATGCCCCACTTGCGGTGGTGCAATTTGCCCCCCTTGCAAATGTGGCTTTAAAACTATGTAAACAGATCTAAGTTGAAGTCAATTGCCATTATTTAATTCATTTAGTATTGTAGAGTAACCGTGGTGGGAATAATTTACTACCTACGTCCAAATTCCAGGTAATTCAACTACCCGGTGTAAAATGCCACAGCTGCAGTATAATGTGCCCCATGCAGAAAAGAAAAAGTGCACCAGAAGGCCGAAACTAGGTTTATTTTAAATAAAAATACGATATTTTGCAGAACAAAGGAAATAGTTTTACTTTCTACAAAATAGAGTTGGTCAGTCACTGATAGAAATACTCAAATTACCGCATTGGGCATATTATACCGCAGGTGGGGCATTTTACCCCGCGCAGATGAGAAACACAACATTTTGGTGCTTTTATTAAATAATTCCTAGCATGTTTATTCCACAATACTAAATGAAATAAACAATTGCAATTGGTTGTCAGCTTAAGTACCAACATATACACGTAGTTGTAACGTTAATTTGGGGAAGTATAACGGAGATATATCCATTTATTCTTAGGGGGGGCACATTATACACTTTTCCCCTAAAAGAGTCTGTTGACGAACCGCTCGTCGCGGCGAAAAAGTGAACAACGTACATTTCCATCGCGAGTGAATACAATGACGGAATGACAGTTGAAAGTAAACAAACCGGATAGTATCGAGAGTGTTAGCGAAAGTAAAAAAATCGGTATAGTGTACCTAAAACTGGAAGTCTCAGTTAAAAAATAGTTTATAGTGTAGTTAAAGTGTCCGACACAATAGGACTTATAAATAGTTATCGGATCGGAGTAGTTGGATTGCAGTAGTCGTATTCTTTGCTTTCAAGGTACGTTGAACAATCGAAATACTTACCATTGCCTCGTAGTCAGCCTTTAACCTAAAATTATACACTTACCTTTACCTGCGTGTAGATTGCCCGCGAAGTGTGTAGAAGAAAACCTGAAAAAGGAAAAAATGTAACTGTAAATGTAACTGAAAATGTAAGAAGAAGTAGCTTACCTGTAAAATACAATTGTAAAATTAAAATTAAATTAAATATATTTCAGCTTTGTAGCTGCTAAGTATAAGCAACTGACAAAACGGTGTTTGAGTATCCGCAACAGAGTCACTTTTACAAAAGAAAACGTAATTTTTGAGTTTGAAAACAAAGTTGTTGCTTCGGGGAAGTTTGTCGATGGATTGCTCCACCTTGATTTCATTTGGCAAGACAAGTCGAGCAAGCCAGATATCAGCCCAGCATTCGTAGGACATCAAGTGAGTCTGAATACTTGGCATAGAAGGTTAGGACACTCGAATAATGCGGAAATAGAGACGATAATAAAGAGGGTTTCAACTTCAGAAATGATCGATAGAGCAAGCGTATGCAATGGTTGTTTTCAATCTGCACAGGGTGTTCAATAAGTTCGAATGCAACCTTTCATCGTTGTGTAGGTGCGCATCCTGTGCATTCTGTGTATTAGTATTGGTGTCAGTTTTAGCCTTATATATAGGCTAACCGACGCGCAAGGTGTCGATTTGATGTCATTTGTTATTTGTTTACCGCGCGCGATGAAAGAGTACCGCAATGTCGTAGTAAAGTTGTTTGCGAGAGGTGAGCGACCCGGCGACATATTTCGTTGGTTGAAATCCCACGGGGTGAAGCGGAATTGCATCTATAACACCATCCGTCGGTACTGGGAGACGGACTCCGCCAAGGACCGTGGTAGATCCGGGCGGCCGCGTTCGGCGAGGACGCCAGCAGCCATCAAAGCCAAAGTGATCGGCTGTGGGCGCTGACGTTGGCCAGCATCCCCCCGTCCCACATAAACATCCCGCGGTTCCAGAGCGCCGCGTCGATGATGGTTTGGGGGCCGTATCCAAGCGCGGGAAGCTTCCACTGGTGTTTATCGATAAAAACGTGAAAATCAACGCCGCGTACTACAAGTCCGAGGTTCTCGAGAAGGTTGTGGCCCCGGCACTTCGTGACCTCCGGACCAGACAGATCATTACACTTTCAACAGGACGGCGCACCGGCCCACACGGCGAATATGGTCCAAGCGTGGTGTTGGGAGAGTTTGACTGATTTTCTCGATAAGACTTTGTGGCCTCCCAGCTCCCAGGATCTTAAACCCCTGGACTTTTATGTGTGGTCGTACATGCTGACCAAGCAGAGCGAACATAAAGTGAGCACTATGGATCAATTTAAGAAGTTCATTTCCAAGATCTGGGACGAGATGCCCATGAACCAGGTGCGTGCCGCGTGTGATTCTTTTGAGAAACGTTTCAAGCTCGTCATAAAGCACAAAGGGCGGGGGAGGAGGTGCTTCCACCAAATACCAAATATGTTGTAAAGGTTCTCAATAAACACTGCTTCAATAAACATTGACTCAGAAAAGAAGTCGTCAACATTTGCACGTCTACTAATATATTTGCTATTTTTGGTACAACAATGTCGTCCGTAAACCCCACTATCTTCAAATCTCTAAGCAGCGTTAGCGTGTCATACCTACTATTGTACATTGCGTTACTAAGTGCTGGTCAAAGTAGAGAACCGTGTTGATCTCTAGTTGGGGTATTTATCGATATTTGTCCCATTTTCATTTCGTTAACCACAAATCCATGTTCCGAGTAACGCATTAGATATAAAAAGTTAGCAAATCTTATCTTGTGGTGAAAACCCTTCTAAACTAGTAATATGAGACCGTTCTTCATGTTTATTGTTGGTTACTGATTCAATTCCAGCTTCTATTCAGCTCATTGAGGCAACACTCTTTCGATCGTGTCCGCTTTTCCGAGGATTGAATTGCGTCTTAGATAACTCGCGTCTACATCCCTTAAATTAGATTATTCAAAACCAATTTTTATTCATGAAGTCAGGCTACCTATCCAACGGTACTATATGTTGTGAAATGATGATCTTAATTCCATCAATATTTGTTTAGCTGCTGTAAGTGCGTATTAAATAAATAATGAATACAATGTACTGCAAGCATAATCTCTAAAATAATCTCTTCAAATTATTGTAATCACGCGAAATCTACCAACAAAGCAAAAAAACGGAGCCTAAACTTGTTAACCAAAGCAGCTTTTCTCGTCGATCGTACCGACTCCTTTGGCCTACACCAGACTAGAGATACCTTTCGTATCCCGTTACAGCAGCAAATCTCTTCCAGCTGTGTGTATGTAAAGCCGTGACCTGTTCAGCTTGCCAGCCACCAGCGTGTAAACGACTATCCACCAGGTGGCAGAGCCCGTGAGCCAACTATCAAAGTCTATTACGCGAGATGAAATTAGTTTTCAATTCAATTATCATTTATCGCTCTGCCTCTGCCACGGTTCGCTTCCATACGTCGCCCTTGCCATCGGCCAGCAGCAGTGTATTGATAGTTAAGTGAAAAACCATTTAACCTCCGGTGCCCTATTCTCCACTTCTCACAGTCAATCCCCACACAACCGATGGTGCTTCGACAGTCTATGTATGTCTCGTCATTGCCGCATTCGAGGAGATTCCCAGTAACAATTTCATTTAACACTCCATCCGATTTGTTACTTGACATGCTTGTTTCCAACCTGTCTGTGGCGGTGCCAGAGGAAGACGTCGAACAGCTATTCCAGCAAGAATGGGGGAAAAAGGAAGATGGGGATCGGTGCGTGTCCTGCACATATTCCCCGCATCGTTCCATTCGCATCTTGCACTCCGGTCGAAGTTTATGAATACTCAGATTTCTTCCTCGAACCGAAAGTAAATCTCGGGTAATAGTGACGCAGCAAGTTTCCTCTTTCCTTTGCCCGTCGACGACGGCAGCCAAACTCAAAGCTCCAGCCAGAGCAGTAGGGAGCGGGTATTCAGCGGTAGATGGAAGTGCATTGACCTGGACTCGGTTCAAGATGTTTCCTATGCAGTTTGCTACAGCACCGTAGTCGTTGTTGTCTTGTTCGGTGTCAACTCCGTTTGCAGGTATAGAGGAACAAGAATTCGTCTTCTTCGTGATGGTTTTGCTGGATGCTTACTTCATACTGCGTATCAATTCCCATATCAGCACAACAATGAACGTAATTCATTCGCGTCAACAGAACGGTGCCTGCCGTACAGTGCCGGACGGGACGACAGCAATGTGCATATCAGTTCATTTGTATCTTGTCACGGGTTCAACCGAGAGTGACTGGACTCGCTACTGATAACTCGCGCGATGAAAGAGCAGTACGGTGCAGCGTTCGCTGGAAGTGAACGTGACACGAGCCACCACCGTCCTTACTTGTCAGACGTTTTTGGCAAAAATATTGACAGCTGGTTACACTCGAACAAAGAGCCTTCACGATTTGTTTGCCTAAAAGTGCTGTTTGGTATGTACCTAACCAGTGTTGGGCACCGCTAATTCGCTAATTCGCTAACCGACCAATCGAGAAACGCTAGTTATACTTTATAATTTATACTCAGACTAGCCGAATAGTTGCAGGGCCATGATTCCAAATGAAGTGCCGCTGTTTATTTTAAAATTAATAAACTGTAAAGCATTTTATCCATTATAATAGGTTTTGATCTTAAGTAAATTAAGAAAAGCCATGTAATAAATGTAAATTCCAAATAATTTGTACAGCGATAGATTACAATGCAAGTTATTGCGATATGTTCAAAAATAAACAGTAACTGTTAATTTGCAGTTTGCGATTAGTGATTAGCGAAATTTCCACGATTATCGATCAAATTGTATCGGTTAGCGAATTAGCGAATTAGCGGTGCCCAACACTGTACCTAACTATATCGACTATTTCTAGATAGAATTAACAAAAGGGCGAATGTCGCAAATGTAAACCAAACCGTTGAGAGTTATTTTTTGCTGGACCAAAATAGGAAAATCAACCCTCACTCGGTTTGTTTACGCTTGTGACATTCGCCCTTATGTTAATTCTATCTTCATTTCTCTGCTAGGTCCTATGTGGAAAGGTAAACATACCGCGTGGCAATGACTCTCTCCCAAGCTAGCATAGGGTAATAAACTTCAACTTGTTTCGTTTACGTTTCAGAATAGGAGCTATGCAATCTCAGAACAAACCGTCCGTTTCCAAATAAAATCACTGACATACTGACATGACACTCTTTTGACGTACAAGATCTCGCAAGCAAAGTTGCAGTGATCAGTTACGCTTACGTACGCTCATTGGACTGTATTGCCTCATAGAAGTAAAATCTGTAAAACATATGTATGTAACGTTTGTATAGTTGGGTGTAATCTACAATCTTTGTGAATAAAGGACTGTATTATTTTTTGTATTTACGCTGTAGTCAGGCAGCATTTTTCATTTAATGTGGTGCTCTATTCTGAAAGATTATAGACTACACTCAGCTCTACATACATAGTTAAACACACGACATTTACAAATTTTGCTTCTATACTTGCTTACACGTGAGTAATCTCTTATGTCAAACAGTAGAGAGATGGAAAAGGTAAGAGAAACGAATGTGTATAAAACCAGTTTGTTTTAATAGAAACATATATGAATATCGGAAATAGCCCGGTAATTCTTTGCATATTCCACAAACAAACAATAAAATAATTTCTATAAAGGTTTATTCATTCACATTCGTGTCACTTCGATTTTCGAGTCGCTAAATTTTGAGTCAAAACGGGTACCATCACAAATAAAGGTAACTCTCCGCTTTCATTCAAAATTAAGCGGTTTTTGAGTGTCTCGGCGCCTTTGTAATCTTTAGTCTCAGTAGCCCGACCTCCCGGCAGGTCGCCATTTTTCTGTGACTGAATCTAAAACATGAAAAACACTGGGCGGGAAACCACCTCATTGAAAATCTTGTAACTGACGGGGTCATAACTACCCAGCACTTACGAGACCCCCTAAATCAAGCCTCAGAGACGGCAAACGTTCGCGACTTATTGTAATGAAAACACTTGGAAACCTTCTGCTCAAACTATTCCCTTTAATAACTCCTACCCGGATTTTCCCTTCAATAACTCCTACCTTTTGCTTTCGAGGTTTCACCTCCGGCGGAGATGCTGACCCGGATCCAATTGCGGTCAGGTCGGCGACGTTGGAACGGGGTTCGATGGCTAACTTCCGGCATGCCGACTGTGAGCTTACTTAGGGCTGCGAACAAGCGCGATGGCGACGACTCGACGTTACTGCGATGGCGTCGATGGCAGGGACGCTCCTTCAGCCTTTGCAGGACGGACCTTTGGGGACGTGAGGACCAAAATAGGTACAACTCAGGTGCACTTTGGGGTAACGTTAGATGAACGCAGGAAACTCGTGGTAAATACAGGGTATTTCCCTATATTTCAAGCGTTACCACTTCCAAATTCCAATTGCGTTCCAGTTTCAAAAATTATTTCAAGTCCAGTTATAAATTAAATTTCAAGTTTAGTTTCAAGCTTAATTGAAGCTAAATTTCATGTACACATACAATTCTAATTTTATGCAAATTTCAACAGCGATTTCAAGTCCAATTTTAAATCTAGTTTCACGTTCAATTCTAAATACAACTTACAGTGCAATTTAATTCTAATTTATATCCAAATTCATTTCTACTTCCAGTTCAATTTCCAGTCTAACTTCATGTACATTGCCAAGTCTAATTTCAACTTTGAGTTTAAGTTCAACTTCAAGTATAATTTCAAGTTCAACTTTAAATCCAATTTACTTTACCAATTTATCAAGGCTCATTTTCAAGTCCAATTTAACACCAATTCATTTCCATTTTTAAGGCCAATTTTAAGTTAACTGATAATGGAAACACCAAAGAAAAGTCGGAAAATTATGATTTGCCACATGGAAACCTACTGAAATTATTATTTCTTCTTTGTCAATTTCAAATTGTTGTTCGTGCGTTGCGGTTGGTCGGTTTTCTTGTAGGGTAAAGAACTAGTTTTAAGCAGTCTAAGCGGGTCACTGATTGTTTTACCTTATTACAAGCGATGGGTTGACTAAGAGGGGGATATCAGCATACCAGTCTTCTTGCTATCTTTAGTTCTTCAAGCTGTTACCATTGGAAGACACTATTGTTGAGCTAAACTTTTGATTTTTCGCTTTAAAAGTTGGAGCGGCGGAACTAATTTTGAACAGACCGAACCCATTTTCACCCACAAGGTGCTTTTTTAAGCAATCCTGAAATCTAAATTTTTTTACGTCCCTTTAAAAAATCCCTCGAACTTTTCCCCATATTCAGTAAGTTGGCGTTCCTATCCGCGACCTACTAATCGGCATCTGATGTGTAATCGGCATAGCGTATCGGCATAGATGCGTAAAATGCCATCTGTCTAAATTGTTTATCGGGGCATACACTCACCGCACCGTTCGGCAAACGGTATTCGTTGTCTCTTTTATTCTCTGCTGTTCTTATGGGAAACTGCGAGTTTGACGTCTCACTCGCTGTTCATAAGGATGGTGGGAGAACAAAAGAGGTAAACATATAGCAGTACAAACGATCCGACTCAGAACAGTGTTGTCAAAGCAAATAACATTGAAACACATCGTTGCTTTATTAAATCACTGAGAAAATCTTCGAAAATGATTGAAAAAGCTGTCTTTTGTGTTGTTTTTAATAAAGAAAAATTAATTATGAACATACATTTCTCTTGAAAGTTTTGAACCACGTTTTCACCATAGGAGGTTTCAGTTAATTTCAAACTTAAAATTCTTATTTCCAGAACCGAAACAGTGTCTTAGCAACACGATAGTCCATCAGTTGTGCTGCAGCTGCTGCTACTGGTGAACAGGTTCCGTCAATTCAGAATTTGTTTTCAGTTTTGTTAGAAAATAATAAAACTTTTGGCTAGTGACAAAGCCTTAGATAATAGAAAAAAGAGAGTGAATAATATGGTATGTGACAATTGAGTACTTGACTTTTAGAGTGGTTGTAATCAGTGCTGAAAAATGTGATGGATTCGTTAGTAGCGAGGTGGCGATTGCCTTCAGCAGCTGAAAAATGTACGTTTTTGGACAACAATTTTTAATTCATCATATTTCCTGTTGGAAACCCAGTAAATTGTGTTTGTGTGAATCAAATGTATGGTTAAGTGATTTGTGAAAATGATCCTATCAAAAGATTTTGAAAATATGAATAAAAAAGTGCATTTTCGGCTCATTTATGTTCAACTGATTAAAATAGGTGACACTGCTTAACTCGTTCCTTACCCTAAATTTATCAAATTCCAAAATTCATATCTTTCAAAGCGGCGCAGAGTAATTTCTCATGAAAATGTTAGTAAGTAAATTTTCTTAGCATGCTCACCACAGCTGGATTTCCGATAAATCTAGAAGTAGTTGGTCTCAGGTTGCTTTTCAGAAAAAGAAGCAAGTAAGGAAAAATGAGATAAAAGGAGAGAAAACGGTTGAAAGCACGAAAGAAAATGTGTCAAAAACTGGACAAACGGAATAGAAAAAGAAAAAAATGCGAGAGAGGAAATAAAATAGAAACTGACAAGAAAAAAAAGAAAACGAAAGAATTAAAGGTGACAGAATGGGAGGGAAAACGGGACAAAAAGACAATAAAAGTGGAAAACGGGTGAAAAAAGAGGGAAAACAAGGAGACTGGACAGAAAGAGGCGAAGAACGGAAGAGGAAAGATGGAAAAACCATGAAATACTCCGAAAACGAGAAATAAAATAAGGGGATAAATGGGAAAAGTGGAAAAGAAGAAGACGGGAGAGAAAAGGATGGAAACGAGGAAACTGGACAGAAAAATAAGTGAAGAACGGTAGAGAAACGGAGGAAAAACCAGTTTTACTAGAAACACAAGAAAGAAAATTGGAACAAACTAATCAAAAAAGGAAAAAAATTAAGAGAAAAAATAAAAACGGAATACAAAAGGGATAAAACGAATAAGAAAAACAGTTCATGACAGAAAAAAAGGAAATCGGATCATAATAGGAGGTAAAATGGAACAGAGGAAAATGAAAAACTGAATAGAAAAGGAGCTAAACAGCAAATAAAGACGTGAACCACTGGAAAAACAAAAAGACGTGAACCGGGTCCGGAAGTGACAAAAAAACAAGACAAGAAAAGAGAAAAAGCGTGTTTGAAAATGAAGAAAAAGACAAAAACAGGCGATGGGACGACAAATGAGGTAATAAAATACAAGAAAAGAAATAAAGAAAACCGATAAAGAAAACAAGGAAAACGGGAAAAAGACGATAAACGGCCATAAAAAGAGAAAGATGGGACAAAAAAGAGAAAATGAGACATAATAAGGAAAATCACTTTTACTTGCTTAAAATTGGAAAAAATAGAGAGAGCAAGAGCGGGAGAGAGAGAGAGGGTGGGAGAGAGAGGGGGAGAGAGAGAGAAGCTGGTTAAGCCTTTAGAAGCCAAGCTACAATATGAGTTTTATTGCACTCTTATGGCGGCTTCCATGACCAATTTTAGTCAAAAAAAGCCATCATAGGAGTGTAATAAAACCTAAATTGTTACTTGGAAACTGTAGAATAACAAACACGCAATCGAGAAATTTTGGCCATTACATCTAACCTACCGCTTTCGCAGGATTACCAAACAATAGTGGCTGACATTTAGTATTGACCTCCAAACAAGCAACAGCGAGTGAGGGCAGCACATTTCCCGAGAATAATGTTTGCTCTACTAGCATCATTCAGCTTATAAGCTCAAGATGATTTTGAATCTCGAGCGGAATCGGGTCAGCTAGTTCCTCGTAACTGTGATCGGTCTCTTTTTTTTGCTGTAAACTTTTGATTTGGGGCGTATATTCTGATGCATGTAGGTGAGACCCTAATAAATTTGAGTTTAACAAATAATGTAAATTATTCAAATTAAGTATTAATTTAGTAATCAAAGATCAGTACATCGGCCAGGATGTTATCAAGAAAAATAAAACCATCCGTGTGTAATGAAATCTGAAAAGTTTTCTCCGAAAAAAAAAACTCGGCGCAGCATTTCCTACACCATGTTATTCATCGATGCATCATGGTAGATGACGGCAACAGAACCCTGGGACCCTTCATCCCGCGTCCCTCCCGTGGACAGGGCAGTGACACGAAAGGGCAGTTCGGCAGACTCGTCGTTCCGATTGGACGCGTAGATACAGCATACGGATGTACACGTTGAAACATAATACCAATGTTATTTACACTTGAAAGTTAAATATTTAATTTGTCTGGCTGGTTGGGTGGATGACAGATACCGGCACAAGGTGTGTCTGAATAGAGCTCTGACGCTGGTAAAGACGCCAATGAAGACGGATGGTTGAAAGGCGCCACTATTAAGTGACTTCAATTTGATGGTAGTTTTGCATGAATTACGAGTTTGTTAGAATAGGGAACAAATCAGGAAACTATCGCCGTCTGAATCAGTTTCGAGTGCTGTGAACACAGAAAAAGTCTCAACGGTGTTTTATTTGCTTCGGAATGCCTTTGGTTGTCTCTCCAACTTAAATAGTAACATGACTCGATATAAGAGCTGAGACACAGCCTATTGCTAACAAAGCTCTTCACCTCGTCCGACTTCTTCTTTTTCTACCTCCCATTAGAAAATCCTTACACAACGGTGGCCCCAACTACTACAGAGTTCAAGGTACCTCTTTCTTTGTTAGTTTCGTTCAAAAATTCTCCTCACTATGCAGTTAATTTGTTTATTTTCCCTTTTTTATTCCGTTGCTGTCTGTAACACCTCTTTCCTGGTCTCTTTCCGTGATCCGAATTCAATGAATAAAAAACACACCACAGAATACGGTAGCGTACCAAGACCGAAACCTGTCCTCTATACCTTCAACCCGCTACCTTCTGCTCAACCTTCACCGCTCCGGCCGTGCCATGACATGAAGGGCCTGCATTAGCAACCAGAAGGCGACGGTGTATGGCATCGGGAAGGCAGAAGAGTCCCGCCGAGGGCCACGAAACCGAGAGAGCAAATTTTAAATATTATTTTCCCGTCTGGTGCGTCTTTTTCCTTCGGCAAACCTCTGATCGGTGTAGATAAACACATTGAAAGCGTTGTTGTTGTTGTTGTTGTGCGGTAGTGTGTACCTATTTTTTGCCACTAAAGCTCAGCCAAACTACGTAAGCACGTTCGCCGCCGACCAACGGACGACGGACGTGTCGTTGGCCTCTCCGGTATCAGCTGGTTATCATGTTTTCCATCATCATGCCGGTCGGTAATGTTGAGGAACGAATTAATTTAATTTGATAAATCCGTTGGCTTGTATGAAATTTTACTGCTGAACTGTCAAGCTTACTGTTTTATGGATTTTGACAGAAATGGTTAATCCATGCAAAGTGTCCCAACCACATGCAATCGGTTTTTTTTAATTTCAACGAAATTTAGGCAGATTGTTCATTTTAGGGCAGAAAGTAAAAATCTCAAGTTCGGTGTCTACTGGACCTCTCCTCGATCAATGGTGGCAACCTTAGCGGAGATAGGGTAACCAACCCCAGTGGAAACTAAGGTCATAAAGCAACAGGGAAGCTCTATCACGAGAGGCGGCAGCGTGGCCATAGTAAAGCAACATACCTGGATCAATTACTACGAACAGTCAAGCGAATGAGGATCGGAATATTCGGCATAAACCTAGGCGACGAAAGAATGACAACGAATAGAAACTAAGTACATGAAGCTACAGGTCGCTAAATTTCGCAAGCTGCTCGAAAAGTTCCAACTCCGTAAACTCGGCATCTGCAGGAATCTGTAGCTCTGCAGGAAAACTGTCACATTGAAGAGAAGGTTTGCAAGATACGCGGCGGTAAAACCCAGTTTTACTAGAGCGGTGGCACTACTAAGGAACTGGGAAGGAGATTTGTAGTGTTCGGTAGAATGCAGGATCGCGTGATAGATTGGAAGGCGATCAACGAGAGAATGTGTATATTGAAGATAAAGGGACGTTTCTTCAATTACATCACCATCAACTTGCACTGCCTGCAGGTAGGTAGAACGAAGGTGCGATGAGAAGGAAGGGTTCTACGCGAGGCTGAAGGCAACATACGATAGCTGCTCGCCACGGGACATCAAGGTCGTCATCGGATATTTGAACGCCCAGGTCGGTAGAGAAGAAATGAATAGACCGGTGATACGACCCCATAGCTTGCACATCGACTCGAACGAATGGCTAACAGTATATAAACACCGCAACTTCCCGAGGCCTGGTGATTCGAAGCACATTTTTCCCACGCAAACCTTGTTCCATCACAAAGCCACCTGGAGATCATCTGATTAACGTCAATGAACCAGATTAACCACGTTCTTACAGATGATAGGCTCTTCTCTAACAACGAACATATATTCCCTACGGGATGCAGATATTGACTCTGACCATCACCTAGTAGCAGTATATGTGCCCTCAAAACTGTCAATCCTACACCAGACACGTCAATGCCGTCCTCCTCGGCTGCACATTTGGCAGCCAGATAACCCTCGATCTGTCGAGAACTTCGCGCGAAAACTGGATGCTTTCTTCCGAGGAATTAGGTGCTTCAAACCTCGAAGATACGCTCGACAATCGGACAAGAGCCCTGTAGTATACAAAATAATTGGTTTGATGGGGAATGCCAACAAACGATAGAGAGAAAAAAAATTATTGAAAAAATTATCTGTGGCTTGCCATTAGATAGAACTTGGCCGACGAGAACTTGGCGGGGAGAAATACCGACGAGCAAGGAACCAGTTGACTACGATCCTGAGAAGTAAAAAGCGCCAAAAGGAGGACAGAGCTGGTGGAGAATTAGAACAACTATGCCGAGCTAACGACACGCGCAAGTTTTACAAGAAAGTGAATCAAATTCGCAAGGGCTACACGCCGAAACTTGACTTGTGTAGGAATGAGGGAGGAAATCTAATTATAAACGAGCGCAATGTGTCAGCAGGTAGAAGTAGTTTTCGGATGAGTACCTCAATGGCAAAGTTGCAGAAGGAGGAAGAACGGAAGTAAACCTAGGAGTGCTCATGGAAGTTAGTAATGTCCCAACACTAAAGCTCCAAGGACTCAAAAGAGAAATCGGATGGCTGAAGACCATCTAAGCCGCTGGTAACGACCGCCTACCGGCAGAGCTTTATAAACATGGCCGATAACCGCTAGCTGGGTTATTTCCAAAATTTGGGAGAAGGAGAGGCTACTGGAAAAATGATGGAAAGAGTAGTTTTGTGCCATCTACAAAAAGGGTGACCGGCTTGACTACTGCAACTATCGCACCATAACGCTGTTAAACGTCGCCTACAAGGTACTCTATCTGATCCTATTACGCCGGCTGTCACCGATGCTCGATATCATATGGTTCATATGCGAGCTGGCACGACTATGGACCAGATTTCTACCATCCAACAGATTTTGCAGTAATATCGGGAGTACAACGTGCCCACGCATCATTTGTTTATTGATTTCAAAGCAGCATACGATACAGTCAATCAAGACCAGCTTTGGCGGCTAAGGCACAAACTCGGTTTTCCGGATAAACTGACGCAACTGATCAGAGCTACATTGGTTCAAGTGATATGTTTCGTGCGCATGTCGGGGACATTCTCGAGTCCCTTCGAGATGCGGGGAAGATTGAGACAAGCTGACGCTTTATCCTGCATGCCCTTCAACATCGCTTTCAAGGGGTGATCCAACGAGCGGGCATCGAAACGAAAAGTACGATTTACACCAAAGTTGGCTACCTCCTAGGTATTGCTGATGACTTTGATGTCATAGCTAAGAATTTGGTGACAGCGGAGGCAATCTACGCCAGACTGAAACCTGAGTCTAGAAGAATTGAGCTAAAAATAAATGCGCCGAAGACCAAATACATGAAAGGAAGAGGTTCAAAGGAAACAAACGCGTGTCTCCCATGGACGGTAACCGTTTTCGACGACAAGCTAGAAATTGTTAATGAGTTCGTGTATTTGGGATCGCTGGTGACCGCGGACAACACAAGTAAGCAGATCCAGCGGCAAATTCAAGCAGGAAATCGGGTCTATTTTGCCCTTCGCAAAACGCTACGATTAAGAAGCATACGCCGCCGAACCAAGCTGACAATGTACAAAACCCTTCTTAGACCGGTAGCTCTTGTTCGACTTGAAGCCGTGGTGGACATACCTGCCCATGCCTCGAAAGACATACGCACCCTTGCCGTATTCGAGCGGAAGGTACTGCGAACGATATGTGATGGAGTACAAACTGAAAGCGGAGACGTATGAATCACGAGCTACAGGTACTGCTTGCAGAGATTCCCATAGTATTATCTGGTGAAAGTTAACTGTGAGGTTAAATTTATCAATGCCAAAGCGCCTGCAAAATGTCAACCCGGAAAAAATAACCATAACACGAAGATAAAAATTACTGTAACAGTAGGATACAAAACAAAGTAAAAACAATATATTTTTCGTCAGAAAAGATAACCAAACCATCAAACTTATTGTTGTCCACCATAACTTTCATGGTTTTCAGAGATTCTACCATAAAAATGACCATAAAAATACCATAATGTTGTTAAGTATCTTAACAATAAAAAAATCTATCTACTTTTTCCCGAACAAAAATTTTCGTTACAGTACAAGTTATCGTCCTTTTATGGTAATTTTTTTAGGCGAAAAAATAAAATATAATTAAAAAAGGCAATACATTTATGATGAATTATGGCCAATTCTATAGCATAAAATAAGAAACAAAAATACAAATAAAATTTGAATTTGAGGCACTTTTACAATAATTTTACCATAAGTTTCAATGTTCACAATAAAAACTATTGTAGATGCATTGTTTCTACTACAAAATTTAATGTAATTTTTTTTTCGGGAATATCGCCAATGAAATCAAATAAATCATAGTCAATCATCGGTAAACTTTACAGAATTGGTCTAATACAGACAAGAATTGGACGATAGTCAGAATACGCTCAATACGATCTTGAATGGTACTACGTAGTTAATCTATTCTAGCTCAAATGTGTCCTGAAGTGACACAAAACGACCGTCCTTACATGGCGATTGTCCGGATATATCATCATCCTCTTTCGTACGAGGCATGCATTGTTGGAAGTACCATAACCAGCCTCGGCCAAATATCGAAACAAAGCAATAGGATATGAATTTCCGAATGTGTACGGTATGGAATGACCGGTTTTGTCCTGCGTTCGGCACAGGACTGCCAAGGAAAACATAAGCACCGGGAGTGAAAGCAACGGAATATATTATGCTACGTTACTTTTTGTCCTTGCTCCGTGGTATGGGGAAGCACCGCCGGGTGCAGTACGAAAGTTTGTTCACGAATTGTTTTGTTTTTATCCTGCAAACTGCAAGGAGCAGGCTTCGGAACGTTCGACCGTTTGGATACCCTAGCCGTATCTCATTTCGTCCTTCATTAATTTTGATTATCATCGTTTTGCAAATTAATGATCTCGTAAATGGGTATATCATCAGAGGGTGTTGTTTTCCTGCAGGATAAGAATTGCTAGAAATTGCGATTTAGATAATGAATGGATTTGAGGGGTAATTTTTTACTTGACCTATTCCTGAAATAGTTACGACACCTACGAATTGTCGAACGTGGAACGAGAAGAACATAAAATGTGTATTTCGGTCATATTTCATGCAGCTGTGTGTAGTTTGGAGAACAAGAAGAACGATAATAAGCAGGGAAAATTGTCACACTTTACTGCAGCCATCGGTTAATCACTTTTATTATGGAAGAAAACATCAGGACCACTTTGGCAAAACTTACCATACACTAATTAACAATTAACTATTGATTTGACGTAAACAGAGTCTTTGCAAATCCCTTCTGTGAATCAAGAAACTATATGATTCGCTCAAGTGCTTCGTCAATGGCACTTTTCAATTCAATCCATTAAGTAAATAAATTAAATGTCGGATTATGATAACTGCTTCCATTGCGTGATTGTAAATGGATATACACAACGAGAGAATCAATTTAGTAAAGCATATTACCACGTCCAGGCAATTTTATCGTAAGAAATAATTGAAATGAAAGGTACTGCTATGGTTATATTGAAAAGTGCTTCGCATAATTAATATCAATTTGCATAGCTTATACATTGTAGCTCTTGCAAAAACGACATGGAACTGCACTCTGAGCTCATCTCCGGCCAACCCGAACCAAGAACTGCAGCTAGTAGATCCTTATCGGCTCCGGGCGCAAGTGTTTCCACTTTCCCCAGGACTCTTCACCAGGCTGGCCATCGCCGTTGCCGTCGCGTCGGTCGGTCAATGAATGAGATGCATTGTTGAAAAGTACACCTCTCTTCGGCTGCAGCCGGTTAGTCAGCCAGTCAGTCTGTCAGAGCAAATAATTCCCCCTATCGTCATAATTTCATACACTGTCGAATGCAGTTCTTGAAACCACACCTCATTCACTCCGTCACGCTGGGTAGGTTAAACTGCATTTTGGCCTGACTAGTGGCTATGGCAGTACCTTTGAGGAAGACGATTCTTCAACCATTATGGAAGGTTACTGGGAAGTGTGACAGCTACTCCCCGAATCGGTCCGTCCCAAACCATTCATTCCGCTCGTTCGCTAGTGGTTCTGTTGGACACAATCGAGCTAATTTGCATTCGGTGCAATCGCACAAATTGCAACCGTATTCATTGCCTAGCGAACCATCATCCGTTGCGGAATATAAATGGTGATCGCGCTATTGTTGTATACACCTGTTGACGGAAGCAGGGGACTGCCCCAACGTGTTTTGCGGTGTTCCATTCACCTTTCAGTTTGTCAAAAGGGGTTTAACTATCGTTGGGATCTCTTAATCGCGTTCTAAGAATGGGGTGATGAGCGCTTAAGTGGTGGTAAACTTTTTATTAACGTTAAACCATGTTCAACATGGTACATTTCTGTGCTTGGCTTGTTTTCGGTACATGCAAAGATCGATTTGCAGCAGTAATACAACAATGTTCATATCTAAATGTCATAAATGAATTTGATGAAATGAATGTCATCATTGAATTTGAAAAAACGTTATTTCGTCGTCCTGTTGAATAACAATTAGCATTGAATTTGGCTAAGTCATCAGTTGTGTTTGCTAAAAACAATGGCAAATTCGGTTATAAGCTGATTGATCTGATACAGTATTAGTGTCGGTTTTGGACACGAGGTCGTTACTCTTTGTTAGCAGCAAACAGAAAACCATGGAGGCAAATAATACTATTTTATGAAGTAACATGGATCAGAAATAGTCAAATTATCTTTATAAATGTTTGGTAATATACAGTTTTTCTCAGATTAGGGGAAGAATAACAAGATCTAGTAAACAAAATTGAAACTTGTAAGACATAATATTGTGCTTCCCGAGAAAATCTTTCGTTTTTCAGCTTTATATAGTTGAGCGCAAAGGTAAATCATGTATTATTGACAGTGTAAGCACGAGTAAGTTTTCTATGTTTATGCTCTTATTCTTTGCTTAGATAACTTTCGTTTTGTTCTATTACATACAGACTTACAAACAACACAATCACAATGTTTTACGTTAACCGAAAATGATAAAATTTAAATGCTGATTGCGTTTGTAAAAAAATTGTGCATGTTTGAACGGGCAAACACAAAGCAAGCTACCCTAGCATTCAGGTGATGAGCGAGAGAGAAATATTGTTGCTTTTGCGTTGACAGTTTCTTACGAAATTTCATGTGAGTGTAAAAGAGATACTTTGACTGCGAGCAACCAGAACAGAGCTGCGCGCAACTGTTAGGCGCACAACTAAACCTACGAAAGAAAAATTTTAGATAATAATCGCAATAGTTTGAATAGTTTAAAAATTACAACATTGTGGCACAGACAAACAGACATAATTCTTGGTAGAAAAATCAAAAAAAAAATATCTTCACGCAGATTTTGTCTGAACACTAGCACCATCTATGATCGGCATTCCCAAATATTAACTATCAACAGGAGTATCCCTGGAACAAGCAAGTATTTTTTATGGGGCATTCTCGTCCTTTCGTTAAAAAGTGTCACTTTGACGAATGTAGACACATTCGCAACCAACAATAAATTAAAAATGACTACAGTAGACCCCCGTTCGTTTGTTGTTGTGTTTATTATAGAGCATCCAATGCTGAAACTTGAATGAACTGGCCGCCCTGCTCTTTGCTATTGTTTTGGTGATTTGATTTAGTTCGCAGTTGCAAGTAGCGAATATTTCATTCTCCGATCGGATTTCTTTCATAATCGTTGGGAAAACGGAATGTGAAAGAGATTAAACAGGTCAGTACAAATATATCGTGTTTATGTGCATTGTCTGCATCAGCAAATCATGTCATGTTGAGACTTACATTTGTACCCTTTTTAATTTGAACGTTGTGCAAACCAGCGGTGTTCAAATTAAAAAGTGTTCAGATTAAAAACGGTCAAACGAACGGGGGTCCACGGTATTAAAGCGTGCTAAGAATGGGAGAGTGAGAGTTATGTCTGTTTGTCTGTGGATTTGGTTTGAATTGTTTCAAATTTATTTTTCGTTTAATTTATTTTTTTTTGCTTTTCAAGAAGGGAAAAGCCCACGGAAGTAGAGCTGTGTTCGACGCGCCTTCTTCCGTAGGCACTAAACCTTCATTTTTGCACCAACAGTTTACACCAAATGATACAATTATAAGTAGTTACATAATGAGGACTTTATTTATTACACAAAGTTCCTTATTATCTATAAGTTGATGACTAACACTATACATTTTACACGTGATTTATTTCAAAGCATGCAAAAAAGCTTTTTTAAGGACAGAACGGAACAAATGGAAATCAAACACATTAAAACAACGGTTGAAGACGCGAGACATGCTCGAGAGAGGCTCGTTTTGGCCATAATTGGTGCGTGAAGCAGAAAGATTGAGAAAGGGGTTGTTCGGACTGTTTTTGAACGAAGCGAAACCGTTTCTGAATCGGCTTTATAATACTAGCAGATCAAACTATATTTTTATTTATAGAATAAATGGTATTAGATTAAGCTTTTTCGTTTTATATGTGGACTTACAATTTTAGTTTCGTTATTCCCTCTTGCAGATAGAATCCTTTTAACCAGCTAATCGTTCCAAACTTTTAAACTGTTCCGTGTTATTTCGTCACTAGTTTTAATTCGTCTGCTTGGTTTTAAATTGTTCTAGCTGTAAGTTTTAACTTTATTTAATTATAAGTCGAAAACTAGTACTTCTTCTGCGTATCTTACTCACTAGTAAATATTGCTACAAAATGGTAGTTAACTTTCTTTAAATTTACCGCTAGCTAGGCACAATTTAACTTTTCTATTTAACTCACTTTTTAGCGCTTTTAACTTCAAAATGTCCGTTCAATTTTAACTTTTCTTTACATCACTTTTAATCTTCCTTCTTTTAATCTATGTTTTTTGAGCATACCAATCTGTCAATGTCCGCTTGAGAACGCATCCCGCAATCTGTCCTCTGTCAGTTGCGCTCAGTGCAATGCTCCCAACAGGGGTGATCTCGGAGGAATTGCCGGCGGATATTGATGTTTAGTTGTTGGAGTATATCTGAGCTGTCAATTTGAGAATTTAAAATATCAGATATGAACAATGCTCTAGCAATATCTCGTCGCATAGCTAAAGAGTCAAGCCCGTTCAGATTCCAGCGGTGTTCATAACTAGGAAGATTTGAAGGGTCATTCCAAGGGAGAAGGTG
Organism: Sabethes cyaneus; assembly: GCF_943734655.1. NCBI lineage: Eukaryota > Metazoa > Arthropoda > Insecta > Diptera > Culicidae > Sabethes > Sabethes cyaneus. The sequence continues at coordinate 79,662,170 of NC_071354.1, read as the reverse complement.
TAAGGCGTATCGAACAAATTTTCGTTGGATAGACTCAATCAGTTGGATGCTGTTATGGTAGTACGGTACCCATACAACTGCAGCGTATTCTACTATTGACCGCACTAAAGAACAATATAGTGTTTTTAAACATTGGATATTGTTAAAGCTCTTAGTAAATCTAAATAAAAGGCTTAGATTTTTCGAGGCTTTGGCAGAAATATAGGCCACATGTTCTTTAAAAGATAATTTTGTATCGAGCAGAATTCCCAAGTCTTTTACACATGTTTCCCTTTTCAAGAATGTTCCAGAGACTTTGTAATCATACAAGGCTTTGCTTTTTGGAACTGAATTAATTTGTTGTGTTCATTGGCTCCTATCTGACAGATAAAATTCATCCAGTTCCAACTCGGATTGCATAAACAAATTCGCTATTAGGCCAACAATCACCCGTACCTGAAAATTATTCTGACTTACAAGGGAAGCTAACTGGAATCGTTGGGTTGAGTAAGATCCTTTACCGAATACTGACAAATACAAGACATCGTCTAGGCAAGTCTTGCTCTACTCCGGCATACGAGGTGAAAATGTAGTCGTAAGAGAGTAATTGCATCCATTCTGACTTCAGGGCACATGGACCTGGTGAAGTAGTAGCCAATAATAATCGAAAGAATGATAGCGGCCATATTTAGAACACGGATTAAAAACCTTATTCTAATCCAGTGGGATCGTTACCTTTCGCTGTGTCGCACCAATCGCACCAACACATCCAACTGCAGCGATACGTAGTGTGCACCTTTCGCATACCACTCTTTTCACGCGATCTAACCGCCGACATGCATTGGGATTGTGTTGACACGTCAGTAGAGCAAAAGGTAAACAAACGACAGACTGAGATGTGATAAGCGAAGATGCCATTATTAACAAGACTGACCTCTCTATTAATTTTCAATATAAACGCCATGCGTCATTATCAGCGACGCTTTCTTTAGCGAAGATGTTGAATTTTGTATGAGTGTAAGTAAGCTCTCCAGAATTCTGTATTGGTTTTAGTTTGACTATGTTGGCATGGCGTCGTATGAATATTCGCACTCACTCCCACAGATGCATCCAGGGACCACCTTGACCGGTAGAGCGTGCTACCGTCTGTGTCTCCCAATTATTGGCAGAGCTGCCAGTGTTCTTGTTATGGAGTCTTCGTGATAAGTCAAGCACAGACAAACAGACGAGACGACACTTATTTTTCAAAAAAAAAACATGTTTCGCAACATGGCCACACCGCGGCGCTCGAGTGTTGCTTCGAGTTTTCAGTATAAAACCATACAAATGTGAAAAATCTACAGTATAAAACCCTGCAAATGTAAAAAACCTTCAGTATAAAACCCTGCAAATGCAAGCTACTCCGCAACACGCATAACAGAGGGTGCTAGTGTGCAAGCAAAATGTGTAGGATGATGGTTTTTGAAGGATTTTCTTCTATGTGTCATGTCAGTTCGCCAGTGAGTCAAGTTCTAGTTCGAGCGTTGGAAGCAAGAGAGCGAGAGATACGAGAGGGGTTGAGAGTTCCCACCGCTCCACCGATTGCAAATTAGACGACAATAGGAGAAACAAGTAACCGGTCATCAAATGAGGTGCAAACGGCGATGGCTAAGTTGGAAAGACAGCTTGCAGAGATGCCGGAGTAGCAGGATCAGCAAACTAAGACTCTGGAGGAGCAAACGAACCAACGAATTCAGTCAAAGTCGGCTGACCGCGCGACATGCAGTGTCAAAATAGCTGCCTACGTTTTCGGGATTCCCTGGAGAGATGCCTCTTTCATCTCGACGTACGTATAAGAGCAATACAAGGATGGGTGGTTTCAGCAATGCAGCAATGCAATTGTCCTGTATTCTAACAGCTGGCTGCGAAGTCTGTCGTATAAAAAAGAAGGTCAAGTTTCGATAACGGAATGTAGCACCTAGGTTTTGCTTTTCGCTTTGTAGTTTCAGCAATGGGGAAAATCTGCTTCGACTTCAGCGCAGTTTGAAAGATAGAGCTCTCAAGACCGTTCCAAGCACCGTTATAGCATCCAGTGGTCATTGAAAATGTCATCAAGACACTGCGAATGTTGTATGAACAACCTGAGGTTATCGTCAACTAGCGAGTGCTGCTAGATTAGGGAAACACCAGAGCCGAAGACGGATAAACTAGAAACTCTGATCGATTTCGGTGTAGCTGTCCAGAACATGTGTGCAACGATCATAGCCTGTGGGTTTAAACAAGCATTTACGTAACGCGGCACTACTTAAAGAACTAGTCGAGCGACCGTCAAATGTCAAAGGTGGTGACACATGGGACCTTCCGCAAATGGTTGAAGATACTAGTGGAAGGAGCGTGCGTAGTAATGATTCCGTCAACGGTCAATGCATACGTTAGCAAGTTTGAAAGGCGCATAAGGAAGGAGGAGGTTCACGTTCACCCCTACTCCAGCTACAGCCAGTCATCGACAGCATCGACGGCCTATACGAAGTCCTCTAGGAATACATTAAAGTCAGCTGGAAAGTATTGTGAGATTTACCAAGGAGGATATAGCAGTTTGGGATCGTGTAGGAAATTCCAAAGGATATCGGTGTAGAACATGTTGTACCGGAAATGTAAGAAGAAGCATTTTGGAGCGTGCGTGGCATAACGAGCATGCGGAAGAAACGTGCCGTGTATGCCAAACGAGCTGCTGCCTAATGATTTCAGATAACACAGAGCGGAGAATTCCATTGTGTCCCGGTTTGACGGAGATCACCAACGACAGGGGTTGAATTGTGTGAGGCTTGCGCTGAGGATCTCTGGAGTGCGTGAAGCAGAAATATGCCGGATGCCAAAAATACACACGGTGGATAGTCTTGCTCTACCAAAACAAATGTTGATTATGGCGGAACATCAGACCACCAGCACTCGATAGTCGTGCCAGCGGTTTCTTATCGCGAAGTCTAGCCACGGATATTCATCGGGATTGACAATCGTTGCTTGGGTTATGTGTTGGACGGCAGAAAGACAAATCACAGAATGGATAGTGTTCCGAGTAATGCTCTCAAGCAGCGGCGAACTTTACATCGCACCACAGCTTTCACGTTTGTCCGTATTGCGTGAGCGAGACACGCAGATCTCCTCAATATCGCGAGAACTGGATCTTGATCGGATCGTCAGACGGTTGTAAATCCACGATTGCGCAAAGGAACAGCTGACTCAGCGGTCGGGTGGTCCACGGAATCCGGAATTTTGGAGAGTCCAGCCATGAAGATCGCAGTATTAGCCGGCGGTACAAGCGAGAGTACTTATGATCAATGACCACAATGGGGGGTGTCGCAACCTTTCTTTGCGTCGCACCAACACTGCTGGTAAATAGAGTAGGGCGGGGCATAAGTGCGATGTTTTAAGTTGTCATCAATTTTCGTGAAATATAAAGAAGCACAACAACATAGTATATTTTATGGTGATGCAGTAACTCCATGTCCTTACATTCAACTATAAATCATCTGCGGTAATAGTGTTTTGCAAAATAAATTCTTCATTCTTCTGATCAAGTGCCGATTCGCACTTTTACCCCACTAGCGGGGCAAAAGTGCGAATACCGCGGGGCAAAAGTGCGAAGCTCGAATTCATGAAATTAGTACAACAGTAGCTAACAAAACCATATTATCTCCAATCTGCGGTATGTTTTGGTAAGGAATATTCTCAATTTGCACCTTTTTTATTTTGCGCTGGTGAATTGAAGCCTCCGACAGATCGAAACTTTCTCAATCGTTTGTTTTTTGTTTTTTTCAGCGGAAAAACATTGTTTTCCTACGACCAACATCTGTAGAGCACACAGTTTTCTGCCTTCCATTTCTAGTATCTGTAATATAGTGCCAAAAGCTGTATGTAATTAGTTATACATTTTTACCTCGTCAATGAATCGCAATTTTGTCCCGCCCGTGAATCGAACTTTTACCCCGCTAGGCGCTTGACGGAGCTTGATTAAATTATGGAAAAGCGAAATATATTTTGTAAACTCTTTTCACCGTTTTTTCAAAACAGATATGCGAGTGATGTAAAACACGGCTACAAATTTTCAACAAGTAATATCCTCCTGTTGATATCGTATTACTCGTATAACAAAAAATTACATCAAAACCGCCCTAAAATTTGCACATAACTCAGCAACTATGCTTCGTAAGCAACCAAAGTTTACGTTAGATTCAAGCTGTCAAAGTAGTCACCCATTAATGCCAATGTAGTCAATTTACTCGGAATCCGCACTGATAAATCATTGAATCGCACTTTTACCCTCATCGCACTTTTACCCCTCCTTACTCTATACGTTATCAAATCGGAAAATTGTCTACTTTCGTTGCATTTTGCAACAAGTTCTATGCGCACTTGTTGTTAAAAAAGACTTATCAATTTCGGAGATTGCTGAGATGGATATGGATCAATTCAGTAAAAACTAAGTATGCAAAGTTGCTAATTTATATGAACTTTTTACACACACAAAGTTTTATTAAACTCTGAAATCCGCCAATAACAAAATTTCTTCAGAGAATTTTGCAATTTATGTCTGGCATAGGGTCATAGTGCCTGAATAATAACTCTTTCCCATTTAGCTGGCAAACTTTTAAATAATACATCATTGAACCACTTAGCACAATATCGCAGACGAGGGTAATTATGAAAGCAGGTTCACGCGAGTTCATGCTAACCGTAAATTTTGGCAATCTTCCACTTTTGTTACTTTTAGTTTTTTAATTCATAAATCATGACTCATAAATCATAAATCAAATACTTACACCACGACCTGTTTGATACTAAAACAATCGGTTTAAATTGGTACTCTCGGCGGGTAAACAATTTCGGAAAATCAAGTTTCCCTACTTAGTCCGGGTGAACAAAATTCCTAAACACAAGCAACGAATCAAAACTTCGAAAAAGAATGCACCGTTGCGTGACAAACGCCAGAGTAATGTGTACACAGTATGTCTTTCCTGCTCTCTCCACGCGACTACCATTTGGTTTTCTCTCTATACAGCAAACCCTTCGTACGACAGTCCAGAATACATACCTGAAAGGTATGCAGTAATAAAATTACTAAAATGAATAGAAGGCAATTTATGACTCCTATAAGAATCACTGCACCATGGTCAACGGCAGTCAACGCTGGTATCGAATGCCCATGCAGCTGATGCAGTCGAAACTGACGACGACGACGAGGATCCGTGGCCCCTTCGCGCCGTACCTACTCCTTCCGTTTTGCTGCTCCCAGTGTGTGCGGAGGTATTGCGTAGAATTACCATTAGTGCCTAACTCATTCCTCCAGCCAGTGCCAACTCCTACGGCGAGGGACAAGTGCGCACAAGTTGTCTTCATCTGTATGGTGTGTCTTTCGTGACCACTTCAACTATAAAATAAGCACTATCAACCGCATGCAGTTGGCCGTAACATGGAACAAACAGTAGAACGCAAGTAAACCAGGGGACTGCATAGTAAAGCGAATTTTAGAAAGAGAGAAAGGGAGACAAAACGATAGGATCTGTGTTTTTTTATAATCTCCTTCTATTTATCTTCTGCCGGTGCCATGCTGGTGCAACAGCTAATGCACATGCAGTGCCTGCCTGCCGACAGGGATTGCTGCGCTGTGAGACCTGTGATGCACTTTGGGCAGTGGTGAGGTGAAACACCAGATTGACTCCGATGCAGAGTTTGCAAGCCAAGTGGCACAAAAACTGGACTTCGCCGGCGGAGAACCGCCTGCCGGACCGAGCGAAAGAGAGAGAGAGGCAACTGTTTGTGTGTCTCCTGGTTTGTGCGGAAAATGTACAACCAGTTCGAGGATGTGCTCAACCGGTGGAGTTGCGGCGAACGGGTTGGAGTTGCATTTTATGCGTACGAGACCCACTATTTATAAATTCAACAAGTTCTAATATAGACCGAGGTTGGTTTTGGCAGGAATGTAAACATTCAACGCTTGAAATAGTCGTACCGGTTTTGCCGGTGGACACGAACTGCAGTGCCACCATACACGACCGAGCTCCAATAGAATGAATTACCGTTACTCCGAGCTCGGCACGAACCGGTAGAATAGTGCAAATTTACGGCTACGCATTGCTGTATACTGCTGGACAGTAGAATATCTCTTGAAACAATACCGAAGCTGCGACGTATATTTAAAATGTATCTACAATACTCTGCACATTTCATGGGATCAGTCTGTCTAAGGTTGTGGATTATCACGATAGTAGAACAAAGGACCTATATTTGACCTGTTAAACAGAGATCTTGGTTTTTATTTAAGACCCAATACAGGGTGATCCCTAATCACCATTGCGCTGGGGGTGATTAAAATACACTCTCACTAAATCAAAACCAACAAACTTTTGTTCGTAGAGATTTACAAGGTCAATTCGAATCTGTTTCCCGTTTCTCTAATCTCCATTCGAAAGCATTTATAAAATGCATCAAAGCGGGTATGCGAGTTATCCTAAGACATATTGTCTCAATTAGCAACAAAAGTAACTTGAATAATTTTAAACAGGGGCCTTACAGGATACATGCACAATAATCCAAAGTATTAAGATGCGATAACGAAGCAGGCCATTCTTGAGATGATATAAAATGAGGTAAATTGTAATGACACCGCTCTTGTTTCTGCTTTTCACTTCAAGATTTGGAAGTAAAGCACGTACGGTCAAGTAAATAGAAGCTGCAATTTGTTATTGAAATTTATTTTTGACCGGTCGGAATCATTTAACGCATACACATCGTTGCAGCTTGTACTATAGACGAAGAGCTGAGACACTCGAATCCGCATCTCGAATCGACTTCCATCGTCCATTCAAAAACCACTCATTTTTCAAAAACACATTTTTCGCAACATGGCCACACAGCGACGCTCGATACTTCAAGCACCTTCAAGTTTTCAATATAAAACCGTACAAATGTCAAAACCCTACAGTACAAAATCCTATACAATATAAGCTACTCCGCAACATGCATAACAGAGGGAGCTAGTGTGCAAGCAATATGTGCAGGACAGAATGGTTTCTAAAGGATTTTCTTCTATCGACCTTTTCGCGTGCCTAATGGCGGCTAGTTAAAACCCTATAAAGATATACATTTATAGGGCTTTACGGCTTGTGGGTACAACTATCGGAAAAAATAACATGCTTTTGGCAACTCTGCTCACGTCAAGTTGACATTTTCGCCTTGCAAAACTGTCAAGCGTACGTTAGCAAAGTTGCCAAAAGCATTGAAATATTTTCCAAAAGTTGCGCCCACTATCCGCCATTAAGCACGCGAAAAGGTGGATATGTCATGTCAGTTGGGCAGTGTTTGTACAACAACGGGTTTAGGAGGTACCGTACTTAGTACTGACTAACAGAGTCTTCTTACTAGAACCGGAAAGTTAATCTTGCCTAGGAGATCGGGGCAATCGATACTTCCAAAGAGAATACCGAAGACAAACAGCCGATCGAGGAACGTTTGTTCTCTACGAAAGAGTATTACGTTCGATGAGTTGACATCCATCGTCGTAGGCGGTACGGGATTCTGTTGGACTCAGCTCAGACTTAATCAACATATTCCAGTATGCTGAGAACGATGCACAGTGGTCAAATTTAAAAAAACGCGAACCTTAGCAATTCGGTAAAAACTGCATAATTTTTCAAGGGTGGTAAGTTTAATAATAAATTATATCGCATCTTTCTGCACTATTAGGGTAACCGTGAATTCGCCTGTTAGGGTAATCGTGATACGAACTTTTGTTATTTAAAATAATCACAAAAAAATTTTTTTTCTTCAAAAGGTTGCAGAACATACTAAAATGAGCAACTTTGCTGAATACATTAACTATCTATCTCTTACTGGTTGCGAAATATAATGATGTATTAAAAAGGAGTGCTTAAAAATCAACTATGCTCAATAACTTTGCACACGATTTTTTTACTGCTTTCGAGTGTTCTGCAAAGTTATTCAGTATGCTAAAATACTTATTTTCACTGAAGACTGTTTGTCGCTAGGACACATACTTAATAAGTTATAAAATAAATTTAAAAAAAAATTTCAAATTCAATTTTCAATTTCAATTCAATTTTTCACGAATATGCATATTTAATGAGTTTTTTCTGAGAAATTTTATCAAAAAATAACACATTTTTCAATTGATTTTTCTGAGATTCCTTTGGAGATCTCCTGATGGAAATATTTTTTTATAGATAAAATATAGTACTTTCACCTAATGGTTGCGCGAAGCTGCCCGAAATTGAAAAAAAATTGAATACCACAAATTTTTTTCTATTTATTTTATAACTTATTAAATATGCATCCTAGCGACAAACAGTCTTCAGTGAAAATGTGTATTTTAGCATACTAAATAACTTTGTAGAACACTCAAAAGCAGTAAAAAAATCGCGTTCAAAGTTATTGAGCATCATTGATTTTCAAGTGCTCCTTTTTAACACATCATTATATTTCGCAACCGGTAAGAGATAGATAGTTACTATATTCAGCAAAGTTGCTTATTTTAGTATGTTTTGCAGCTTTTTGGTGAATTTTTTAAATTAAAAACAACAAAAGTTCGTATCACCCTAATAGGTGAATTCACTGTCACCCTAATAGTACAGAAAGATGCGCTATTTTTTATTATTAAACTTCTCCAAAGATATCGCCCTTGAAAAATTACGCATTTTTTACCAAATTGCTAATGTCCGCGTTTTTCAAATCCGTACCACCGTGCGACGTGCAGAACAGCCCTGTTTGTAATACGGCAGGACAGCCCTGTTTGTAATACGGCAAGACAGCCCTGTTTGTAATACAACAATTCTCGCGTAACTTTTCAAAAGGACCTAAGTAACATTGAGAGACTCTCTTTGGCGTCCCTCTCTTCTGATTATTACGGCGACATAAATGCATTCTAACAAAAAATTTCCTCACGCTTAACTAGATAGTAACGCTAGCAACCGATTCATGCAAAGCTGGTGCTTTAAAGTGCATTTGCATTGCCGTGGGAGGTGAAAGAGAAGAAGCACAAAGAGAATCTCTCATTGTTACTTAGGTCCTTTTGAAAAGTTACGCGAATTCAGATGTCCTGATACAGCGCTTGTGAGTAACCGTAAACAAATACACTGTTAACACAAATAAGTTATTAACTACACACATTAACCCAATATTAATGTTTAAACATTTTCGCGTTTTTTCCTGCCGCACCCTGTGTACTAGGAAAACACTAGGTTGGTTTGCTGTTGTTCACTATTTTCGATTGGTTCGACATTTGGATGCTGTAAAACTATTGAAAGTTGAGGCTGTACTTGTACCGCGATTGCCAGACGAGCGATAATATTCAGATGATCTTGTATCTATCCTAGTTAATGGATGTATGTTGTAGTGGATGCTTATAAGATGGATATGCAGGTGGATTTTAAAATAAGGTACCCCAGGGCAAGTGGGAATACGGGGTAAGTGAGAACGGAGCTCATAACTCTCTTCAACCTCATTTTATCAAACCGAACCTTTCTAGAAATGAAAGATACAACTCAAACGCATGTATTTAAATTATAGATTATTTATAACAGGCATTCCAAACACCGCAATTGGACTTTAAAATTGAGCGTTATTTTCAATTTGCGTTGTACGTTTAACGCACCTTTCTATAAATGATATTTTGGCCACAGGCTTTTCGTAAAAGTACATGTTTTTCTGGCAGTAGGTAAACATAATGAGTGTATTAACAAAATAAACCCGAAAACTAGTTGTTGAATTTGACAAACGGCAATAAAAAAATGGGTCGGAATAAGATCGGCACTTGAAAGTACCCGGGGCAAGTGAAACCTATTAAAAATAAAGTGTTTCAGCACAAAACTTCCTGTCTTAATACATTTTTTAGATGTACTACCGAACATTTTCAGTTCAATTACATAATATTTATATCAGTAAAGTTTTAAAATAAAACCGAAAAGGACTAAACTAAGGGCACCCAAAAAAGAAGATCTTTAGCACAGCTTATGAGGGAACAAACAGTTTGGTCACATTTTGGTTACACCTAAACGATGTTAATTGTATCTGGAAAGGCAAATTTGATATAATTAAGCAAATTTGCAACTGGAATTGAAACAATAAAGTGTTGTGGTTATTATAGCGTAACTATCTCTTATGAGTAACTCTACCGAATTGGGCATGGTAGCACAAACAGATCATAATCGTATGTTCGAGCTATTAAAGAATGGTTAATCCTAAATTACGTCTCGCAAGAATTTGATACAGCGGCATATTCAACTACATCTCATTACAATAATGTGTTACAGCGTAATTGCTCACGATCTGTGTTTTATATAAATTATGAAGTCGCCCGTTATAATCTGATTTTGTTACGCTATTTTTGGATGAACCTCTCGTACAAATATTGTCTTTGATTGCTTGTTGCAATGCTTTAATATTGCTTTATATTAACTTACACAATTTTCTGTTATTTTATGCTTTTTAATCCAGAATATTGGTCCCACTTGCCCCATTTACTGGGGTAAGTGGGACCTATCGCCATGTTTTTGAAAATTCTCCTCCAGATTCATTTTATGTAAATTGATAGGCCATTTTCGTAATTAAACCTTCGAAGTGATAGGGTAAGAACCCCACAATTCGCCCCCTCCCCAGAATTCGCCCTCCCATTGGTATTCCCGTGATTTAACTCAATATATAGTTGAAATATAAGTTGTTAGTTTAATTTATATTCATTTTAACTCAGTTTTCAGTTATTTGAATAGAATTCGTTGTGTTGTTTTATGTATTTTAATGATTTAATGTGGTTTGAAAAATAGGTAATGTATTTAAGACGCGATTTTTCCATTTTCAAGAACGAGCACGAAAAATAAAATTGAGGAAAAGTAATGGAAAATCGTATCTCTTTGCACTTTTTTCGCATCATTTTGGTTATATCTGTTTCAAATTTCATAATTGTGCTTTTATTTTGATATTTTATCGCAATTCTGCTGAAAATAGAACATAAATGCACTGGGCGAAAACTGGGTATTGTAAATCATATGAGTTCCAAAATTCGCCCGGGTCGAATCTGTATATACTTAGCCGAACTTACTGCGTGAACCAGTTTTCGCCCTCATCTATCAAATATATGCAAATATGCCACACATAAGCAAATGCAAGTCACAATCGATTAGTTTGTTCGCTGATTTATGTTTATCAAAATGGTGAGTAAAAAGTAAAGAATAAATAATATTTTGATGCAGAAAGCACATCATATCTTCATTTGAATTCGTCTAACAAAAGAATTACCTGCTAAACATGGGCTAATGGGGTTTCTACCAAACGAACTGTTGAATTAGCAATAATCGACATCGAAATTGATAATAAGATTAAAACCGCACGAATTAATAAGACGCGCATAATATTCTCAAAAATCACAATTTTTCTTGTCATGAGAATAAATCTGTCATGAATAAAACTTTGAAAAGTATTTAATGTGCAATGCAGACAACAAAGAAATAATCGTGTTGATAAAATAGAATATTTCGATAATATCATGAAAATTCTAATAGCTTAGCATTACAAACCCGGTCTAACCAAAAATGCTAGTTAAGAATTCCAAGTTATGTCAAAAAATATCCTAGTTGAGTAGGTAAGATGGGTATGCTTACCAGTTACCAGGAATATTTAATACTGTAAACCGACATACCCATTTACAGACAGTGATTTACTAAACAATTTTTTTTCTTCATCTTTTTATTGACTATATTAAGCAGTTAAGCTTAGTTATTTCTTGGGGAAGAGGTTAGGTTGTGGACTCGAGTCTCACCTTCGATTAGTCAATATATATAGCCGAATATCAAGATTTTCCAGTTCAACTAATTTTTTATTGTTCACAGTAAACATTTACTCTTTCCCAAAAAATTACTAAACAATGATATAAGTAATCAACAAAGGACCAGAAAAAGCACTATTCATTTTAAATATCTTTGACGAGTGTCAAAAGCCTTATTTTACTGCAATGAAAATAAACATTTAGTAAAACCCCACCTTCTCTGTGTTTTTTAGTTTTACTGAATCAGGTATCAGGAGGTGATGATGATCAGTTTATTTCAATTTAGATTAACATTTAACGAATTCCTGATACAAATTGATTGCCATATTAAGCACTGGATAGACATAATCTTAAAGTTAAATAATAGTAACAACAATTCTAACAAAATAATTGAGATTATTTGGGAAATTTGCAACAAATAACAAGTGGGCGAAATCTGGGTCACATGGGGGACGAATTTTGGATCGCTATGGGCGAAATGTGGTACTAGAGGTTCCTGCACAAAATTGGCTTTTTTGCTATCAAATTTCAATTTTCGCGATTCCTAATAGCCAAAATAGATAGAATATTAATATATAGTCCTACTTGTCTGAGTTCAGGGCTGATTTTATAATAATATGGCGATTTATTCATTTTACAGCATAAAAACCTGATAAAAGGGGCGAATTCTGGGGTCGTTACCCTATCACTGAAGAGTTTCTGTGCTGAAAGAATTTCGAAATAATCATAGGTATAGATAACACAGTGGAATAAACACTAACTATGCAATTTTCAGGTTCCACTTGCCCCGGGGTACCTTATAAATAAGTTTTGGACGTTTTGAAAGCAATAGTGCGGTAAGGTAAGTAAAAGCAAAAAATACTTTCTCCGTTTTAAACATTCAATGATGTTTTACTGTTTACTGTAAATGTTCCAATTAGGACTTTTCAGCGATAAGTGTATTGAAAAAATAAAATATCGATTTTTTATTGTCAATTGCATTGCCCCTTAGACTCTTGAAAAACGTTAAAATATTTCTTCATCCGCATTTATTTCTAGTTGTTTTTAATTGTAATCGACAAATGCTTCTCCAGTTCCATCGCAAGTTAATTTGGGGGCGTTTTCGTGTAAATCCCCGTTTTCTGCCCGTTCGATAACAATATTTGTAATTTACGCATCTAGGGTAATTTACAATAGAAAAGAAATAGGGGTCAGTCCCGGCGTAGTGGTTAGCATTCACGCACTCACGCCGATGACCCGGATTCAAATCCAAACCCCGCAGAAGTCACGAATGACCTAAGCTTTTAAAGTGACTATAATCTAACAAAAAGAAAAATATAAAAGAAAAGAAAAACCAAAACTGTCGTTTGACCACCGATACAGTAAAAGTACACTATTGATTTCGAGTTTCAACTAGCGGATGCATACTGTAAACTGGTGTGACAAAATTGTTTGACTGTGAGTTTATTGAGGGGTAAAATGCGCAATATTTCTCCGAAAATGAAAATAAACATAACTCTAATAATTGGCAATACTTCACATGACAGATTAAGTAGCATTAAGTAGCAAGAAACATTAAGTAGCAAAATATGCATACATTACAAGCGTTGAATCCTAATTTAGCGCAAATTATGAACGGAAAAATGAAAACAGCCATAATATTCGTACAAAAATACACCTATAATTCTTTTTTAGGAAAACAAATTAAATATTGATAATGATTTATACTTGCGGTATGATAATTACGTTTTGATTTCGTTTGAGACATGCTTACACCTCTTTTTCTCCGGAATAAAAATATAATAGGAATGGTTCATCAAAGTTTTATAGGTACACAGATACTGAACATGCGGAACAAAGAACAACAATCAACTATATGTAAGAACATAATTTATGCATAAGCCAAATGTCAAACGCTTCTAATACAGGCTTCTCAACTCATTGTACACTTTGTGGAGCGTTTATGCTGTTACAATTCCGAAAGCAATTCCGTTTGAAAATTCATCATATAATAAAGTTCCCGGCAGTAATTACTCCTGCAAACGCCAGTACTTTATGCAACATGTACGGTACAGTTCAAAACGCAATGGCGTGAACATGCATCACTTGAGAATAATTTAAATTTTAATTTTAATCACCTCCCACGTACCGTGGAGTGGACCCCGGCACTGGCTGGCTGGTCGCCGTCAGAAATATGCCATATTGGCAGAAGCACGAAACCTCCCTTCGTTCAGCGCTTTTCCACTGCAACGGTGCGGCGGAAGGATGCCTTGTTTCAACTAATGAGACATTTATCTTTCCTCATACACGTAGAGGATGGCATGTGTTGAGAAAAAGACAACTCGTTTGGCCACAGTGCTGTCTTTGCAAAAGGATATCGCCCCAGTGCGGAGTGTTGATTTCCTCACCATACTCATGTTTTGTATTCTTTGTGCTGTGGGTTAGGGTACAACTAGAAACGAACGGTAAAAGGGGAAAAAAGAAGGACCCTGCTGAATACTTCATGGTTCATGCATCAACGACGGATGGAATGGACCTAATTTCTTACCCAGCAGAACCCGGCTTGCATGTTGCTTATCCAATCGCTAAGCCTTCAACTTCATTTGGCTTTCGTGTGAATAAACATCGCAATCATTAATTCTGCCGCACGTTATCGCTATTAACCAGACAACAATTAAACCAACAAACTGTTATTGATCGATACCAGTCCGATTATCAACCAGGAAAATCACCTGCAATTCGTCTGTTGCGTATTTTATTTCGCAAAGCTACCTCCCGTCGCCGCGCCGATACAACAACGGTACTGGGAACGGTCTGCGGGGCCTTAACATATTCGAATGTCCAATTGATAAATCAAATAGCGCAGCGACACATGCGAATTTCCACGATTAAATGGCTGGCGCTAGTAGGTACCTGGCAGCAGCAACGCTGTCCCAAGCGCCAAGCCAAGTGCTTGAACGAACTGGATACAACTTTCGTATTGAAGTCGACGTTCGGGCGGGACTATCGCTAATCATTAGTTAGGTATCGTACACAAATCGCGAAACAAAAAAAGGGAGTTTGGACTTCCTTGAAAAAGTTTCTTTAAATTTTTAGTTAATTGAAGACTAAATACAGATCAAAGGAATTTCAATTTCAATAGCTAACAATAAGATACGGAAGCCCAACCTTCTTCCCTCACTTCAATTCACACGAGTTACGTAATTCGTGTACTGTCACTTGGCCCTGTGCTGCAGCGGACAACTGGAAAACATACCACCTTTTTAACCAATTGAGCCCGTGTGTACACCTTTTTCGAGGTGCACAACATGGCGTTGGAGGCCACCTTCGGGGAAGTTAATATGGAAGAGGGCAAATTACAACATCTGATAGCAATCATGCTATTTAGCAATCGGTGAAACCGATCATTTACTCACTCTTTCTTACGGGTGCGGCGGACTTTCTGGAAGAAATCAGGTATTATTTGTTTAGTTTGCAATGTGTATGTGTTCTAATAATCGATTCATACATACCAACTTGCACTCTATATATTTCATATGGGCTCGAATTTGCAAATTAATTTAGATAATATAAAAGTTTCATCACACCATATTTAGCTATGGATATGCTCAAATCAGCAACAACCATGCGTTCACATTGTTTTCAGAATTGATGATGAGAATTTCAGAATCGGAGTGAAACTCCGTTCAGTGCGATATTCAAAATACCGTTATTAAAAAAATGAAATAAGCCATTTAAACGGCAAATGCCAGTTGCCAATATTTTAAAAAAATCGAGTTACGCCTTTTTGAAGATTAAAGTAAACACAGTAAATAAAAATCTTAAATAACACTTATAAAATGAACATGAATCACAGCCGGTATTGATTATTTATGCAACATATGCCCACTGGCGACCATTTTAGAAATTTTACGCTGTATTGGGACTATCCGGAAATGTTCCGGATGAAGTTATCGCTGTGGAAAATGGCCAGTATCGAAAAAAAACAAAAACTTATCATGCGACTCCTTACGTTCCTAAATTATGACAGAATTTAAGAACTAGATCCATCGAAGTCAGATCAACTACCTAGCACCACGTTGGTTATATCTGGATAAGTTCCGAGTACTTCCGGGAACATCCAGACAAGTGGTCAGTTTCGTCATTTAAGTTTCCATCAGTGCATCTAATATCCAATAATTTAATTTTTCGTTTTGATATCCATGCATTATTTAACATATTAGGCTTACCTGCTACCAAAAGGTTAAAGGGTCGTAAATAAAAATAAACAAACAAACAAACAATCTGCTACCAAGTCCTTGTGGTTCAGCCGTCTGTCCAAAATCTCAATTTTGAGATCAGGCATCTGGGAACCACGCGGCATCGCACCTCCTAGCCTAGCTACTCAATAGAATATTACCCGGTATGGCCGCGTGGAGGCGCTAGGTAGGAACTTGGGCTGGCAAAAGCTGTGTTGGTCGCTTTCTTGTTTGCCTTCCCCATTTCATACTTAAGCCAAAAGGTCTGAGAGCCTACAATTCTAAAAATCAAAACGCCTGGAAGTCAAAAGGTCCGATGCTTCAAAGATCTGGAAGTTCGAGAACTTCTGAGAGGCAAAAAGTCAAAGAGTACTAAAATCAAAATGCCTGAAAGTCAAAAAGTCTAAAAATCGGAAAGTCTGAAAATCGAAGTGTCAGAGAGACAATAATTCCGAAAGTCAAAAAGGCTGAAAATCAAGAAGTTCAAAACCAAAAAGTCAATAATTTTGTAAGCCAAAAAGACTAAAAGTTAAAAAGTTTGAACGTCAAAAAATCAGAAAGGCTGATAGGCAAAATATCTGAAAGTCAAATAGTCGGAAAGCTCGGAAATCAAAACGTCAGAAAGTTAAAACGTCCGAAAGTCAAAAGGACCGAAAGTCAAAAAGTCACAAAGTCAAACAGAAAGCCAAAAAGTCTGAAAGTAAAAGGTTTGAAAATTAAAAAGTTAAAAAGAAAGCCCGAAAGTCTGACAATCGAAAAGTTCGAAAGTTAAAAAGTCCGAAAGTCAAAAAATTTGGAAGCCGCAAAGTCTCATAGTTAAATAATAAAGAAGTCCGAATGTAAAAAAGTCTGAAATTCAAAAGTCAAAAGGTATAAAAGCCAAAAACAAGAAAGTCAAAAATTTTGCAAGCAAAAAATCTAAAATATATGAAAGTATAGTATGAAAGCATGAAAGTGAAAAGTATGAAATACAAAATATTTGAAAATCATAAAATCCGAAAGACAAAAAGTTCAAAAGTCTGAAAGCCAAAAAGTTCGAAAGTCAAAAAGTCCGAATGTAAAAAGGTCTGAAAGTCAAAAAGTCGGTAAGTCTAAAAACCAAGCGTCCAAAAGTTAAAAAGACCGAAAGTCAAAAAGTCTGAGAGTCAAAAACAAAAATTAAAAACTCAGAACCTTAAAATGAAGAAGTCCGAAGGTCAAAAAATCTGAAATTCAAAAATTTGCAGTCTTAGAGTCTGAAAATCAAAAACTCCGAAAATTAAAAAGTCGGTTATTTACAAAAACTGACAGTTAAAACGTTTGAATGTTATAAAGTTCGAAGATCAAAAGTCAAAGAGTCTGAAAGTAAAAAAGTCAGGAAGTCAAAAGGTTCGTAAGCAAAAAAGTCTGAAAGTCAAAAAGTATGAAAGTGAAAGAGTTTGAAAAGTCAAAATATCTGTAAATTAAAAATTCCGACAAAAAGTTCAAAAGTCAAGAGGTCTGAAAGTCAAAAAGTTCGAAAGTCAAAAAGTCCGAAAGTCTGAAAGTCAAAAGAATCAAGAATAGTCAAGAGTCAAAAAGTCAAAATATCTGAAAATCAAAAAGTTTGAAAGGCAAAAAATCTGAAAATCGCAAAGTCGCAAATTAAAAAGAACGGAGAGTCAAAAAGTCCGAAAGTCAAAAAGACTGAAAGTCATATGAGTAATTCTTGATGAAACGGGGCCACTACTGACACGAGGTCTTCAAATATTGGAACTTTTGCGCTTAATTGGTTGAAAATGGCTAAAAACTTAGAATTACACCGCTCGTGCGCCAAGGGGTGTAACAGGTTCACAAAAATGTTGAACTTTGAGCAAACCTTGAGATCTATATCATGTGATATTTCATAAATTTGCTATGGGACAACTAACATGGCCCGGTTTTGTAAAGAAAAGAACAAACCTTTCAAATGGAGTAAAAATTTTTTAGCGGCCATCTTGGATTTGGTCGCCATATTGAATTTTATCAAACAATCGCCGTTTTCAACATGAATCTCCTAACCGATTTCCATTTTAAGACCACCATCGGAAAGCTGAGAAAAAATGCTACAAGAAACATTCATTGGGTGTGCAATGGCATTAACTGAAAAAAAACAACCAGTTATTTGTAGCAAGGTTCACAATTTTCATACAATTATTGTGATATTTCCAAAATTTGCTATGAAACGAACTACAAACGACTGTAAAGAGGCGAGATAGGGTTTATAAATGAAGTAAAAATAAAATCGACGGCCATCTTGGATTTGGCCGCCATGTTGGATTTTAGCCAAAAACCGCCGTGGCCCCGTTTCAGCGAGAATTACTCATATTCAAAAAGCCGAAATATCCGAAAGCCGGACCGTTTAAAGTCCGAAAGTCCGAATGACTAAAAGTATGAAAATCATAAAGTCCGAATATCAAAAAATCGGAAAGTAAAAAAAAAAGAAACTCTAAAACTAGTAGACTAATCTCAAGTTTTTAGTCTTGACCTTGAAATGCGGTCATACATATATATTGATATTTTTTTTTTTAAACGATGGTTCTACAATTGATGAAGGGACGGTAGGGAAAGAAATGAAAATTTTTTGGTGAAGGTGGGGAAGAGCGGAAAGGAAGGGGGGGGGGGGGCGAGGGGCTCTGTAGCCGCAAGGTTACCGAGTCTGCTTTGACAAGCGAATGGTCATGGGTTCGAATCTTAGTAGAATCAGGCCATTCGATGTCAAAGTGACTTTAGCATGGGTTTATTCTCAGGCCCCTCATCGCCCTTCCTTCATGCTGAGTTCTATATTATCCCGATATGGCCTATTGACAGTGCAAAAATGAGACCCTTATAGTAAAAATGCACTGGTTTGCTACGCCAGGGATGACTATAATTGGGGACTGTGCGTTGTCATGTGGAACGAGGTGGGTAAAGTAGAGTAAAGTATTGAAAGAAGAGTACCCAATTACACACAAGCACGCATAAAAAAAAAAATTCAATAAGCATATCGCTCATTCAATAGCGACTATAGCCAAAATAAATGCAGTGCGGGTTATACAACAAACACCCGGGCGATATCACAATAGATCTAACCATAATGGTCGCAGTGATGAGTCCATACAGGAAAAAAAAAGGGGCATGAGTCGAACCAAGCTGTAATCTAAGATTACAACCGGATTCGAACCCACAACACCCGCCAGGGCATGTGATTCGCTGGTACTTGTACCTTTGAACCATAGAGGCGCTGGACAAAATGCACCTTCCAGTATTGGACAAAAGGTAGGAGTCAAAATGACTACTTGTCAAGCATAGCTACCAATACCCCCCCCCCCCTTCCTTTCCGCTCTTCCCCACCTTCACCAAAAAATTTTCATTTCTTTCCCTACCGTCCCTTCATCAATTGTAGAACCATCGTTTCAAAAAAATATTAATATATATGTATGACCGCATTTCAAGGTCAAGACTAAAAACTTGAGATTAGTCTATTACATAGGAACGGGGCCTTCCCTCGAAAACCCGCACCGAGAAACGCGGCTAACACAAGCTGACAGACGAACGACGTCACGTGCAGTACCTTGCAAGTCGTAAGGGCCGGCATAGTGTCGTCGTCCTGAAAGTAAACAGTAGTTAGATTAAAACTTCTCGCTCGGTGGTAATCTGCAATTGATGTAGGAAGCGGCACAATATGTGTCGATAACCCAACCTAACGCGTCGCTATCCTAGAGAAGTGGATTTTGCGGTCTCCTTTTGTCCAGCGCCTCTATGGTTCAAAGGTACAAATACCAGCGAATCACATGCCCTGGCGGGTGTTGTGGGTTCGAATCCGGTTGTAATCTTAGATTACAGCTTGGTTCGACTCATGCACCTTTTCCAGTATTGGACAAAAGGTAGGAGTCAAAATGACTACTTGTCAAGCATAGCTACCAATACCCCCCCCCCCCCCTTCCTTTCCGCTCTTCCCCACCTTCACCAAAAAATTTTCATTTCTTTCCCTACCGTCCCTTCATCAATTGTAGAACCATCGTTTCAAAAAAATATCTAAAACTAGTGTCCGAGAGGGTGAAATTCAAAAAGGCCGAAAGTCAAAAAGTCCGAGAATCGAAATGCCTGAAAGCCAATTAAAATTATAAGATCTGAAAGTGTGAAAATCAAAAAATCCGGAATTTAAAAAGTTCAAAGTCCAACAAAGGCCAAGTTTCGTACCAAAAACCCGAAATTCAAAATGTCTGGTAGTCAAAAAATTTAAAAATCAGAGAGTCCAAAAATCTAAACGTCAGAAAGTCAAGAAAACCCCGAAAAGTGAAAACGACCAATATTCAAAAACCGAACAATTCGGAAGTCCAAAAGTCAAATATACTGAATGTCAAAAATTCAAGAAGACAGAAAGCCGATTGAGAATCGAAAAGTCTGAAAATTAAAAAGTTTGAAAGTCCGAAAGTCTGGAAATCGAAGAGTTTGAAAGTTAAAAAGCTTGACAGTCAAAAACGAGGGTCAATAAGGCTTAAAACCAAAAAATTCGGAAAGTCAAAGAGTCTGAAGATCAATAATTTCTAGAGTAAAAAAGTTCATAATTCAAAGTGTCTGAAGGCCAGAAGCCAGAAACTCAAAAAATCCGAAAGAGTTTGAGAAGCAAACAGTCTACAAATCAGAAAATCAGAAAGCTAAGGGAAACCCGAAATGTGAAAACGCCCTGAAGTCAAAAAGCCAGAAACTCAAAAAATCTAAAAATTAATATCTGAAAGT
The DNA here is from genome assembly GCF_943734655.1 of Sabethes cyaneus. Classification (NCBI taxonomy): domain Eukaryota; kingdom Metazoa; phylum Arthropoda; class Insecta; order Diptera; family Culicidae; genus Sabethes; species Sabethes cyaneus. The sequence goes on along the minus strand of NC_071354.1, from coordinate 79,641,443 downwards.
CAAAAAGTCTGAATGGTGAAAAGGCCGCAGGTCGAAAATCCCGAAAATCGAAAAGCCCGAAAGCGAACAAGTCTGAAATTCTAAGAGACAAGAAGTTAACTTGTCAAAAAGTTAAAACGTAAAAAAGTCAAGGAGCTAAGTTTTTTTTTTTGTTTTTCTATAGTCACTCTAACAGCTTGGGTCATTCGTGACTTCTGCGGTGTTGGGATTCGAACCCGGCGTGACTCCTCGGCGTGAGAGGCGTGAATGCTAACCATTACACCGGGATTGAGCCCCAGAGCTAAGAAGTGAAGAAGTCAAAAATCAAAAAATTAGGATGTTAAGAAGTTAAGCAATTGATAAATCGGGAAATTCTGTTAACATTTCTATCTGAATTTCAACAGTCGTGAGCAGCGGGATTCTTTGCTTGAATTCTGAACCATAACTAACAAACCAAAAGTTTAAATTTGGTTTTGCATCGGGTTGGAACTGCAAGCTATTGTAAGATTGCGGGAAATTACCTATATTTATCTATCAAGTGCTAATTGCTACAAATTAAAAACTTCAACCGTGTACGACAGACTACGCAGCCCGTTTGCCTATGGATTAAATTATTCAAATCTCAGCTAAAGCAAGCGTTCTATTGTTTACGACTAAACAAACAATAAATCTAAATCATAAACAAACTAAAATCGATCGACGTGTTTCCATACATACGACAGGATGCCACTGCCGTTGCCGGACGAAAACGTGAATGAACAATACAGGCTGGAAACCGTTCTTTCCTTCTCTTTCTATGGTCTGAAGTTGAAACAGAACATTTCGAGTTCAACTCAGCCGGAGCGGCCGGAGTCTGTCTGTGGCTGGGTACGCGATGGGAGCCTGTGTCTCGGGCTCGGCATACAAATACCTTGCTGTAAAAGTTTTCCAGCCAGCCAACAGCAACACGGCAAACGGCAATGCCTGCATGCAGCTTGGTGTGGTGCAGTTTTAGAGCCGCTGTTAGAAAAATAGTTGAAAACCGGTCCTGGTCGTTTTCGGTCGAACTGCACAAACGACGACGACCGACGGCGACGATGGACGGACGGAAATCGGAGAAGAAAAAGAAGTAAATGCAACGAGTTTGATTATTTTTCTTTTTTTGTTATGATTCTTTTTTTTCGTTGTTTCTCCCATTCGAGGGCACTCCACACGTGCATTTGCTGCTGGGCTACACCAACACCTTTGTGTTGCTGTTGCACAGAGATGCAGGCGACTTGCAACATAAGGTACAGGAGCGTTTGAAAGGAATTAGAGGGCGTTTTCGGTCGAAGCTCGAGGAAATTTCATAATGTATTCTAAGCTCTAAGCTCTGCATATTTTGAACGCTCTATTGTTTGTTCGAAAATAAACGCATGAACAAGATAATCTTCATCGCCCTCTAATCTACAGTAAATAATATGTACAACCAACAGGGTCATTCAATAAAACCATCACAACATAGAGTACAATAAATTGCTCCCACTGTACATATACCTACAAATTCACTATTCCTCCCATCAGCCGATGAGAATCGTAGAATTGATCCGTTCTGGGTTGGCTCGTCTCTCTTGGGTGTGCTCGGCACGATTCAGAAGCAATGATTGCGTTCCACGGTGTAAACTACCCTGGGGGACGGAGTACGTACGGGCAAAGGTTTACCTTTTTCGTTTTCGAACGAAAAGGAAAACATAGGAAGACCCAATTGTTCCAGCTGGATTTCTGTCTGCTGGCAAAGAAAACAAAATGCATAAAACCGGTAGCCACGACGAAAGTATCGGTGTGTAGGTACGTGCATATACCTACCTACACCGGTACATATGGGATTCATGCTGTTGCCATTCGCTGCTGGCTCTAACCGACCGACCATACAATTGAAGAATGAGCCCTAACAGTTTTGAGTAACTGATTTCTTCGCTGGTAAAAGTTATTTCAATTCGTTATTTTTTTTTGCTGTACACTTCTAGTGGGTGCATCGATGATGTGTTGTTTAATACCGAGAATTGTCGTAAAATTTGCAACAAAGTTGCGATGCATCGAGATTTGCAATTGAAATGCATTTAGGTATGTACGGATCGAATGTATTCCTTGAGGATTAGAATGTTTTTCTTTTAAGCAGACACACCAAAAAGAATACCAAAAAGACACACAAAAGAAATAAAGCAGCTAAAGAAATGTTTTGGAAGTTGCTGAACTGTTTTGAAATTCCAAATCGATATCCTGCATTTAAATGAGGAATTTATCCTGGCAATATGAAGTCGTGTTTTTGAGGTCACACCTTTTTCAGAGTTGAAAAACAAGAGTAGAACAGCGTTGTTCGCGTTTCATTCCCGCAGAGAACAACAACCCTCTGTGGGACTCGAATGAAATCGACTATCCACCCAAAATCCGAACACAACACAGTGTACCATCCATCGGAAATTGAATCAGTCTAATTAGCATCCCGAAAAAGCCCTTTACGTTCATGATTTTCCCTAAATTGGAGATAGATATCTCCAAATAATACGTTACAGTCGATAGCAACTCAAATATTTCAATAGTTCTTTATGGTCGATGGTATCATATGTAGCTTTAAAGTCAACGAATTCTGTATTTACTGCCTTTTTCGGAGAAGCTGCCGCAGTGAAAATAGTTGATTTTTCGTTGACCGCACTTCGACGAATCCAACTTGGTAAATTCCTGCAAAATGGTGATGATGAAATGAAATGACTTGGAAAAGCACTTTGTAGGCAGCATTAAGAACGATCACTTACTTTACTAGCCGAGAGCCGGAGTACCCAGCTAGCATTTTTGTATGTATGTAACAGTTAAAAATCAGCATTACGTATAGATATGCATGCTAAATTGCTAATAAATCGTATTTGATGCGCAAAATGGTATATCTGTACTATTTTGGAGGCGATATACGTGTTAAATATACGTGTTTCATCTGTATATGTCGATAATATCCGATTAAGCCTGACTCCCTCCGTACTACTATACAATTCTGTGCTGAATAACGTATGAATGTGAGTCAGGCATTGAGAACGGTTATTGTACAATAGTTTTCACAGTCCAGCTTTCTAGGAGATAAACAAAGCTTTTACGCTTCCATTTTAACAAGCTTCGCTGCGATGCGATCTTTACCAGCCATTGCCTATTCCACGAGACTCGGTAGCATGGCCCTAGTAAGGTAACCTAGTAACCCACCTTACTACGAAAAATCAAGGAAATTCGACTCGGAACATTCGGCATGAACAAAGGCGACGAAATAAGGACATGGAATGGATACTTGGTACCTGGAACTGCAGATCGCTGAATTGCTAGGGTTGCAACCAGGGCCGGCGCTAGCCAATTTGTCGCTCCACGCCAATTCTCAAAATGGCGCCCCCAGAACAAACGAAAAACAGCCGACGTTGCTGTGTGCCGACATTCGACTACCTACACACTCGCAAACGCGCAGTCTCGTAGCATCTTTCTGCATAACCACTTACGTGGCAAACAACTCTTGAGCATCCAGCTGCCCGTCAGGGTAAGCGGCACACTGGGATACAGATTTTGCATTACTTTTTGTTTTCTTCTTCATCTTACGCCCTCGATTCTACACGCGGGTAGAAGTGCGAGTCCTCGCGAGTGATCGGTATCAGTTACTCAGGCTGTAATAGCGTGCAAGAACGACCACCGTGGCTGTTAGCTAAATACACACTCGCAAAAGTCGTTGCAGTGCATGAATAAACAAGAGCGGGAGTCCGAAAGGAATGCTTATGCCGGTGTGTTCATTAGAACGAGTACGCATGTGTAAGAAAATTAGCCCACACAAGTGCGGGCTTCGTAACACTGGTCACAGTCAACCGCCATTTCTTTTGAATAATTGTCGGTTTCTTGAAACCCATTATTAGAATGATAAACCTTCAAAAACGAGAAAGTTCGGTTCATATTTCCTGTTATTTTAGAAACTTCGTCCTCATACCTTGCTACTTCACGGAAGATGAATCTGCTGATTGCGGATTCTGAAGAGATTCGAAAATCTCACCCGAAAAATCAATGTCCCTTTCCTACCACGTGTATCTCAGTGTTTTGATTGTTGTGTTTTGTAGCGAATAGATTTTCATCAGGAGGAGGTGGAGCGCAAACTGAAAGCGAAGAATGGCGTAGGCATATGAATCATGCACTGCAGGCATTACTTGGAATGATTCTCAAAGTACACTTGTCGAAAGTTGGGAGAGTACAATGAGTCGGTCACGTCGCAAGAATACCGGATGACCGTGCAGTGAATCTGTTCTCTTCTAGACCTTCATCGGCCTTAAGGGCCTCATACACGTACGCATATGTTAGACTGGGAACAAATAAAATGGTGGCGGGTCATTCAGGTCGAGCGACAAACACCCAGCATCTTCTTTTGCCTGCTTGGTTCGTGACGTTCATACACAGGTGTGAGTGTTGACCGAACATGAATTCACCAACATTTTCGGATAACATGTTCGTACGCGTATGAGGGCCTTTAGAAAAAGAGAAACCCAACTTACTAGATGGCTCGACCAGATTGAAGCCGATTTGCTTGTGTCGAGATGCTCAACGAATTGGCGGCAAATAACCCAGGACCCAATACAGCGAAGGAGCTAGGAAATTTTCCCTCGAGGGGGCCTAGGGGGTGCCTTCCAAAAAACAATTGATTATGATCTTGTTACGCTGGCTATCACCGATAGCACAGTGTTTTGTAGGGAAATACCAAGCGGGCATCATGAGGGTCCGCGCAATTACGGACCAGATGTTTACCATCCCTCAGATCTTGTAGAAATGTCGGGAGTACAACGTGTCTGCGCATTACATCTTTATTAATTTCAAAGCAGCATACGGTACAGTCGATCGAAACTAGCTATGGTAGATAATGCACGAATATGGTGTTCCGGATAAATTGACACCACTGATCAAAGGTACATTTTATATTGGATCAAGTGATGTATTTCATGTGCATCTCGGGGACACTCGAGTCCCTGCGAGACGCAGTGACGGTTGACAGAAGGTGACAGCTTGTCCTGCATGCTGTCCAACAGTGCACTTGAGGGGGTGATCCGACGAAATTCGAGTCTAGGAGGAGTGAGCTAAACATAAATGCGTCGAAGACCAAATACTCAAAGGAAACAAACGCGTGCCTCTCGCGGACGGTAACTGTTGACGGCAACGAACTAGAAGTGGCATATAACTTCGTGTATTTGGGATTGCTGGTGCTCACGGACACCAACACTAGTAAGGGGATCCAGCAGCACATTTAAGTGGGGAATCGGGCCTACTTTGCCCTTCGCAAAACGCTACGAATTAGAAGCATACGCTACCATACGACATACGTAGCGATACCATACGACACCCATCGTAGCGATAGTTGAGAGACTACGGTGGGTCGGCCACGTTGTACGAATGCCGGGCGACTGCGCAGTGAAATCCGTTATCTTCAAGAACCCCACCGGCACCAGAAATAGAGGAGCCCAACGTGCTAGATGTCTCGACAAAATTGAAACTGACTTGCATGTGTCGAGACGCTCAACACTGGGCGGCGCGTAGCCCAGGACTGAGCACTGTCAAGAGGATGCTGCTTGAATGGAATGCACGGATGGCCTCGATACTGAATGTTGTTCACAACGAAGAGTTTTGGGCGTCTCTTAACTATCAATTGGCGGGGGTCCAAGCTAACGTTAGCGCTACCATAGGAACTGACGTCAATGATGTCTGAGAACTGACTGCAATCAATCAAACAATGGTCGATCAGCATTTCTGTCTGATTTGGAGCTTGTATTGGAAGAAAGTATATAAGTTTTAGAACCATTTCGTTGGTCAGCGGATATGCGTGGAACCCTCCAATCACCGATTTGTATACTTAGCCGACAGGAGTGTTGAAATCCTGATGAAGATCTTCATATCAAGTTTTAGGCAGCGACTCCAACAGCGTGTGCACGTTGATGATGTTCACGTCAAAGTCTAAGCACCACCGCGGGGTCTATTTTACATCTACAGGTACAGGTACCAACTTCGTTACAAAAATGTCGGACGACTGTGCCATCAAATCCCGGCACCGGGAATAGAGCGTGCAACATGGTTCAACCAGATTTATTTATTTATTTATTTTATTTATTGTTTTAACTTCAACTGATTACCTCTCATTGAAACCGATGAATGGGAAAAGCCAATTTGAGTTGACACCATTGCAATCATTCTCAAATTGGCATAAAAACCCATCTTTTTTCTAACTTAAATTATCTTCGTCAGAAAGTCATAATACTATTATCCTATGGCATATTCAACACCACGCTTCATCGTGGCTTTCTCCCGCAGGACTCGTTTTCAGTTTTTTTTGAAATATCGGTATCTCTCACCTAAAACCAAACTAATGGCCCAAATAACTGTCGAGCATTCATCATCCGTGCAGAATGTGCAAAAGAAAAAATCTTTACCGAAGCCTTTCCCTAATCCGGGGGGAGAAATACGCGAACCCTTATGTTACTCCTTCCGGGTAAGCTCAACCCGATCTCATACGTCTGCCATGGTCCATTTCATTTGATGATGATTGATGATGTGAAAAGGGGAAAGTTTGGTCACTTATTGTTTGCCAGGGTATGGAAAAAACCGGGGAAAATAGTGACAGATTTATAAGTTTTAATTGAATTCTGCCTTTTTCCCCATTTTCACGAACCATCCTTATCACTATGTCATGCCGAGTTACGATGGTGTTATTGATCGAACGTATGTTTTTTTCTTTCTCTTTAAGCAAGTCGGACATACTTCTGAGGAAAGTCGTCAAAAACATACTGTTTCCAACACAAACAGTCAGAGCACTTTGCCGGTTCTTCTGGCCATCAATATGTTCCTACCTGTGACTCTTCCGTTGTGGGCTGCGTGCATTGCAGGCAGAGTAAGGAAGCTCCTTTGCCCTGCGGTTTACCACAAGCTGTTGTGCAATTAAATGGTTTTCTTTCTCTGCTTCCCAGCGCAGCGCATCGCTTAGATGTAAACCGGTACAGTAGAAGGTTACTCCAAAACTAAGAAGAACTTGCAAAGTGTATATTTGAATAGCATGCAACGAATCTGTCAGGGTTAGGTTCAGTTGTTATTTGCATATGCAGCTCAGACTGGTCCAGAAGAAAAACGTAAGCAAGTCACATGGAATAAAGAATATCATTTGAATAAAATCATTTATAATTGATATGTGTGTTCCAAAAACACAGGAAAATACATATGAAACTTATTTGACAATCAATTTTTAAACCGAAAACAAAAATACTAATACGGGTCAGTTTACATGTACAGATATTCCAACTTAGTGTAAGGCGTAAATGGAATCGAACAGACCGGACCCGTGGATGGCCTAAAGATGATTGAAATGCGGCTCTTCTTGGACTACGTTTGTTGACCCATCCATTTGACTATGCAAACGAATGGAACGACCATGGTTCATGTTCAGAGTGAAAGCTCTTAACGTACAGCCCTACATCTACTGGATCGGCCTTTCAATCTAATGAATTACCACAAGTAATACTTATTATTTAATCATTACCTATATGAGCAGGCATGCAATCTAAGGGTACTGCATGTACGGTGCAAACAAGCTTAAATAAATAAATGGTTGATAGTGGATGGATTATTCTTCACTGAGTTATTAAGTCATCCATGGTAGGGATCGTCAGGGCCCTTTGCAGTGGAGAAATTTGTTTACCCTTGTTGGCGCTGGCGCTCGAACTGTTCTCGTACAATTGGGATTCTTAGGCCGATTTACATCAACTCGAATCATTAGCTTTCTATCAGAAGTTTCTTAATTTTTCACCGATGCTCCGGTGCATATCACACAGTGAATATCTTTCGTAAATTTAAAGCAACACGTGTATATCCGGCTTTACTAAATCTCTTTCAACAACAAGCTCCTACAAGTCGAATCGACGCTTCAAAAACTTGGTGCGTCTGTTCTCCAGAAGTAGCGATCCCAACTGTATCTTTACTCTAAAGAAGCGGCTGATTAACTGACTTGGTAAGCTGAGGGGTTCCATTGTTGCAAGGTTACAGAGTTGTCAACATAAAAATACCTAAACCGTGTTTGATTCGCGAATAAGGTAAATGATCATTTTTATATTGTAAGAACAATATGTGTGGTGTCCAGTATATACATTATATTAGTAGGGTAGACGCACCATTAGTGGTGGTAGTAACAGTAGTGGTGGAAACTCGAATTATTCCATATTATTTTTGCAGATTTTGGTACAAGTTTGATACTTATCAAATAATACTCTTACTGGTAGTTCGATACTTATCAAACTTGTACCAAAATCTGCAAAAATAATGAAATAATTCAAGTTTCCACCACTACTGGTACTACCACTACTACTGCTGCGTCTACCCTAGTTCAATAGTTAGCACGAAGATACGAAAGTGAATGCAAAAACACTTTTTATTAATTGAACTGTTTCAATCATAATCTATAAAGTGTACTGCAGTTTACATATTGCTAGAATAATCGCTGTTCCCAAGTGTGAATAAACAACAAATAAATTGTCTCAAGATATTATGCGCAACCTTGCTGATAAATTGTTTTTCCACAAGCACAGCTCGGCCTGCCATACATAACATCATAAACGAAACATTCACATTACGATTATTGCATGCATTCATCATTCCCAAAAACAGATTTCCATCTGCCGACGAACAACAAAAATTTTTCCCCTAAATCTTCAACGTTGCAACATTTACGGTTCCGATTCTTATCACACCGCTCTTGTATACGTATACGTAGTCGTGTTGCCGAAAAACCGTGACGAACGAAACGGCAACTTGATGGATGAAGGGTCTGCCAATCAATCGAACCACATCGCACGCACTCACTCGCTCGTCCTGGCCTAACCCTGCCGGACGAGCTGGCTATGCAAGAGTGACGAACCCTGGAAGTAATCACCCTCATAATTCGATTTTGTTTTCCCCCGCTTCCTCGCTTGTCGGACACATACATTTGATTTTCCTGCAATTCATTTATTCATGTATGTACGCTTATAAATGGATCAATTTATTGATCTTTTTTTTCCTTCGTTTCTTGACGATTTCCAGTAGAGAAATTGTAATCAACTGACGATGAACTGTTTCTTTTAAAACAACGGTTCAATTACTGTCGAAAGACTTCGAACACCATATCCGTAGAAAATCACTCTGACAGGATTCGGTTAGTTTTTGAGAACGGGATAAAATATGCTTTAAAGGTCTTCAAAAGTCTTATATGGATGAATCCAGACGGATATCTCAACCAGCTAGACGTTCCTCTTCCCAGAGGCCCGATTTTTCCAATAATAAAACAATCGCGTGCGTTTCGATAGCAGCTAAAGCAATTGTTATTGTTATTTATTATTAAATTAGGAGCGCGTGCAGCAAACACCACATTTGAAATGTTTTCCCCCTTCGCGTCAGACGGAAAGGTATCTTCTTTGCACCCTAATTTTTTACTCAGTTTTTTTGTGTGCATGTGAAGTTCATACCACATAAGGAACAATTTTTAAAAGCGCATTGTGAAAGCGACATCCCAGAAGATATGTTTCTGTTTTACTTCTCGGATGTGATTGCATGAAGATTACATTCAACCGTTTTAATTTGATAACTTGTCACCCAGCAGCATTTATATAGAGCTAGAAAAAATGTTGACGTTCTTAAAGTGGTTACTCTTCTCATGTGTTCATTAATTCTAGCATTTCTATGTCATTCATGAAGTTCAAGTATTGAAGAATCATGAAGAAGTATTTCGTTCCAACCCAACCAATTATTTGAATCGGCGGGAAGCCCATCCAGCACTAAATCCAGTAGGTGTATTTAATCAGGCTTTAGCTTAATTTATGATAATTTGACAATGCATATGTTTTCCAATAGTAGATAACTAAAAACATACTAGGAAAGTGCCCAATCTTATTCGGGATTTTAAAATTAGTCGTGCTTTATGTGCTGTTAGAGCTAAAAATGAAATTTTGGGATGCAAACTAAACGCTGGTAATACATGTGGTACGAGCAAAGCATTATAACCAGTGCGACGAAAAGAAAAATTCGTGCCTTTGGCTGTCACAATCGTCGGGTCATAGGTTGTCCTTACTCGTTACCACACGCTGTTCGGATTTCAAACCTTAGGTTTCCGCTGATCAAGAAAATTTATGACAATATAAAGGGCGTGTCACATCAAATTGCACCACGGAATAAACGCTGTAGAAAATTACCTAATTGACCGTTCCTTTCCAAACTTTCAGACAATAAAATATAACCCATTAGTAACCTTTTGGCATATTTATTTCATTCAACTTCAATGCCATGACCGCATGCTCGCACCTTACGCTTATCTCCACTCATGAGGTTCTGTACAATATCTGGCTGCAGCTTCTTCTGTACGGAAACTCACTCTTTCTTCATGTCTGCCTCAGATTTGACCTCCTTGGGATGCATCCGTAGTGCCTGCTTCATAATAACTCAGTATTTCTCGATGGGCCTTAGCTCCGGTGCGTTGTGGGCGTTCCTGTCCTTGAGTACGAAAGTGACTCCGTTGGCTTAGTACCCTTCTATGACATCCTTTGAATAGTGGTACGAAGCTAGATCCGGCCAGAAGATCGTAGAGTCCTCGTGTTGCTTCAACAGAGGAAGCAGACGCTTCTGTAGACACTTCTTGAGGTAGATTTGCCCGTTTACTGTCCCGGTTGTCGCGAACGGCGCACTCCGTTTGCCACATGAGCAGATCGCTTGCCAAATCATGTATTTCTTGGTAAACTTTGAAAGTTTCTGCTGCATTATTTCCTTCGAAACATCAAACTTGTGCTGGGCGGTGAAGAACAGAAACCCCGGAAGCTGCCGGAAGTCCGCCTTGACGTAAGTCTCAACATCTATGATGAGACAATGAGGCTTCGTTAGTATCTGGGTGTATAGTTTCCACGCCCGGGACTTTCCCACCGTATTTTGCCGTTCGTCACGATTTTGAGCCTACTGCACTTTATACGTATGCGGTCCCTCCCGTTCCTTGGCTCTCGGAACGAAGAATTGGGGTTCTCCTTAAACGCTCCTACGACACGCTTTTGATCCTGATCACTAATATGACATCCTTTCAGACCGCATTTCTCCTTCTGTTCGGTGCTCTGAGTTTCGTAGTACCATTTAACCACACAACTCACAGTTAAGGGCACGATTTCGAGTTGTTTCCGGTGTCCCGATAAGATAGTTGAGGATTTTCCAGATGCTTGCGCAAAATCAATTCGCGACGTTCCTTTTCGGGCATCGCCATTTTTTCCAATTGTCGAAAGACTGACAGCGGTACAAATCAGTGTAAACAATACACTCTAAACTAGTTCTACCCTAATTTTCAAGAGAAAATACCCAATAAATAATTTTCTACTGCCTTTCTTCCGTGATGCAATTTGATGAGGGACACCCTTTATTTGCTTGATTGCATACGCTGATTTCTCTCTCGCTTTCTCGCTCTGCCTCTTTTTCTCTCTTTCTATCTCCCTTTATCTATCTATCTAGATCTTGGTCTTCAGTTATCTAGCTAATGCCACTAGCCCATCGTCGGAGACATATAGACCGTCAGCATTTTTCGCCTCTTCTAAACCGTACGGCGTTCGGCTAACGTCCCTCCGCGGTTGCCGTCATCTTATCCGAACACAATTCCCTAGTAGTCACAAGACCTTTGACCTTCGCCATCACGATACGGTATGCATTAGCGTTCTGACACAACTCCTTGTAGCAGCTGCTGGTCTGGCTGGTCTGAACTTCACGCTACGCTCGTCTCGATCTGCTGCAGTTCTGGCTCTCTGGACGCATCTTCTGGCTTTGAGATAATTAGCACAAAGGTTTCTAATTGTCTCGGTCCACCAGTAAACTAAGCGCCGGTGGAGGTTTCATGACTCCAGTTTTCTTGATCTTTGTCGAAAGCCGTCGTCTTCCATTTCCGCTCGTAGATTCTAGCTCTTTGTTGTACCACCGAATTCCGCCGGTCGGTGATGTACCTGATCGCTTGATGATTACTTGATGATTCGGCACTAGCGACGGGCTGCCGAAGGTTACAACGATGATGGATTCGCGTCCGTCTTTACGAAAAGTGCTCACGTTACCTTCGTTCAACAGCACCCACATCTAGTTTACCCAAAGCCTCCAACAGGCATCGGCTACTTCACTCCATGTAAGTCTCCTCCGATAATGATTGGCTTTCGCCCGATTAGCTTCTTGGTGAGCGCATCCACCATCTAGTGGAACTACTTCATAGTCCATGTTGGTGATGATAGCAGCTGCATATAAATATCTCGTTGATTTTGACAATCACGAAACCTTCAAATGAGCTGAAAACCACTTCCTCAATGGGTAACTTACCCATTACGTCTATCGCAGCAATCGCTACTCTGGCGGAACTCGGTACGGCTCTGCAATTATTGCGACGTCCCATATTGTTTCCGTTTTTGACTGCCACAGTTGCTGTGCTGTGTCGTAATAACTGAGATTTATCTGGGTTTTCTCCATTACTGCTAGGCCGCCTTCTCGTTCTTATGGGCTAGGCATTGGAAGCCCCATCGTGTGGTCATTTCTTTCTTCGCTTTTGCAGAGCATGCACCTCGGCGGCTTTGCACAGTCAATTGCAAAATGGCAATTCTCGCCGCATCACGATCTGTATCTATGCGGACTTTAACCGTTTTGCGCCTGGTATCCGAAGCCTTAGCATTTGAAGTGTCGCTTTATTTCCTTGGCTGGCATTTAACACGCACACTACCGACTAATCATCCGACTTTAAATTTGCTCATTTTTATTAGTTTTGTGTTGCTGCCACCGAAAGACGATTCACCGCAGTCTGCGTTCCACCTTAGGGATTTTTCAACCGGATTACCAACGGTATGACACATAACTCACACGAAGTGCCTACAGTGCACTTCTTAGCTCCTGTTCCGTCGTAATTTCGACCATTTCCCTACACTCAATCACGGTGTTTTGGGAGATTTTTGATGTTTGCTTCTTTTCCCAAAGCCTTGGCAACGAACCCCTTACCTTTTGGTACTTTTTCTCTGAGCTCTGTTACTTTGAAGTTGGCGTTTAGTCCTCTCTCGCCGAGACCTAGGCTTTTTCTACTCGCCTTTTTCAACTCTATTTTGTTTCTGCTTCATCCTGTACTTCTTGATTATGACGGTACGCTATCTACGTCATTCGCGATGGTTCGGATTCTCTTCCTCCTCGTTACTAGCCTTCTGTTTCTTCTCTTCCTCACCAGGCGTTTGCTTCCTTCTTTTGTCCGTACTAGAATTCACGTTTGGAGGTGCGCCTTTAGCGCCTCTGATACTACAGCGACTCTTTTCGTTGCTTTGCTAAGTGCGTTTTCAGCAGCCAAAGCTCTAGACTCGAGATTCATTTGTTCGCATTCAACTGTAGCCATAGCAGATTTAATGCTCGCCACTAACTACCAGGGTTGCCACATGCACAGATTATTCTGTGTTCAAAAGATATTTGAAAGAAATCGTGTGTACAGAATCTGTATGCATAGAATACAGATTTTCGACAGTTACACAGATTATACAGATTTTTGAACTTTTACATGAGAGTGAAAGAGACGGAAATAGTCAGAGCCAGTCTCCGTCTCTTTGACTCTTATTGTTTTGCATTGGAGAGATTTTTGCACAGATATTTTTCCTCGCTGTACAGGGGGCCAGATTTTTCCAACAAAAACACAGAATTATATGTGGCATCCCTGCTAACTACTCGATCTACGTGTGGACGTTATGCCTATCTTTAACTAACTCGTAAAGCGGATCAGTGTTGCGAACCCCACACTCGTGTGGCCGAATTTTCTCACACACGCGTACTCACTCTAACGCGAATCTCTTTCGAACTCTCGCTCTTATTTATTCATACACTGCGACGAGTTTTTACGAGTGTGTATTTTTCTAACAGCTACGATCGTCGCTCTCGTTCCAATTGCAGCCCGAGCTGCTGATATCGATTGCTCGCGAAGGCTCGCACTCCCACCCGTGAGTAGAATCGGGGGCGAAGAAAAGAAAAAAGTAATGCAAAATTTGTATCCCAATGCACCACTAGCCCTCACGAGTAACTGATTTCTCACGAGTTATTTGAATCGCGAGCAAACTATGTAGAAAAGACGATTGAGGCTGTGCTTTCGCGAGTGTATAGGATTGTAGGTAGCAGAATGTTTGCTATCTATCTATCTATCTATCTATCTATCTATCTATCTATCTATCTATCTATCTATCTATCTATCTATCTATCTATCTATCTATCTATCTATCTATCTATCTATCTATCTATCTATCTATCTATCTATCTATCTATCTATCTATCTATCTATCTATCTATCTATCTATCTATCTATCTATCTATCTATCTATCTATCTATCTATCTATCTATCTATCTATCTATCTATCTATCTATCTATCTATCTATCTATCTATCTATCTATCTATCTATCTATCTATCTATCTATCTATCTATCTATCTATCTATCTATCTATCTATCTATCTATCTATCTATCTATCTATCTATCTATCTATCTATCTATCTATCTATCTATCTATCTATCTATCTATCTATCTATCTATCTATCTATCTATCTATCTATCTATCTATCTATCTATCTATCTATCTATCTATCTATCTATCTATCTATCTATCTATCTATCTATCTATCTATCTATCTATCTATCTATCTATCTATCTATCTATCTATCTATCTATCTATCTATCTATCTATCTATCTATCTATCTATCTATCTATCTATCTATCTATCTATCTATCTATCTATCTATCTATCTATCTATCTATCTATCTATCTATCTATCTATCTATCTATCTATCTATCTATCTATCTATCTATCTATCTATCTATCTATCTATCTATCTATCTATCTATCTATCTATCTATCTATCTATCTATCTATCTATCTATCTATCTATCTATCTATCTATCTATCTATCTATCTATCTATCTATCTATCTATCTATCTATCTATCTATCTATCTATCTATCTATCTATCTATCTATCTATCTATCTATCTATCTATCTATCTATCTATCTATCTATCTATCTATCTATCTATCTATCTATCTATCTATCTATCTATCTATCTATCTATCTATCTATCTATCTATCTATCTATCTATCTATCTATCTATCTATCTATCTATCTATCTATCTATCTATCTATCTATCTATCTATCTATCTATCTATCTATCTATCTATCTATCTATCTATCTATCTATCTATCTATCTATCTATCTATCTATCTATCTATCTATCTATCTATCTATCTATCTATCTATCTATCTATCTATCTATCTATCTATCTATCTATCTATCTATCTATCTATCTATCTATCTATCTATCTATCTATCTATCTATCTATCTATCTATCTATCTATCTATCTATCTATCTATCTATCTATCTATCTATCTATCTATCTATCTATCTATCTATCTATCTATCTATCTATCTATCTATCTATCTATCTATCTATCTATCTATCTATCTATCTATCTATCTATCTATCTATCTATCTATCTATCTATCTATCTATCTATCTATCTATCTATCTATCTATCTATCTATCTATCTATCTATCTATCTATCTATCTATCTATCTATCTATCTATCTATCTATCTATCTATCTATCTATCTATCTATCTATCTATCTATCTATCTATCTATCTATCTATCTATCTATCTATCTATCTATCTATCTATCTATCTATCTATCTATCTATCTATCTAAATATCCATTTCATTGCCAAAACTATCCGATGAAGTTTATTGTATGCTTCTTGCGGTTTTGATAAACAATTTTGATCATAAAAACCATCATAAGCGTGTAATAAAGCCAAAATTGACACTCCCTACACCGTATCACTCTAACCTGCTTATGCTTTTCTGATAATCCTTGGACCTCTTACTTCCTGTATATTTTGAGTTAAAAGTAATGTCTGAGTCTGATACTATTTCCGATCGACGATTGAGACATATTCAAATCGTTGGTCCGGATTGTACAAGATACCGGCGAGTACCGTGACGGTGTTGGTCCACGTCGTCAGCAGAGGTCCATGCTTTTAGCTGGTTTTATTTTACTTCGTTTTGATACGAAAGATAAATCTGTTGTTGGCGCCAATGTGTTTAAGCTGTCTCAAAATCTAACAAAGTCTGATTCCCGATCTTGTTTTTTATGCACCATTTGCAGCGGCACAAAAACAAACAATCTTCCAGAACAAACTGACTTCCAAAACATCAAATTTTTACACTTTCACATATGGATAAAACCAAAATTACAGTAAATATCCGCTGCTGAATAACGCTGATATGCCATACTAATTACCCTTTATAAGGCAACTAATAAATACAAATCGGATTTTTTTTTATCGAAGGTGTTAAACTATAAAAACCGTAAACGCATTTTAAAGCAAAGAAATAAAATTTACTGTTTGACTTTTTTGCTAATAATCCAATAAAGTCAACTGAAACAGACATAAATTCGCTTTGAATTGGCTCTTTTCACTTTCTTTCATTCCCCTGTGAGTCAACAAACGAGCCCATCCGGCTCGGATCGTAAATATTTGATGATGGAAGTGAACAAATCTTGTGCTAAATAAATTAACACCGTACACAAGTTTTTCAATCACGGCACGGTGAATATGATGTTGGTAAATTTGTAAAATCTATTGAATACATATGTAACAAGTTGGTAACAATCACTCGAGACATCCGCTTTGGTCTAATTAACCAACGCTCAGGGCCACGGCGTGTTTGTGCACGGAAAATTTTACCAGTATCGGTTGGAATTGAACCCAGACTAGTTGAGGGGTGAGGTTGCTTCCATACACTATACCTGAACTGCCAGTATTCTTGAAGTGGGTGGAAAATGGAATACCGGTTCCGGGGGGCTGCAAATTATTCGACACCGTCTAGCTACTATTTTACGTTGCTTGAGTTTACTCTCTCCGTCTCCCATGGTTGTTCATGGTTGTTCGCAAGTCAAGTAATTTACCAGGAAAAGGAGAACATCCTTCCGCTGTCTGCCTAAACCTCCGGCTTAATTTATGAGTCTAACCTTCTGAATTCTGCGGCGACCCTCCAGAGCCAATCGTACACGGCATGGTAGCTGTAACCAGTTTAGTCCTGCACGGCACTTCGCCATTTCAGTCGATTCCACTCGCATTTCGTTGTGCTGAAATTAGGCAAACCAAACGTTCATTAGTTGCTACAACTATCGAGAACCATTAGAATGCGGGGCTGAAAACCAACCGGTGATAGTTTTATGATCTCCGAAGCCAATCCCATCCGTCTGGAGTGCGGTTTGGTTGCAATTTTGCAAGATGTGAGCTGCGCTCTGTCAGATAGGACGATGATTATTTTCGAATTTGGTGAAAGAAGGATCAGTAATTATGCAAGAATAAGGTACGAGGATACACACACAGAGCTTTTAACGGGTTTACGAAATGAAACAAAGGAAGAGACGTCTTCGTTTAGACGGTGTTTATCGCAGCTTCGTACAGTCATATGTTCTTACTTAATGATTGCACTGTGTGAAGTCTTTTAAATGGTTAAACATGCGTTTAAAAACTACCCAAAATACCACCTTTTGATAACGAGCACACCAACGAATACAAACAGATGGGCGGATGTTATGCTAGCACTAAGTACGTTCAACCTTATTGATGAATTCTGTTCACATTGGATTAGAAACCTGTTTTTCTTACTTACTTCAGACAAACGCATCGCGAAGTGCGCGCTGGGGTGGATAATGTTACGACCACGTGTTTGTCTGCTATACGTTTTGACAGGGATTTAGTTTCCGTTGATGGGATTTATCCTGGCATCGCCTGCGGGGGAAAAAATACACCGCATGGAATCCCGAGGCTTCGCAGCGCAGCGAGTAAAATCCATATGATATCCTGCTGTTTGATTGAGGGATGAGTAGAAGAGTACTGCCAAAGGGATGTGCTATTGTGTGCGTGCTTCTTCGCCGTCGTTCGGCTGTGTAGCCTTAGCCAGTTACCAGTAGCGTTTTTTTTGGTGTGTGAATAGTCCATTTGTGAAAGCAGATTTTTTGGGTTGGGGTGGAAAAATTAAAGAGAATCATCATCGGGATCAAATGCCGCTTCAGAATGAGGATTACGTTTTGTCGAGTAAGGGTGAACTTAGCTATGAACAAATACATATTCGATTAATACGAATAGAAGTGGACCGTTTGGCGATCATTAGTTTATTTTGAAAGAAGCCATACACATATTTTTAGATAAGCCTTGTTTAAACTTGATATGCTACAGATCAATCGCTAGATAAGTGAAACCAAAAGAATTTTATACGAAACCATAGAAAGAAAGAAACGCAACTACGTCGAGAAGGTAAGTTATCAACTGATCCTTCTTTAGTTTGGTTAAAAAATTACATGAATATGATTTGATCGGAAAATACTATCAATGAGCTCCTAAACCCTAAAGGATCAACTTTCGGCCAAAAAATGCTAGAATTTGATACCGATTTTTTCCCATTTTCACTGGGTTTAACATTTGATCACTTTACGGATGGAAACGAATAATGTTCAGTGGAACTAAAATTTCACAAAAAGGTTATTAAAACTGGAACTAAAATTTCATAAAAAGGTCAAGGTAACGAAAACTTAATTTATAGTTGTTTTTAGAAAGTTATGGTTAACTTTGCTGTTTGTTACAGTTCCCCCACAATTATGGACCATTTAAGCGTGATTTTAAATTAATCAATTGTAGCGCATACTATTGTTTAAAAGCAGTTTATAAATGTTTTTAGTTACAGAAATATGTAATCTTTCAGTTGATTCAGTTATTAAACCTATTTAGTGCAAGATTTCCACGGAAATTAAGCTTATATTATGACTGATCAAATACACAATTATGGATCACTTTTGGAAGCTGTCACAATTATGAAACAATTTACATCATATTATGGATCAAAATAAAAATATACTTTTTGCAGCGAATTCTCTCAATGAACTTTATTCAAATCATGTAATAACATAAAAATAACATGTTTCAAATCGTCTGAAAGTCCTTGAGTGGCTTTTGGTCTGTCTTTAGATGCCTGCAATCCTTCTTCGAAGACACCTACCGATCAGCCTTTGGGAATACTTTTCGCGATTTCACGACTGATTTTTTGTTCTGGAAAAAAGTCTTAGGCTCACCAGCTGCGTTGGCTCCGAAAAGACTAGTACAGGATGAAGTTTTTTTTCCGAATTGTTATTAATGAAGTAGGTACAGTGGATCTCGGAAAAGTTAATCGAAGTAAGAGTTTAATCTAATCGCTGCTATGATGCGACTTTGTATGAAACAGTGGAAAGGCGACAATAAACCGAAAAAATGAAAACTAAACATAGAAGGAAATCGCGCGTATTTGACCGAAAGCTCGAAAAACCAGTAAATTCAAACTTTAAAAAGTTAAGGAAAAAATTAACGTTTTAGATTGTTGCATGAGAGCTAACATTCGCTTAACTTTTGCGATGAGCCGTTGCATAGGTACCATCATAGCGTTTTACTGCCTTACGAAGCTTTCCTGTCCTGCGTAATTCAGAAACAGCATTTTCCAAAAACTCAACTCTGTGCAGCTTTTGATTCTGCTTAAAAAATGTTTGTAATAGGTGCTAAAATGTTTGAATTTGTAAAAATTACATTGGAATCAAAGTGATCCATAACTGTGAAAAATTACCTTGTTTTGGTCCCTATTATGGATCACTTGGAAAATTACTTATTTTTACAGGAACATCATTGGCAACCACCAATATTTCGCTGAATCGTAAAGAACTTAGCTTGATCTTTATGTACGAGTCATTCTTTGCTCGAAAATTGGTGATTATGTCACATAGCAACCTTATGAATGAGGAACGTACTGCTTATGCTGATTGAAAAAACGACAGACATTTTGATAGATCCTCGAAAACAACTTTGTACGCTCATTGAAAAAGCATCAATGTCGGGATTTAAAGGATATTTTATGTGTTAAAAGCTAGTTAATAGGGTATATTTTGTTGCAAAAACGCTTCATACCTTCAAACAGTTTGTTTAACTGAGTTATTTAACTTGAAACACAAAAGTGATCCATAATTGTGGGTGATCCATAATTGTGGAGGGAGTGTACAATGATGCGAATGTGTTTAGTAAAGTTTGTTTGACTTTCGATACCAACAGAAAGACATTCTGATAAAGAACATGCATAGTTCAAATCATTCAAACAAAAAAAAGTAGCAAAATTGCATAAAAAATTATTGAAGAGACTCGAGAGCGTCCCCGAAATATGCACAAAACACACATTACTCAATCAAATCTAGCTCTGATCAGTCGCATCAATTTGTTCGGAAAATCGTGCCTATGCTCTTGCATTATCTGCAATAACTGGTCACGATCGACTGTATACTATGCTGCTTTGAAGTCAATAAGTCGTGATGCATGGGCACGTTGTATTTCCGATATCTCTGCAAGATCTGTCGGATGGTGAAAATATGGTCCGTAATGGAACGAGCCCCGATAAAGCCAGCCTAATAATTCCCTATAAAATTTTTGCTATCGGTGATAGCCACTGTAATAGTATCTGGAAGAATACCTTATAGTTACAGCAGTTGAACTGATCGTCCTTTTTGTAGATGGGACAAACAACTCCTTCTATCCATTCCTCTGGTTGGTTCGCCTCCTCCCAAACCTTAGAAATAATCTAATTTAGAGCCATTGGCAGCGTTTCTCGGCCGTGTTTATAAAACTTTGCTGGTAGCTGTCCATACCGGCGGCTTTGTTAGTCTTCAGCAACCTGGTTTCCTTGATGATCGACTGCTAGTACACTGCTATTTTCCATACACATTCCTAAATCATCATTCCAACTTCTTTTGCAACTTCGAAGTGTTCATGTTGTTCGGGACCACTGAGTCAACGGTACAGTACCTTCATAATCACTAAAGCCATAATCGCAGGCTAGTGCGTAGAATTCGTCCTGTCACGGTCCCCATATCGTATTCTTAATCGATGGATTACACTACGATACTTAAATGACGGAGGACGTTACGCGATTAACCTGCAATCGAGTAATTGGCAGTTTCGGACATCACTACATAGACTGATTGTTTTACTTCGAGTTAGCACTAACCTTTCGGGAATATCCGGTCAGTACGCTCTCTAAGTCAATGCAGTCAACTGACTGAGGTTTATTCTACAAACATGGGTATTTATACCCAATCCTGTAAAACCCTAATTCTATCCATTACATAAGAGTAAGTGAAATGACTGGACTCTATCGATATGTAAATTTTGGGACCTCAGCATTATCGGTCAATTAGCACTGAGCTCGTTATATGATATCTTCCTATAGCGAACTCAGTGTGATAGCAAAAATGAAGCGCATGCAAAAAGGGTACGGGGTAACAATTGACGGCTAAATCAGGGTAAATAATCCAGGACTCTTTCCAGGCAGTGAACGCTGCAGAGAAACAATGATACTCCCAGCCGGATCGTGAAGGTCTGGCGTGAACTCTCCAAATTCCACAACATCATTTTTGACAGGAGATTCCGGCTGTAAACGGACCATGCCCCGCTACCTCAGATTTTTGGGTCCTACAAGGGGATTCCGGCAGCGATGCCAGATCAGCGGTTTTCCCGCTAGACTTAGCGGGATTTCAAGCCGGATAGCGGGACTTAATAACCAAACGGCGGCTAGCGGGAATCTAGCGGTTTTCTTAAATAACTCAGCGGGATTTTAACGGGATCTCGATTTAGCGATATTTGGTAGGCAAGAGTGCTGACAGAGAGGTTGACAGCAAAAAACTTCGTTTATTGACAGTCTAATGTCTGCTTATGCATTGGCAGATGGTTCAGTATATCCTGCTGATTAGAAAACTCCGTGGTTTTTGCCTAGAATGGGATCAGTTCTGACAAATACTCATTAGAACTTACTGAACAAGACCACCAAACCAATCCATTTTGCGTATTCCTAATTTTAACAAAACCAAAAAAAATCGGCTGATGAGCCGATAAACCCTAAGTCTAAAAGACAAATCGGTACATTTTTGCTAAAACAAAATATCAGCGAGAACAAAGAGCCGATGCGCTTCTCAGATATTTTTGAATTTGGGCTGCTTATAAAGGTTGAAACATATCTTCTTTTGTCGCCAAAAACCATAACCATTTGCCAGCTTTGCTGAAATTTTGCATTATTTTTATCATAGCTAGACACAGAAAGAGAATTTGTGCTAAAGCTTTTTTCGAAATTTTCGTATGTGTTCTTAGACTCCTTAATTATAAGATTAAGGAAACATAAGATTAAAGATAAAAATTATTCTTGCGAAATGTCGTAGTAAATTGTCATTATATGAGGGATAACAAGATACTTCTTTTTCTGTTTCCTGAAGCTTCGTCAACATGAATGCAGCAAATTTGCATAATGTTCATTTAATTGCAACCTCTCAATTTCAGCAGATCATCTTGATTTCAAATGCAAGCCTTACTGAAATGAATATTCTGCACCAGAAACGAAGGAATAATATGACTTTTGGTTCAGCGGGATTTCTAGCGGGAAATAGACTCTAGACAGCGGGATTTCAGCGGGAAATCAACCTCTGGGCAGCGGGAAAATGGGCAATCGACCTGGTAACACTGGATTCCGGTCTACATTGCCAACCGGTTCAAACAGTGGGCGCTCGTTTAGCTCAACTACGATTTCTCCATGAAACATGTCTCGACTGATAAGTTCGGAAACGCCGATGTGTTGACCAGGCTCATCAACCAGCATGCCAAGCCGGACGAAGATTTTCCTGTGGCTTGACCAGTAGCGCCAATTCTCTTCCAACAAACTACAAATTATGATCCAGTCCTTCGGAAAATTTACAGCTTTGTCCAAGACGGCTGACCATCACCCAATCATGACACAGTTTCCACAGGTGACCGAACGAGAGCCATAAATACTGTAGCCAAACGAGCGATTGTCATACGTATGAATGCCATAAAAACGAATGCCATATGGATGAGAGCCATAATGTACGTTTGTCATAATTCGTATATTCTACGTTTCCTAGATGATTCAGGGCGAGATTGCCGTAGGTACCGGCGAGTGTTCGCCGATGATCAGCCGTCGGAAGCGCCAGCCACTGCGGGGAAATCACATCTGTCTAGGTTTATTCGTTTTCCTAGGTTTACCGACCTCTAGTTAGTTTTCCCTATTCCTCGCATCGAGATACTATCTATAAAATGAAAAGCGGCAAAGCGCCTCTTTTTAATCTGAGTCAATTTGACCTCTTGCGACTTGGTCGCACTGACCCTAAAAGCTTTAAACTGGGTGAAGTATAGTTCTGGGCCTCCATACCAAAAATCTTAATTATGGCAAACGTACATTATGGCTCCCGTCCATTATGGCAAATATACATTATGGCATTCGCCTTTATTGCATTCGTACGTATGGCAACCTTTCATAAGGCAAACGTATACCCAGATAACACAAGATCGTAATAGAAAGTTCACATTAAATCGTTTTCATGTCAACTTTACATTGGAATTGTATAATGATTAGAGTATGTCAAAACAAAGTGAACAATAAGTTGTTTTGCAGTCGTGCGTGTCCTCATATACAACTCAAGACTGTGAATTATAAAACAGTATAGATGATTGCAATATTTAGTTATATCTCAATCATATATTCAGGAGCAGTGCTGTTAATATTCATCAGCATAACGTTCAAACTTCTGGATTATCAGTCTGCCTTGCATTGAAAAGCTGCTTGCTTTGATCAAACGTACATAATAACTATATACAGCAAGCATGAACTTCATGCACGAGAATATGGAATATCAGCGCCCTGTGATATTGTAACAAACTGATATTCACGTTTGAGCAGTGAAAATCAATAAAAAAAATATGTTGTTATTTAACATCTATTGCGTTCAGCTGTTGGACATAAGATTGTTCTTTTCATTTACTGCATTTAAAATTGTTTTTTTCCTGAAGTGAATATCACCTTCTGGGTTTGAAAATCACTTTCTCCTGTTCTATTTTCACGATATATTGAACTTGTATACTATGATGAAAATCACTGTGCAGTTGTACATACGAAACTCAGAGGCATAAAAAACAATGTATGCTAAGAAAAAAGATTTTCTGTTTTGTTTGAAATTCGGTGATAATTAAAGACCCTGTTCAGGAGTATTAAGCAGCGTGTTGTAAAAACCGCTGTATAAAATGCAAGATAGAATTAAAAATAATCGTCAAAATTTTCACACGTATATTGCCTCCACTTTGGTACATATATGCTCTTATCTGACGTGAAATATAACTTTTTCGTTCAGATATGATGTCGTATTTCTCAGTTACAATCGAGATATTCAAACCAAATGGTTTACTGGGTATATATCTAATGGGGTGTCATCGTTTCCACGATCGCCAAGAAGGACTTTCCATCGTTCAGGACTGCATTATGTATGGGGATAGTCTGATGAGTCCCGCTATCTACCGGGAAAAGTGCTTGATTCATCTTCACATAGGCCATCCGGGAATACAACGCATCAAAGCCATTGCTTGCAGCTATGTGTACTGGCGGTAATTAGATGTTTCCAGTTTCGTCAAGGCTTGCCATTGCCAGCACTGTGCAGCGACCGCACCGTCTCCGCCGAAGGCTACTCTTGAACAGTGGTCGTCCAGCGTCCACATCTGCCTTGCCATGGGGAATACTATCTCATCGTCGCAGGTCATCAACCTGTTTCGGACAATACCCAATCCGAACGTTTCAGATGGGAAATCGCCGATTGAAGCAAAGTACGGTCGGCCACTGCGAAAATTCATGGATCTTCTGCGAGCAGCTTAACAACTGGTTCAAAACACCGCAGGTCAAGCTGAATTCAACCAACCGAGAACGTTCGCACCGAAGCAAGCTGTCTACACCTAGGTCTACGCATACAACAAGTGGACTTGGGCGCCTGGCAATGTGGTGGAGAAAATTGGCAAGGTCATATACAACATCTAGTTGAACAGCAAGAGAATGATTCGTGCTCACTTCAACCAGCTCCGGGCTCAAAATTCATCGTGCGACCTAATCATTTTCCGCCGTCTATCACCAATTGTTGTTTATGGGAATATGTCAAGCCGGCTTCGTTGAAGGATGGTCAACAACGGATGAAATATTAAGCTACGGCAGATCCTCAAAAGGGTCGTGAATACAAAGTTTCCAAGCATCATCTGTTCATTGACTTCAAAGCTGCATATGATACCATCGACCTAAAAAATTAGTAATGGAAAATCATGGACGAAAACAGCTTCCCCAGGAAACTCACAAAACTTTAATCTACAATGGATGGCACACAGTTTTGTGTTCGGATCTCGAGTAGATTGTCGAGTTCACTCGAATCACACAGAGGGCCGATGATCTCCCATGCCTGCTGTTCAAATAGCGTTACAAGGTGTTATGAACGGAGCAGATATCAACACGCGGGGCACGATTCACGGCTTCAACAAATCAAGTCAATTCGCCAGCTTTGCCGATGGCATTGATATTATCGGCAAAACCTCTGTGATGGTAGATGAACAGTACACCAGACAAAAACGCGAAGCAGAAAAGATTGGGCTAAAGGTAAATACGTCTAAAACAAAGTACATGCTGGCCAGCGGAACCGAGGCCGACCGACGGCGCTTGGGCGGTAATATAACGTTCGATGGCGATGAGTATGAGGTAGACGGTGAACATTGGCGTAGCTAGCAAATTCCAGGCACCCCATCTAGCTACGTCAATGACGGTGAATTTGTCTACCTCGGCTGGCTGGTAACAACGGACAATGACACCAGCCGTAACATCCGAATGCGTATTATCAGCGAAAGTCGTGCTTGCTATGGGCTTTATAAGCAATTGCGGCCGAACAGACTAAACCCCCATACAAAGTGCATCCGGTACAAGATGCTTAGTTAGACCGGTTGTTCTCGGCGGACATGAAACGTGGACAATGCTCGAGGAGGACCTGCGAGTGCCTGGAGTATTCGAACGACGAGTACTAAGAACGATCTTCGGCGACGTACAGGAACACGGAGTACAGAGGCGGAGGATGAACCATGAACTCACACAGCTCTATGGCGAACCCAGTATCCAAGAGGCGGCTAAAACTGGACGGATCCGATGGGCAGGGCATGTTGCAAGAATGCCGGACAACTACCTTGCAAAGATAGTGCTCGCTTCAAATCCGGTAAGAACAAGACGACCAGAGGCGCAGCGAGTAAGATGGTCAGGCCAAGCGGCACGAGATCTGGCGGAGAGTATTCCACAACCGAGTAAATTGGAGACACTTTGCTCATTAGGCTTTGTCTGAAAACGGTAAGCCAACTAAGTAAGTAAGTTAATAAAACATTTTTATTAGTTCGTAACGTATTGAACTATGGATTTTTATACGTTTATCGTACATTTTACAAAATGTTCTTTACTTACAAACAATGCTCAAAGACGGAGTCAATCCCAAAGTAGTGGTCAGCATTTAGTTCTCTCACGCTGAGGACTCGGGTTCAAATCCTAACTCCGCAGAAGTCATGAATAATCTAAGCTGTCATCAAAATTTAAAAAAAGTTTTGGACTTTATTTTATAAACATTTACTGTTGCATCAAGGAAAATTTAACGTTGCTGGCAATGCCTACTCACCTTTAATTCTAGTAGGTACTATACGATTGAATGTAGGTAGAGTATGTTGCTGCTTCGTCGTAAATGCCTATTCCCATCTTATCCAACACAAATTATTAAAAATATCAGCATTTTCCTACGTTTTTTCGTGCGACGAAGAAGAAAATGTCAACTAATCGTTTTTTTCTGTCATTCATAAATGAAAATAGCTCATGCAAGGCATTGTCGTTATTCTACAGCCAGGAAAACTTGCCTGACCTGCAAAAATTTTGCAGAATAATATTTGTCATGCCGTCCTACACAAATACATGCGCGTTAGCTTCGTAAACATTGTTGTGATTTTTAGTTCGGACGATGAAAAATTTTGATGGACGGATTTTAAGACGGTACGACGAATTTAAGAAATAAAGTCAGGTGCTTTCAAAGTTCACGGATCGGAAGATAAGTGTGTTTTAGTCAAATCAGCACAAGAACTTTTGGAGTATTCCTTAAATCCATCCAACAAATGATGAAAATTGAAATGGCTTTACTTACTACGATGGGAATTTGAAATAAACCCTAAGTCATAATAGATATACCTATGTAAGAGGAAAAAATTCCTCTCTATTCACAGTGCAATACAACGTTGTATTATTTGTGTTATAAGTTTGCTTCGTGAGCCACTGGGCTCCTTAGGTGCATGATTTTATCTCATCGTCGAATCGACAATCATAAGCGTCGGAGAAGTCATCATCGGAAGCAGATAATTGTATATAATATAATTTGTCAGTTTTAAATTTTTTGATGGTGAACTTTTCTTAAATATACAGTAAATAGATGCTTTATTTGTCCGTCATACAAACTCAGGGAATCTGATGAAGATTCTTTACACAGGCACTTTGTTCCAAAGCTCTTGAACCAAAACATAGATCACACAACTGATCCTTACTCCTAAAACAATATGGTAAGTGATTTCGAAGAATCCGTTTATATCTCAGATAAATCATCAAAAAAAGGTAGATTATCGTCCCATATGCTTTTTGTTGTGTATTCATCATTTCAAATATTCCTGCGACTGCCACGAATTGTTTACGCACATTTCCATCTTTCCTTTTCGTTTTTCTGAAGCCACTGCAAATGCCAACCGGCCAGGTATAGGATACAGGGAGGACAGGTGAAACCCGTCAGATCCTGAGGGTGCTACGGTGTTGATCATCACTCCATCAGACAGACGACGACTTTCTATACGTTTAGGGTGTTTGGATCTATTCACATGTGTTCGAAACCGATTTCAAATCGTCATTCGCTGTTCTATTTTACCATCCCGATGAAAAATGTTCTTCATAAGGGAAAACATTTTACCACCTTCTTCCTGTCGGTTGTCCTACTCGGTTAGGGGAGGTGTCTTTACTCTATTTAATTTGATGTTGCTGTTGGTGTTTGCTGCTGTTGCTTTCGTTGAAAATATTATATGTACTGTAGTGCTGGGTGCTTGGTATTTTGTTAGCGAAGAGCGCACACAATGTGCAATCGAATTGTTCATCCGCCGGTCTTCTTTGTGTTAGCTTGCCATCTGCCCGATTTTCATTCAATTACCTTCTGCTGCTTCGGGATGCGATTGGAAACAGAATGAAAGGTGTAGTTTGCTATAGAGGATGAGCATTTTTATAATGGTCGAGATGACCTAATTACTGATATCGATAGTCTTTAAAAAACAGGCGAGAGTTTAGATAATAGATGCTAGTTATCTTTAACAACTTTTACATAGTCAAACAGCTTCACCCTGAATCAAAATTAATCAGTGTTGCATATTAATATTTTTTCCAGTACCGATATGACGATAAGACAATTTGAAATCAATCAAACTGACTTTCTTCAATTTGTTGTCAATCGTTATTGCAGCTGGCTGCAATTTTACGAGTCCTACGCAAATTCGTTTTTCAATAATAATTATCCTGTACTTACTAAATACATTGAAAATATGCTTGTCAAGCAAGGAGGGGTGCAGTGGGCAGGCAATAACGAAAAACTGATGGTTCAAATTGCTAAATTGCAAACATATGTGGTAACGCAGAAAATAACCACGCTAATAATTTTCGCGTAGGACTCTAAATAGGTGGAAACTCCGCAAGACTCTTCAATATTATTAGTAATGAGTGTCCTTTACTTCTCTTTCCCTTAATTGCCACTCTTAGGCGAAACGTTCAATATGAGCAAATATCTGCAATTATCAGAACATAAAACAAATAAAGCACCCAGTGGTCGTCTCGGTCAAAATCAAATTTACCATCTTCAGGGCTGAACCAGGGTGGCTTTATTAAACTTTGGCAGTTTGTATAATAAGATGCAAGACTAAATGAATTGAAACTGCAAAACCGCATTGATGATGGCTGCGAGAAAAATTGAAACTGAAAAACTGACAAACCCCCTCCACCGAAAGGTCAGAAATAAAATTCCCTTCCCGTGGGAATCGCTGCAAGTGGTCGGCTCGACGGACGGAATCGAAAAGTTGATTAGGGGTGCGATTTTTACACCGAATGGCGCGCGCGCGCACACATCATATGTATAGCTAGGAGGAAGTGCTCCTAGCTAGGGCACGAGTGGTGAGTTCGGCGGCTATCGCTGAACGGAAGGCGCAAGGGAAGCTACTTGGAATGGGCTGCAGTACGGGGTTTTTTTAGGCGAATTACTACTTAGTTGTGGACGAGGTGATAACTTCGAGTGACATTTTCCACACAATGAAGTGTTTTGCGCATTTTGTAGTTTACTGATTGATGATTAATCGACGTGATAAGGAAAAGCATTTGGGATTTGTCTTAATTGTCTCAATTTAATTGTAAATGTTTTTTTATTGTAAAACGTGTATCCAAATTTTAAAGATAGATTAGAAATAAGAGTGACTATTTCCTATATGAATCAAACATGTTCTATCCTAAAGAAACTGACTAAAGAAATAACATTGGAGCTTAGTCACTCGCGGCCACATGTCATCATTAAATCTAATTTGCTCAACGATAATTGTTGCTGTTCAATGTTGCTCGAAAAAGTTCTAACAATATTTTTTTCGAGCTCAACATTTAGTCGATTTTATTAACTGTACGTTACAAACTTGATTGCCTGGTGTTTTCGTTAAGCAGCACGGATAGATTTCGTGATGATACGATGATATTTGTTGCCATTTACTTGCAGTCAATATTTTCTCCCGCGTTCATCGACTGATACTCCGCAAGTTTTCGAGCAAAAGAATCAGAAGTTTTCATCGAGATTCATGCGCACTTGGTTTCGGCGAACCGAAAATGAGTTACTTTGTTGTTTCTTTAGTCAGTTTCTTTAGTTCTATCCAAACTAGATCTGGAAGAGTGATAAGTTGTTAAAATTCAGAAGTTTTACGGCTTTAACGAGTACGCTTGAGGTGGTCCATGCAAAAGATCCAATTTCGCATTACTTTTTTAAGCACGCCGAGATCACGACTTAGACAAGAGAGTTTACGCAACCACAGAAAAAGTTGTCAAATTATACAGTTTCGGTGGCCAATTTAAATGTTCAAAACGCAAGCTCACCAAACTCGCCCCTAAGTCTCACTGTTTCGCGCGCTATGTGGAAAGTAGCGCCGTCTTGTTGAAACGACATACCTGTCAAATCCAATGCTTGCATTTGGGACACAAACAGTCCGTAATCGTTGAGCGGATTCCATTAATAGATATAAAAG
This sequence comes from Sabethes cyaneus, assembly GCF_943734655.1. Lineage (NCBI taxonomy): Eukaryota > Metazoa > Arthropoda > Insecta > Diptera > Culicidae > Sabethes > Sabethes cyaneus. The sequence goes on along the minus strand of NC_071354.1, from coordinate 79,611,144 downwards.
TTTGACAAACGAACCTCCGAATAAAAATTACTTTTTACAAATCAATCAATTTTTTCGTATGTTATATTTGTTGGGGGATAGGTTACAAGGCATACGGAAGTTAGGAATAGTGATGTAAGATACAGTGCGCTAGGCATATAGACGTCACTGGCACTGCCCCGGCTTTTCTATAAAATTTAACGTAAAACAAAACAAATCTTCAAGGTGTAATCCGCAGTTTTTGATTTAACTGCCAAGTATTTTTTCAATAGGTAAGTTAACTGCGTACAACTAGAACTAATACTAGTACTAGTACTTCTTCCTTCTAGCAGCATAGTACGCGGTGGTTGTATTAAGAACTTTTCCACTTGTCTTGCGTGTCTCGACACACGCAAGTCGGCTTCATTTTGGTCGAGCTATCTAGCACATTGGACCCCGCTATACCTGGTGCACGTGAGCCTCTTGGCTTTGCCCAGATCTACGATGGGAATCTCTCCGAGTGTAACCTGCAGCGTATTGGAGATGTAGGCCGGACACGTCGTAAGGATGCCGGACGACAGTGCGACGAAAACAGTTATCTTCAACAACTTCACCGGCACCAGAAACAGAGGGGCTCAACATGCTAGATGGCTCGACCAGGTCGAAAGTGATGTGCCACTTCTGAGACGACTTGGAAATTGGCGACGAAAATCCTAAAATCAAGTTGAATGGAGACAAAATCTTGAAACAGCACGAGCCACCCTAACTCTAAGCTGCCGACAACAACGACGGGCACGTTGTACTCACGAAGTTTCTGGAGGATTTTCCGGAGACAGTTATCCGCAGTAACTCGGCCCCCCATAAATCCCGAAATCTCTTGCTTTTTGACGATAGGACAAACTGCACCTTCCATACACTCCTCCGGCCGTTTCTTCTCCTTACAAATCTTTGAAATTATCCAATGAAGTGTGGTTCTTTACCATTTTTGTAGAGCTCTGTCGGGAGTCGATCCTTTCCGACGGCTCTATTGCAGGATGAGTAGTAATAACTGTCAGGGTTTTCGGAACGTGCCCAATTTAAAATGGGTTAATCACAAATGTGTTTGGATAATTATCGTTTCGAGTGTATTCGAATGTCAACACAACTTACAACCCAAGTAACAATTTCGGTTTTATTACACTCTTATGATGGCATTTAAGATCAAAATTGGTCACGAAAACCGCAATAAGAATACAATAAAACTCCCATTGTTGCTTGGGAAGTTTGTTTTGAATTTTTTGTTCGTTTAAGAGTCATTTAAGATTAATCATGGACGCAAGAAGGGAACTTGTGATAAGTCTGTTTTTCGAAAAATTTTCGATCTTTTGATATTTCAAAGTAGCTGAAGCCATTCGGAATAGACGAAAGATTCGTCTTTCATATCAGCAAGCGATTCTTGGAAAATACTCCTCAAACCCGGCCGTAAACGCACTGTAAGGACACCGGAAGCCTACAAACCAGTAAAAAAGCGAATTCGTCGGACACCAGATCAGTCTTGAGGTAAGATGACCAAGGAACTGGGAATTTCGTAGTCAACCATGAAGAATATTTTGAAAAATGATCTTCGACTGCTTCCATATAAAAAACAACGGGAGCGCCAGGAAATATCACATTCATTATTTGAGCTTAACGGATTGATATAATAGCATCTCAATGTTGAAAATTTGTCTAATTTCGCGGGGTAATTCTGGGCTGATTCGGATTAATCTTTCTACTTTATGAAATTTAGTAACTTTTCAGAAGCAAAAAACTTTAAAATAAGTGTTTCTCGCGATGGTCTTTTAACCTAATGCACTTCTGGCATGCAAAAGCAAGTGTTTCTCGAGGCGTTTTTATGAAATTTCTCCAAAAAAGCGTGATAAATTTGGTTGCTTTTGTCTACCAATTTAAAGCTCTGGTACTGTTTTACAATTCGCTCTTTGACGTGAAACGCCTGTATCTTTTAGTTTCTTTGCAATTTAGTTTTGAACTTATCGTTTTGAGTGTTGAATCAGTATGCGAAAACTGCTCGAATTCATACATCACGCATAGCACACTAGATCACCGCGTGCGACGGACACGGTCTGACGCGCGTATGGAAAACAACAGCGAAACAGATTTCTCGGGTCTCTCTAGGACGTTTCTGAAAACGATTGCAGCATCGAAAGGTATTCTCCGCCAAAACTCGCCGACATTCACTTTTTCTATGGCATCGCTAATTTTTAAGCAACAACAACCTATCAGAAATGCGGCTGTAGACTTTCCGAACGTTGATTGCAAGTGTGTAAACACAAATCCAGAAGTGTACTTTTTGTTACACAATGATATTTATTGAGGAACTTTTACAACAACGCACCATCGGTGTCGCTTCCAAAATGGTCATTTTTAACGAGGCTTCGAGGAGGGAAGCATCATCATTTTTGTCGCTGTTGTTGTTTTTCATACATGTCAAACCGTATTCGTCGCACGCGGTGGTTTAGTGTGCTATGCCTAATGTATGAATTCCAAAAGAGATAGCCGTTTCACGCCAAAGAACGAATCATACACTCTTAAATGATTCTAGCTGTAAATAGGTCGGATTTAATTAAAGCTAGGTTGAAACTACTCAAAATGCCCTTAAAGTGTACAAACTCAAACTATTGGTAAAAATTTCAACCAATTTTGGCTACTTGTTACCGATAATTGAATTATTCTCTATGACAAATAACGTACTTTAAAGTTCCTACTACCAATTTTTTGCTTGAAAAACTACTCAAAATCTGAGTTTGTACACTTTAAGGGCATTTTGAGTAGTTTCAACCTAGCTTTAACTAAATCCGACCTATTTACAGGTAGAACCATTTAAGAGTGTAGAACGAAATCAGAGCTTCAAATTAGTAGATAAAAGCTATCTATCACGCTCTTTTAGCAGAAATTTGATAGAAATGCCACAAAAAACACTTATTTTAAATTTTTTTATATGGAATTTTATGAAGCAGAAGATTTTCGAGCAGAATTTTCGAATAAAATAACAGAATTAGGCTAGCAAGCATACTTTTTGTAGCAGGTCGTTTCAAGTTTCAACTGCCACGATAATAAAATCAATCTATGCGGGGCAAGTCATCAGCATCTAGAAGACCAGAACTGTCCCGCAAAATCCGAGACGTCTGGTCCTCGGTGAAGTAATCAAAACTACATTAAAGAAAATGGCTCAAGTTACATGAAAACATGTGTTAGAAATCATATTATGTAATATCATTCAGAGAATCGTATAAAAGTTTAAAAATATGGTCTTAACAATCTAATTGTGAAAATATGGGGTATTTCGAGTGCGACTGTAAATGAGACCGCCTATCAATCCTCAATGCTATATGTATTCTGTTTTGAGGATTACGTTTTCATTTTTTATAGCTATGCAAAGCTTTTTACCCACCTATTCTATCCTATACACCTATGGTTTAGTACATAAACTGAACTTCGCTAGAACCTTGGGAAATCTGCCAACGGTCGTTAGTTGTTGCAATGCAATAGCAAATGCTATTGCAATTCAACGAAATTAGCAACAATTACCCTAGAGTCGCAGTCGACTTGCTTGATAGTGCAAGTGTTGTTATGGGCAAAGGAAGAAGAGGTAAATCATTCGTTCGTGTTCCATCCAATCCAACCAAACCGAACGAACATCGACACAGAACGAAACGAAACGATAGAGGTATGTTATTATGGTTCGGCTCGGGCCAAAGCCAAAGCACAAAAGCAAAAGACGAACGAACAGCGCGAAATGCAGGGAGAAATTTATGATCGTGGTGATAAAGGCAGGAGAAAGAGCGCGAAGAAGATAAAAACCGATCGAAGTGTACGTGTGCGTATTTTTCTTTCAAGTTTCAACTTCTATCGCTCGCAGCGATCAGTCGGAAAAACTTGCTTTGCTATAGTGTGAGTGAAAGCTTCTACTAATCGCATGCCATCGTTTTATGTTTGTATTTATGCTACAATTTTGTTGGGTCGCTCGTATGGTGACTATAATAGTGGATAGGAGCGGCCCGCTGAGCCTCTGCATTTATGTTTCCATCTTCAATGGTGTGAAGCGCACTCTCGTGCTCTCCTCGTGTCGTTCGGCCGAAGTTATTCTCGTGGTTTATTCACCACTACTACTGCGAGCGCATTCGGTTCGTGCTGGCTTATGCTGTGCCGCTGTGCGTATCGGACTAGCCGAGGGGTTCTACGCTACGGCTGTCTGGGTTTTAAATCCAGTCCGCCTTGAACCTCCGAAGGGACGATATCGTTTTCGTCGGTTAGTGCGCGCGTGTGTCATTCTCCTTGAGGAACATTTCAGGCTTTTGTTCTCCCCAAGGGAGGAAGGAAGAAACAGTTGGGTTCGGATCGCCTGCCATCCTGCCGGAACTGCAATCAATGCAAAACGAAGATATAGAACACGGTGTGAGAGTTGGGTTCTTTTTTTCTTGTATGCGTGCTTATAGTTATCTAGTGTAAAGAAATAACGCTCTCTAAGTGTCTTCTCTGTTGTCTTAGGAGACTGATTAATAATTACAAGGTCGATAATGATTAGATCCGCGCCCTCTTCCAAAAGTAAGCTCCATCCAACAGTGCGGGGGGATTGATCGGCTATTGCTGTTACACGCAAGTCGGTGGAGTGAAAAGGAAAGGCAATCGCTAATGTATGTGGAGCCATTGAGTGTCGGGGGCCAAAGCTAAAGCTTCCTGCAATAGAAATTTTCATTTCAAGTGAAGTCTCGATGCTAGTTGACGCGCTCGCGAGTGTGTATGTGTGTGTTTTTATGCTGCCCTCGTCTGCAGCATATCAGCCTCTCTCTGTCTATGCCTATTATATAAGCGAAAGAGCATAAGTAGGGTTTACTTTCAGGCGGGTTGCTGGTAGAGCGGGGTGTTCCCTAAGGGAAATCAACGGCGCGCGCGAGAGCAAGTTAGAGAGATTGGGAAGCCGACTGTGTGCGTACGTGCGCGGTCCATCGGCGAAGTAGTACAAGGGTAGTGCGAAGGACGCAAAGGGCGCCTGTGGCAAGAGAGTGCCCGTTGTATCGGGTGTGTTTGTGCGGGATATCGGTACTGCTTTTTTCCCAGCAAGAGGGCTCGCTTGTGTCCCGTTGTGCCCGCTTTGTGGAACCCTATACTGTGGGCTTGCGTCCGTCCGCGTTTCGGTGTGCGTGTGATACACGCAAAACCAGCCAGGAGAGTAGTCCAGAAAACGAAGAAGAAACAGCACCTCGGGAAGGAAGAAAATTTCATGTTGGCTCTGGCGAGCATTAAAAATATGTTTTTCCATCGCGGTGAAGTCTCGGGGCATTCGGCCACAATTTGAAGGTTTCCTGGAAGAAAAAATCGCGAAAAGTGCTTTCGTTATTCCTTTACACTTCCGGCACGCAAGTCGAGTTTCATCCGAAATTAACCGTGAGTGTATTGTGGTGCGATTCGCGGAAAAGTGCCATTACGGTGTGAATCGGAAGAATAGCTTCGACAGGCGCCTCGCAAGGATTACTGAGAAAAATCGAAATCAGTGGGTGAATGCAAACTGAATTTGTCGACTTTTTGTGCTTATGTGTCGCCCGTTGTCATCAGTGGCAGATCAAATCTCGCCTTTTCCTGGCAAGTGCGACCCAGTATGGATTACCTCTGGCAACTGTAGAACAAAAACTCTCGATTAAACATTTCGATCTCATCCAAACGAAGGTAATTATTCCGTCTGTGTCAGCTTTGATTTGCTTTTCCCCGAGAGGGTGGTCTACTAAATCGATTACAAACCCGCGGGTTATGGCAACGAAATACCTTCCATTCCTGGTTCAACTTCTCGATTCTCGAAAAATAACATAAAATGTCGAACATGCGGACATTTTCTCTTGTGGTTCTTATGCTGCTGTTGCTGGTATAGTCATCGTAATCATCATCATCCTCACCACCATCTAGCATCATCATCATCATCATCCAACCAAAGTACCGACCGACGACGGTGGAAGAACCCCGCAGAGCGAGTGTGTCGAGCCGAATACGGGAGAGACAGACAGAGACAGAGCAATGTACGGACGGACGAACGAGCGACCGACCGAAACTGAAACCAGCAGCAACAGCAACAGCAGCAGCAACAACAACAACAGAGGATGCCCTCCGCTAACGTCGAATTTGATGCCCCGCACTGCCGGTCGACCGACTGCGTGCAGCCCCGATGACTGATGGTTTCAGTTTCTCTATGTTGACTGAACGATGATGATGGTGATGATAATGACGATGATGGCGATGATGATGATTACAGTTCGCGAGAATACCTTTCTTCTTCGGCGAAAAACAGAGTTTAACCGACGAGCCGACGAGCAGGGATTCGATCTCGCTGAACCAGGAAGACTTTTGCCGAGTCGTTCCACCGAATCCGAATCCACCGTAGAGCAAAGCAATACGGCCCAGAATCAGTGTGGGGCATTATTTGTTTTTCTTTTTATTCTCATTTTGGTCCGAGCGACGACGACTCGTTTGGTTGGATTTTACTCTCGGCTCGGCGAAAGTGTCCCGAGGGAGGGCGTACCGCCGTGTATCGTTCGCCTTTTGGAGGATAATCCGTCGTCGTACTCGATCCACTTCAGTGTGATTAATTGCGCTAGGTTTGTCGCTGCTGCAGCGCCTGCCTACCAGTGGCAGGTGTGATGTTCTTTTAATTGAAGAGATTAATTGAAAGTAAGGTGCTACTTTAAAAAATTAAAACCTTGGATTTGCAAATGGTATTAACGGAAATGAGGCGCCATAGTCAGGAAAATTTGGTTGCTTAGAGGGCAAACTTTTGGCCACTTAATCGTACGAAAAAGTCACACGTCTTATGTTGGACGAGCTCTGCAGCTGAAGCCGGAAATAAGGAAGGACAATGGCGGGTCTAGTACTATCCATCCTATTGACTCTAACCGTATCTGTAATTGTGCAATTAATTGCTTTAAAACATAATCAACAGCCATTGCGTACGACATGCAATTATACCTCCTGGCTAATACTTGGGAAGGAAAAGATCATTATTCAACTTAGCAAAAAATAAGACCCCACGAAGTCTTCACTACGAGATTGTTCGACAGCTTGAGATCAACTGGAATATTTAGTAATTTCCTTTCAAAGTCAAAACCATCTTGTTAGTCGCTAATTTTGTTGTTAGTGGGTAATTTATCTCGGTAATTGATCCAATTGCATTTAAATTAATGTGCACGACGTCTATGACCACCTGGCCCCCGTTTGAGTAAATGTAGGATTTTTTACTACTCTAGCTAAGTAGCACATTTATGATATATTAAGTTATACCTACTGATTAATATCTCAAATTAGTCATATAGACGTCAGCTAGACTGTTACATAACAAGTATGTTGGTAGGGAACTGTCAACATTTGAAGAGTGCAGTTTCTATGTTGATAGTCTTTTTTTAGCAACGTAAATATGTAGGGATGTGATGTAGATGTCTGTTTATTAAGACAACATCGACCGAAACTAATCATAATCACAGTCATAAAATTACAATAAAATACTAGTCTTTTTCTTACTCCTCATTTGTAGAAACTACAGAAAAGCTACCACGGATTATTTCATGTGATAAATTAAATCCAAAGATGGATTCCTTATTGTCAGACTGCGCAACTGGTTATTAGAGTACCATACAATAAAGCTTTTCCATCAGATCATAGCCCTCCTTTTCTTATTTTTGCCGGAAACTACGCAAAATACGATGCTGAATGGTGTAACCAAATTTTTTATATAATCAACTAGAAATTACTATGACTTTAAACAACGTTGACGAATGTTGATATCCGTTTTCATTAAATCACGAACGTTAAGGTTTAAGAAACGCGTTACGGCAGCACTGGTAACAAAATTTTCACAGATTCTCTGGCAACATTGTACAACTGTGACAGTGTGTTAGCCAGGCAAACTCTGGTTCCAAACTACATTCGAAAGTATTATGCAAAAGCACGAGGAATAAAGCAAGATCAAAGTTTTTTTGAATGGAAACACGATTGCACCGTGGGCTCTATTCTCACAGTCACCTCACCTCACCTTACAGGCCTCAAAATTGATTTGTACAGTCACTTAGGTGAGCCGAGTCACCTGAGTGACTCTGATGAGAATGGCAAATTGTGCTCTCACCTAAAAAATTTAGGTGAGGTGACTATAAGAATAGAGCCCCATGTCAGTTTGCAGTTTTGAAAAAGCAGACTCAAGCAGCTTACCTCTACAGCTTACTTAATGAAGGCATGTTGGTGCAGTTCTGTAGTTCAAATTCAACTAGAACTTTGCTAGTTCTAAGATGAAGCAGGTTAAGGTTAAGTGGTAATTTGTTCTTTATAAACATAAACGTTGTGTTGAATAACAATATTACCTATATTTTTCAGAGCTGGCAGAACAACATACGGTGACTTTGCTGCTGGTTTTGTGAAACTGTGCCGTTTCGAAGAAACGCGAAATATGTGCCTTTATAAATCCGGAATAAATAAAATAAGTCAATGACCATACGAAGTATCTTTACTTATCGACGAAGATAAAAATGCTGCAGATAATTTTGACTGCCAGTGGGAGGCGAGCAAAGGTTAGATCCTGTTTTCTAAGGGAATCAACGCGTAAAATTTCCTAGAATTGAACATTCAGAAAGCAAATATTTTTGTTCCGTTATCCAAAACAGGAGGCTGTAAGCATGTATCTGTCTATTCTGGCTATTGTTTTATACAGCTACAGCTGTATGTGGCTACATACACCCCTATTCTGTATTTCAATAATGACCTACCTGCATTCAACGGAAGTTGCACCCAAGAAAAAAAGGAATAGTTTGGATATCTCAGCTAGACATCGCGAAAACCAGCAGCAACCGATTGTCAAACAATTCAGTCCACACAACAGAAAGTGATTTAATAATCAATCTAATGGTAAAATTATACTAAAAAAAAAGTTAGTTAAATTCACAGTAAAAACAAAATGTGTTAAATCAGAACAACCGTCCGGATTTCTAAAATATCTTGCTTTATACTCCATGAAAATTGATGTCCATGGACAGTTTATATCATCCAAAAAAATCGAAGCCCTGTAATTATAATTATGTGTCATCATTTTTTAGATTTTGCCAACTTGCTGTAACTAAAGAAATTTTAGAACCGATTGCTGCCACCAATGCGAAACCCCTGAGTAGCACTCGGCATCTAGCAACAATTGAACTTGTAGGTTTCAAGTGCCGGTATAGTTTCGTCGTCCCGTCAGTAAAACGATTTAGATTAAACTTCTAATTTAGCGGTTTGACTACAACAGACGGGGAAAGAAGCACAATTCGTGTGTAAAAAATAAATCAACCCACCAGTATTAATGAAGTTCGAAATATATCGCACGCTTCACAAAGATGTTGTAGAATTTCTTGTTTGTCCAGTTCGCTGTGGTTCAAAAGTTCACCAATATGTACGACACAGAGTGCCCGGAGGAGAAATTGGGTTCAAATCGAATTATAATTAGCTCCCATTAAAGCTTGGCTCGGTCCGCTTGGATTCCCCAACTTGGGCAAAGTGGAACGTTGTGCAGGCTCATTAAGCGCCACTTCAATGACCTTCCCTTACTTAATTTTCCACTCGCATAAAAAAACTCGTTATACAAAATAGTAAAATCTCTTATTTTGATAGCACGGCTATCAGAAGAGAATTAGTAAGCTCTCTCACAAAAGACGTCAGAAGGAACGGTCTGTTTTATAAGTACAGAGAACAGACAACGCGTGGTATTACCAGTGACTTGTTAGATGCTTCGGAGCGCATAATACAGAAAGATTTCGAAGTTGGCAACAAATGCGTGTCGCCTATGCTGCCAAAATCGAGATCCTTTTTTGTACGAAAAAAAATTGACTAAATGCGTTAGAAATGGACTAAATATTATTAATTAACGAGTGCAACCGTTTTATGTTTAAAAAGTCCGCCAAGAGCTATCCGTCCGGTGCAAGTAGGTTTTTGACAACCTGCGGTAAGACGTAGTCCTACTGCAATAAAATATTATTTATCGAAACATTCTATAACTGCAAACTTTTTTTTATGGACACACTGAGGGCATTAATTTTTCGTCATCTAAAGCGAAAACTACCCTTCGGAAAAACCGCGGGTTACCATAAAGTAAGGGGTGCTATATCGGATAAGCGGCTACTTTGCCATTTTGATCCATCCAGTGTTTCCGCATTTTGATTTATCAGCAATGGTACTGTTTTTGGGCTCAGATACACCGTTGCAAAGGATTAAAAAGATGGAAAATAAGATTAAGAGAATATTATTGTCAATTGCAAGGAAAATTGTACCATCCAAAGTGCGATATCGCTCATAAAAGTGCCATTTTGCATTAAATCGTTTCGGTATCTTCGGCGCACTTATTGCTTGGAAGATAACGAAAAAGTGCGCCGAAGATACCGAAACGATTCAATGCAAAATAGCACTTTTATGAGCGATATCGCATTTTGGATGGTACAATTTTCCTTGCAATTGACAATACTCAGTTGTGGAGAGTTGACACTAACGGCTCTTATGCTCTTCATGGATGTCAGTGAATCCAAGAATAATTGGCAACAGTGTGTTGTTTATACAAAAAAGAGACTTCAATTGCTTGAATATGTTATGCATGAAATCTGGTTTAGCAGACACAAATTTGACGTGTTTCTAACTTTAGACTGCCCCAAAACTACTCAGAGATTGCTTTTCTGTAAAGGTCTTCAAATATACCAGAATTTTCTGGAAACAAAAAGTAATTTAATTTATTTTGAGCAGCGACAGTGAAAAATCAGTTTTAAATTATCCAAAGTATGTGTATATGAACTTGTCTAAGTCAAATGAAGTCGATGGGATTCACGTAGTTTGTTGAGGCAGAATTTTTGATATGAGAGTGTTGATCCTGTTGCTTGCGAAGGTAAGACAAGTACAATACTTAATGTAAATCTCAGTTTTCTATATGGGTATGGCAATTACGAGTATCAGAATGGCTTCACAGTTGATAAGAATGTACTGCTAACTTTGAAATTTCACTATAGGTAACATGGTGATTTCCGACCCGTCACGCTTCACAGCACAAAACAGTTAATTTGTGGACGGCAATCCTTTAATAAAAAGGGTGCGACTGATACCTTCCTCGCAAGTATGCACACTCCACAAACAAAAGAGTGCAATTAACTGCCGGAAAATTATCCCTTGCAGTCAAAATGATCTCAGAAAACTCGTACAGACTGTCCGGTTAATTTTCTCGCTACCAAGGTGCTTAAAATCTCGTAACCCATGCTTCTCATTCAGTAATACAGCAGCTCGCTGTAATCAAATCCATCCTCCCACAGCACAGCGCGCAGGATACCCTTCTCAACCATTCATTGCTAAATTCATAGTCGACGATTCTGTGCAGACGAATCGGGAAATGATTTCGCCGTCCAGCGAGAAAACATTGCTTTGTTATGTTTGTGTAGGGTGCAGAATCTAGATAAATAATAAGAAGGTATTAAATTACCACTTACTACACCACCGTACCGAGATGGCGACAAAACGAGCTCCCCGAACGAACCGAGAGAAGCCTGCAACCGTGAATGGCGTGGTAATTAATTTCCCCCTTCGGTTTTGGTCGATCTAATTCTATTCGGTGGCAATTTAAAACCACCGATTGGATTTATCCTTTATTTCAATCAGTAGTGAGTTTTGGAAGTACATACTAGTTCACGCTAAAATACAAAAACTTTTTTGGACAGTTCAATGATCTTTAACACGCAATTATTCAAATTTAATCGAGCACATTAAAAATTTCGAGCCAATCCTATAAAAGTACGTCGAAATTACTTTCAATTGAAGAACATTTTAATTCATCGTCTTATTTCCACCTGACGTGTCGGAATGCATATTAGCACTTATAAATATATAGGTATCCAACCGAAAACATTTGTTTTTGAAGACTTACTATATTTACACTCACACTCTGACACTGATCGTGAAGACCACTGGAGATCCGTAACCATCCGAACCCTCCCGCCTCAGAGCTCATCTTCGAATCATTGTCTGCAATGCCAGGGAAAATGTGTTTCGAATACGATAATTACAATGATTACTTCTCCATTCCAGGGGAATCATAAACACTAATAACAGCCCAACGTTGCACCGTACGAAATGAGTCGGTAGCAGTAAATTCGTTTAATAATTTACAATACCGTTTGTCCTATTCGAGCGCGACTATTTTACCCGTCCTGCAAGCGGTTCTCCGAAATAATGATAATAATTTACAATTATTCTCGATTACCGACTGTGGCGGCTCCGAAACGTTGGTATCTTCTGGCTGTCGCGCCGCCGCGGCCGATTACCGACGGTGGTGAAACAAAATACACCGCAGGATCTTCGCTGTCTGGATAACCGCTCGCTTGATTATGGGTCATGCTGCCAGCCAGCACATCAACCACAATAAGCAGGCAGCATGTGTCACAGAGAAAAGCGAATGCGGTTCCCGTCATGATCATGTCATGATGTACACACATTTTGGACAATTTGTTGTGGCCTGTCGGTTAGCATGTGCCGACTTTATTTTAATTTTTTGCTTTTGGGTTCGCTCTCACTCTCACGGAACACCCGAATAATACACAGTAAACTGCAGGCAAACCGCAAAAGACGAAAAAGGCTGTTGAACTTCCGATCGACCGCAGCAGCCTGCGGTGGTGGTAGGTACCTACTACCATCATCGTATCGATCGCATCGCATCGCATCGGCGCGGCAGGTAAAGCTTCTCAAAAACGGCTTGAACAGTCGATAAACCGGTCCTGAGGAATCACTTCGGGGGTTGTGCTGTTGTGGGTTTGTGCGTTTCGGTGCTTTTCGATTTTTTCGGATGGGTTTTGCGGAATGCCACAAGAAAAGGGTATTTTGGGGCGTTTTTTTTTCTTGAGAAAATAAATCGGAACTGATGTTCTGAACAGCTGGTAAACGACAGGATCGGTAGTTTTAATTGTTCGGAATGAAATTACTAAGTGAAACGTTGTAATGAAAATTGCCGTCGATACTGCACAGACCCAGTATTTTTCAACTGGCTGAAATTTCGGTGCATTTCGTGGATTGAGATCCTTCGACACGAAATTAACCTCCTTAACCTTAACCTTAACCTTACCAATCCAGAATGCCTCCCGAGGAGAGATGAAAAAATTACTTCTAGCAATCAAGAAACTAGGAGCGAGATTTATTGAAATCACTGATTGTAAGCGACAAATACTTTGTAGTGATCTGTACAGATTATGACAAATATCATATCAGATCATGTTCATTGCTTGATTGCGTTGAAAAATATAACAGATACGATCAGTTGTGTGTAGTGCTTGAATCTCAATACAAACAATACGAACACTCTGATCGACTGTTGAAAATTAATAACATCTTAATAATAATCTTGTGATTAAACCTAATCAATGATTCACTGTTTATCATGAACTTACAGATCATGTGCATGTAACGATAACTCGCAGATTTGATCAAAATCACTGATCTACCATCCCTGCTCTTAATAGTAATAGTAAAGGCACGAGGCTAGAGCTAGGCCAGAAAGAGAAAATGTAGATCACACAATATATGAGCAGTGGAAATAGACGCTTTTAGATGCATTCTTTTGAGGTATACCCGCCCATGGACCGTACCCGTTTCCACAAATGAGGTGTTTCGCTTTCCACACGAGTGAGTGGCTTACCAAATCATGATTTTTTTGGCAAACTTTGATAACGTGTGTTTTCTAACATGCTTAGGCACGTTGAACTTATGTGATAAGCAGCGAAGAAATGAAGCCCCTGAACACTGAAGTAGCCCTTCCCGATTTTTTTGTAGCTTGCACGAAAGATTTGTTTGCATTTCGATTTGTTTCGTCACATCTCAACTGAACTGTTAAGTTCCTCTTGAAAGCTTGAACTACTTGCTTGTGATTCTTTACACTATACGAGGATCCATGTTGGTCACTTTTTTCCTTCCGATTGATAGTTAATCGCTCCTTGTACCGAATTACAACATGATTTACCGTACATTGCACCTTCTACTCAGGTCAGAGAATATATACCTTTGCTTCAGTCCGTCAAACGTCACGGAAGTGGCTGAGGTCTCAACCGCTATTCTGACGCATGATTTTGACCTACCCAGCGTTGCACGAATCAGCGTAATTAGTTTCGTTGGAAAACCATGTTCTAGCATTCTCTTTGACTGAATCATACGCCGCCTTATAATCCACAATCAGAAGATGAGCCTACAAGTTTTACTCCCGGAACTTGTCTAGTAAGTGACGCAGGGTAAACATCTGATCCGTCGTGAAGTGACCATCACGAAAACCAGTTTGGTACTCGTCGACGAAGGACTCCGCAAACGGTCTCAGTCTACAGGATAAGATACGGGAAAGCATAGGCAGAATTGAACAATGTCATACCTCGATAGCTTTTACACTCCGGATTTTTTTTCCTCCCAGATCCTACTGTATATGCAAAAAGATGTCGATTATGTGGTTATGCAAAACCTCATGGGCAGAGTTATGGCCAAAAAACGGGCATTCAGATACAGAGACGAAATTAAATAAAGTAAAGACGTCAAAATTTAGCTTAATTGTTTTATTTAACACCCTAAAAATTTGACGACATTCTAATCTAATCTCACACGAACGCAGCCAATTCTTGAAATCATCCTGGAAAATGACGATTGCTTAAATTAATCATTTTTTTTTTTGGTCAACGGCCAGGCCAACTGCGCAGTATGTACCGCAGAAAGAATTGCAAGCAATCAAGTAGAGCCAGAAATAATACCTAATTCCATTCAACTTCTTGAAATCAAGAGAAAGGAAGAAAGTGTGGACCTCCATTACCATATAGATAATGTCGTTGGGAGTATCTTTGCTAATAAAGGTTAAGTGATACTCCGGACTTTCGGCGATGAACTTTTTATTTAGACCAGAAGCCATGCTGCAATTGGCCAAGAATATAGTGCTTAATTTCGCTCTCTGAAAATAGATTAGTTTACCAAAAAAAATAGTTTGAATAATATAACACTTGAAAATAAAGTCGTTTGGTTCAATAGTTGCCTAAAGTTACAGTTATAAGGTTAGTAATTGAAAACTACACGACCCCTAAACCTCCTAGCTTGGCTACTCAATTACATTGAAGTCGCTTTTTATGCGGTTTGTTTTTTACGCGACTATTGTTACGCGAATTTCGGAATTTACGCGGTTTTTACGCGACTTTCGGAATTTCCGCGAAGAAAAAGAGAGAGAGAGAGAGAGAGAGAGAGAGAGAGAGAGAGAGAGCAGAGACTTGCTCTCTCCAAATACTATCATTTAATTAAATTAATATTTTTTGAAACGATGGTTCTACAATTGATGAAGGGACGGTAGGAGAAAGAAATGAACATTTTGGTGAAGGAGGGGAAGAGCGGAAAGGAAGGGGGGGGGAGATATTGGTAGCTACGCTTGACAACTAGTCATTTTGACTCCTACCTTTTGTCCAATGCTGGAAGGTGCATGAGTCGAACCAAACTATAATCTGAGATTATAACCGGATTCGAACCCACAACATTGTTATTCGAAGTACTCGAAACACACGTTTTTGTAGAAGACTGCAAATCTCTAAGACCTTTTATTGCAAAGTAATCGCATTTTCAAATTTTATTTTTTCATTACTTCACGAGCCTTAGAGTAGAAATGTTACAAGTAAAATCACACTGCAAGAAAAAAAATCTCTTGCTCTTAATCAGATGAAATGTCTATCATTTACTTTAACCTTTCCCGTTGGTTTATGGTTGATTGAAATAATTACTCATTACAGGTCTACCACAATTTATTAAATGCCATTTCCATCGGACATAAAACCGTCTTCATAATTCTCTTTCAGTTTGCGCACTGTCCCTTTGAAACCCCGTACGAGCACATGTTTAATTTTTGTCCCAAAGGCGAAAAAAGTTGATCACCTTCGTTTATTTTTCAATTAAAACCACGCTGCATAATCCAATTAGGGGCTCAATTTAGCCCCATGCGGTCACCTATCATTTCAGCACAGCAGCTGCAAACTGACTGGCACTGGACGCGGGACTGCCTGGCGATGATCGAAACAGCTGTTGATTTCGAGCGCAAGAAAAACCAACTAACTAAACTGTTGGCGGCCCGCGGCTATTCTGTTTCGCCGCCGCGCGATCGAAAAATATGACTTCAATTATGGCCTCCAATATGCTGTGGCACATGTGTACGCTAAAATACCTATTTAGGGCACATATACCTACCTGCTCCACTAGTCGAAGATCGACGATTCCGAACAACCACTTAGTACCGTGCGAAGATCCTTTGGTGTTATTCCGCTTCCACTTCCACTATCGGTTGATGGTCCGGCTAGAAGGAGATTGCGGTGTTTCCCATCAATTTATCATTTTTACGCATATGCCTGGTGGTTAATTACAATTTCGCGTGCCCGCGCAGGTGCAGTGTCATCGATAGCAAGCGTCGTAAACAGCTTTTGAAAAAATTCCCGACGGACACTGAGCGAGTAAAAAAGAATTTGAATTTCTATCAAATCCACTGAATTTAACTGCGTTTTTGCGTTATCCTTAGACTGTCGACAAACTGGATTTTTCTTTCTCTCTTCTTTCAGTGCAGTGCAACACTGTTAACAGGCGAACGTCAAACTTTTTTTGATATAATTCCTTAAAGCACAAAAACTTTTACGAAAGCCGCCAGACGAATCGATAAACACGCTGGGGCATCTGTTTCTCGGTACCGGTTTGTCAGAATGTTCAATATTCGTGCTTTATTTTTTTATGTCCGTTCATTGCCTCTCGCAAATCGTAAATCAACCCTGTCGAATGGCAGCGGCAAGTGTTGTCAGTTATGCTTATCATCGGGGGTTCTTTCTCTTTCTTGTTTTGTTCTTGAACAAAAAACTGTAAAATTCCCAATTTGCATCATTTCTGTTTTTGTGCTCGCTATCTCTTACCGGAATTACCACCACTTTCTCGTGCCGACAACTAATGTTGTCACCAATCACACACCCCCCGCTCGGCAGAGGCCCAATGACTAAAGCCGTCTGTTCCGTGTTCGAGTAAGTGCTGTATTAATTTCATTACATTTCCGCACCATCCATCCTTCTTGTCGTCATTGGCCACCGACAACAAGTAGGTACCTACACGCATGTCGCATCGTTTTTCGTTGTTATTTCACTGCACAACGCACAATTCCGCGTGTCGAGCTCACAGCATTCGACGCCGGTTGTTGGTGTTTTTTCTCGGTACGTCATCATCATTTCTCGCGTGTGCGGCACCGCCTCACTTCGCCGCGCGTCAGTGCGTCGTCGATGATAAATTTGGTCGCGTGCCAATTTTTTTTTATTATTCGAAACATCTTCGCAGCGTGCGAATGTTGCGTGAGAGACTTGTCGATCTGTTTTGTTACTGGAGGTTATTTTTTTTCGCGCTCCAATAGCTCTCTTAGGCTATAAGACGTCTTATTTCAGCGCGCGAGTTTCTGTATCGGGTAAACAACTAAAGCACACCACAATACACGGGAAGGGGTCGCCGCCGGTCACCAACATCTGTCAAGCGAATAATGTTTTGTTGATAGTGAAACATGTTCGAAGATGGTTTTTATGGTCTGTGCATAAGTTCCCTAAATAGTTCAGCTGGGAACGACACCTTGGGGACTGGTTTTTTGGCATCTTTCTGTATCTTTTTTCCGTCGCACTACTGAAGCCTGTTGTCGTATGTTCGGATTTTAGCTAGGAGACACTGCTACAGTGGATAGGATCGTACTACAGTTTTTAGGATTCGTACCACGGCCAAAGTAGTGGACTACGGTAAGCCGGACACGTCGCAGGGATGCCGGACGAGACTAAATTTAGTAGATTTTAACTTTTTTTTTTGAGAACTAAAAAATTACTAGTATTGAATATTGAAACAAAATGCAGAAGAAGAAAAGATAGATGAAAAATTCATATTTTGCCTTCTGTCGGTTTTCTCGGATTATGGTTTTTAACAAACCTCAGAACAAGCTAGAAAAATCATCACCCAGTGTCCCAAAAAAAAACAAAAAACAGGTTGTTCCAATATTTAACACCCGGTGGTGGTACACCAACTAATCTTGCCGCTGCGTCGTCCAGCAACGCAGTGCCTGTTTCTATTGCCCTGACCGAGAAGATAACAGTCTATCGTCTCGGCGGTAGAAACAAGGAGCAATCATACAAAAATAATTATCGTCGCAAAGGTGAGTGTGTTGAATGATAGAACTAACTTCTCCTTCCGTCTTTTAAACAAAACAAAAAAAGCGTTTTGTGTCGTAAACGTAATATCAATCACTATTGTAAATATATCTATCATTGGGTATTTACGTTTTTAAACTCGCTCGCCAATTCGATCCAATTTTATCAGTAACACATCGTTACCATAATACAATTTTCTTTTGAGGTAGGACTACGACTCTCAGGAAGGTAGTATAGGGTGTAATTTCACAGAATCAAAAAATACGAGCGTCACGAATAAATGAAAAACTTCGAACGCTAATAGCTTTGCCAATCATGAATGGATATTGATGGTTTGAATATCAATCGATTCGTAATAGATGTAGCAATTATGCGGCTTTTATTACCATTTTCATTTTCAATCACTAAATATAGACCAAAGTTGACCAAAACCAATTAACCAAAAGTTTTAAGGTTAAACTTCTCTATACGTTTTCTTCGTGATTACCCGTGATCAGGGCCCTACATCGTCACCTTCAATTGCATAGCGTCACTCATAAATGAAGCAGTGAAGCTTCGGTTTCTACAGAAGCAGCACCGCTTCAGTTTCGAACTAGCTTCAGTCAGCGTCAGCAAAACGGGCTTCCCTTCGCCATGACGATCAGTTTCAACTTTTCATTAGTACTTTTCTATCAAATATTCACGAAAAGACCAGCAACTATGAATGCAAATGAATTGAATTTGAGTAACAATTCCTACAATGCAACGCATATTAAAGTTAACCTTGTCAATGTCGACAAATCGTGCCTGACTTTCTGCCGTCGTCATTGAAACAGCCACCAACTTCAGCTGAAGCTTGCTTGAAACGTTCAGTTCAACAAACGAAGCAAGTCACTTCATGTATGAAACGAAGGTAAGAGAAAGTCACTTTCATTTATTTGTTTCGACGATGCCGGACCCTGCCCCTGATTACCTTGTTTCACAGGTAGGGATGACAATTAAACACACCATATTTTTAGTGTGGTTTTCTTTTTTAAAAAAAAGTAACAAACCCTTCCCTCCTCCCTTCCCAACAAGTCAAAGATTCTTTACTGCGGTTAAACCTATACTAATTTGACATCTGCGCTAGGCAAGCACGCTACAGTGCAAAACCACCACTTTTATTCAACCGATTTTATCGTTTGAATACTTAGCCTAATCCAATTTGATTTCCTGAAAGTAAACTATATTGAATGATCAATTTGATGTCCTGCAAATGAAACGTTATAAAAAAGTGAGTGGTCACCCTTTCCTTTTGCCAGATTGCATCCATATACTGCAAGAAATTGTTCGGAACTGATGTCTTGTACAGAAACAGGGCTAATGGGATATTTGTGCATGTGACGTAACGCAGCAATTCTCAAAGCGATGTAAATCAGCGACTGTCTTATCCGAGAATAGTTTCTGAGCGTTTCACGTCCTGCTTTACGTCAGTCAGTTATTTGCAATTCTTTACATAGTTTCAATTGTATTTTTGTCAAGTATGCAAATAGCTGTAGAGTATCGAAAGAAACTAGTAAGACGCAGAGGACGTTAGCGAATTGATATTTTAACTGGCTGTCCACCGTAATTTTAAACAAGCTCCTTAATATAAGCTAATCTCACGCTAACGTAGCCAATTCTTGAAAGCATCCTGGAAAATGTACCGCAGAGAGATTTCTAAGCAATTAATTGGAACCTGAAATGGAATTAGGTATTTCCATTAAACTCTTTAAAATCAAAGGGAAGAAAGCAAGCGTGGACCTCCCGTACCAAACGCTCATATATAGATACTGATTTGTTAACAGTCGTTGGGAGTATCTTTGCTAATAATGGTTAACTGATACTACGGACCCTCGAGGATGAAATAATGGCATTTAGACCAGAAGCCAGGCTGCAATTGGTCAAGGATATTACGCTTCATTTCGCTCTTCGAAAATAGATTAGTCTAAGTCTAAGACTACAGTTGTAAGGTTAGGAACTGGAAGCTACACGATCCCGCACCTCCTAGCTTGGCGATTTAATTTTAGAAATTGAAGTATTTCCAGGTATGGCTACGTGGAGGTGCTAGGCAGAGGATTGGGGTGGCTAGAGCGATATTGGCCGCTTTTGCCTAGTCGCCATTTCATACCCATAGTTGTAAACAAGCTTTTTAAGTAAGCTAATTTCGTCAACTGCATACCAGTTTCAACACAGTTACGCAAAGTTGACTAGTGCTACAAGTCATGCAAACATTATCAAAATACGAAATCATCTTAAATCATTAGAAGATGTGTAATTGTGACCTGATGGTTTAACTCTTAGTGGAACTACAAACTTTAAAAAATAGATAAAAATGATGTACAGACATTAAGAATATTTGAACTAAACTGCATTTAACAAATTTATATAAATGGTTTAGGGCATTTATTACAATACAATAAATTATAAATTTGCGTAACAAACTGCTGAATATTTTCAAATTGTCAAGCATTGTCGAATTGAACCCTCATGTGAACCCGCCGTTCGTTTATCTAGGCATAGACCTCCATACTTTTTACTACTCTTCCAATGAAATAGTAAACAAGCGCTTATACATAGAATTATATTACAGCCGAACACTACAGCTGTACTGCACTGCCCCAACACAGACACCAAATTGGTCTAGGTTTAAAAATCGTAAACAATATTAGACCTTTTGGGACGAGGAAGTTTTTTACCATTATCTGGCACACTTGCCCAACATAGACATCAAATTGGTCTAGGTTTAATCGTCGTAAAGAATATCGGCTGACATTTTAGAGCGTCTTCGTACAATACGAAACCTGAAATTAAAGAAAGAAAACTTTTTCCAAATTCTACTCTTTATATTTATTCTAGACAGATACATATTTCGCCTACGACTTATAAGCTTCATCGAACTGTTTTCGAACTAGTTCTGTCGATCAATGTATATGTTAAGAATAAATATAAATACAGTAATGTTCCGATTTTGTCAGCCCCATATTGAAATTTGGGCTGACAAAATCGGAGCAACAAATTCAAAAAGCTAAACGACTGTCATATCAACAGGTTCCCACAGGGCAACAATCTGGACCTGTTCTTGTTTCTTCTAAACAAGCTGAGTAGCCGCTCTTGCTCGCGGCCAACATCGTTTTGTCTCCCATCCCTTCATGACTGTCAAGCGCAAGTCGACCACTAGTTTCACATATCTGACTGCACTACCCCAATCAGGCAAAAATTTAAAAATGTTATGTATGGATTGTACAGATTTAATTATTTAATTATTGTCTACAAAATTGCTGCAAGTGTTATTCTATCTTTTGCATTTCCCGGTTCACACTTATTGGTGAACAAAGAGCGCAGACAGGGCCGGCGCTAGCCAATTTGTCGCTCCACGCAAATTCTCAAAATAACGCCCCCAGAACAAACGAAAAACAGCCGGCGTTGCTGTGTGCCGACATTCTACTACCTACACACTCGCAAACGCACAGTCTCGTAGCGTCTTTCTACATAACCATTTACGTGGCAAACAACTCGTGAGCAGCCAGCTACCCGTTAGGGCTAGCGGCACATTGGGATACAGATTTTGCATTACTTTTTGTTTTCTTCTTCATCTTACGCCCTCGATTCTACACGGGGGTGGGAAAGCGAGTCCTCGCAAGTAATCGGTATCAGTTGCTCAGGCTGTAATAACGTGCGAGAGCGACGACCGCGGCTGTTAGCTAAATACACACTCGCAAAAGTCATTGCAGTGCACGAATAAACAAGAGCAGGAGTCCGAAAGGAATGCTTATGCCGGCGTGTTCATTAGAACGAGTACGCGTGTGTGTGAAAATTAGTCCACACAATTTCGGGCTTCGTAACAACCGCCATTTCTTCTGAATAATTGAAGCCCATTATTAGAATGCTGCGCAGATACAGTTGTACATAAAACTTATTTCATACAATTTATGCTGCCTCTCTTGTATTTAACTATAGTTAAATCTTAAATATGAAGACTTATGTAAATAAACAGCCCATCCTTCTTCTATAAAATGCTGACAGTTTGACACAGTTTAATTAATTACCCCACTTCGCTATTCTTTGTTCTTTAGTCAAGATTTTATGGATATGAGGTTGTATTTTTCCGCTCTGTCGTATTATTCTCTTGCCAGCTGCCAGAAAAATAGACTAAATAATAAAAGTTTATTCGATCTATGACTACGAGCCAGCTGAGTTCTACAGCAACCCTTAAGCAACAAGTTTGTTGTATACTGTATCCACTAGTTTCGCAATACAATCATAAACTAAACCTTACGTTTGGGTCCATTTTGAACTAAACTCGCAACCCAATAGCTGTCGGACAACGATTAAACGTATAGGACTAATAAATACAAAATTTATTGCTCCAGCAGCTGTTTCCCTTCCGACGGACACCGACCGATGCGATGCAATGGTTGTTGCGTCCTTTCTGGGAGCAGGTTTTTTTTTGTTTGGTGAACCCAAGCCAACCTACTCTGCTGCTTGGGCATGGGCAGTGAGAAACACACAACAAACCTGTTATTTTCATCTGCTGTATCAGCCTGCAGCAGCAGTGCCATCTTATTGCTGTCAGCAAGCTGTTGTCTCACCACATTGCCGCTGCGGCCACTGTGTGCTTTGGTGGAACGAGGCTACGGATACACAGCTAGCTCAGCCACGTAACCCACAACAACAGCTTTCGTTTCCTCTGGGACACTACCTCGATTACACGATGTGCCAGGGAGGACGTGACCGGAATGTTTTCTTCCCGTTTGCTGCAACCCGACGATGGTGGACTTCCGATGAATTTGAATAGAAGATACTCCAGACTTGAAGGGTAGTTAGTAGGTTTAGTATGTGGACAGAATTAGACATTTAACGAATGGCAACACTGCAGTCATTACAATTTGGGTTTGGTTATGCCATTCGATGGACAGGGATGTTGTAGGCTGCACTGAGGTTACTAGATACAAATAAAAAATAGATAAAATAAACATTCTTTTGTTTAGGAGTTTTTTCACCAGCAAAACAGTCAAGCTACCTTTCGCTTTGTTCAATTTAAAGTGTCAAACAAAGTGGTAAATAATTCAATTTCAACGGTTTCTCACAAACGCCTCGATGGTGGATGCTGTCAATTGATTGTAGAACTTTTCAAAATCCCAAATCTGTAGAAGGGAAAGCTTCCCCTCACTTTCTGTTCCGAATGATGGCAAATTGACACATCGTACTTCACTTTTACAGTGCATCAATTCGCACCCAATTACCCCCTTCTCCTTGTCCAACACACTGCAGAAGTACTTCACCCACCCGGCTTGGTTATCGATCTGATTTCGGCACTTTTGGGTTTGGGTAACGTCGAGTTGCCAAACACGTTGAAAGTAGCAGCAGCCAGCAGCGCGGTTGATCGAAGGGAGAACGCAGGAAAAAATAGAAACACGACAAATCGATATAGATAACATTTGAGTGAGGGGTTTGCAGAATGCAGGCTTCCGATATAGGTCCCGACCTGTAGTGTGAGATAAATGATATATGGATACAAATTGCGATAAAATAATGATGATCGACTTTGGATTGATCGATTTTATGGTTAGGTTATTCGACTCAAACAACTAAAAATAAGTTTCAGTTTGATAAACTGAACTTGATTAGGCAGGTTTTAATCGTAAAAAGAAGGAAGACTTGGACTAAGGACTATCTGAACCACAGCCTTTTGTTTAAGTTTTGTTGACCTCTTCGCCATATGTACCTGCCTGTATTTTTTTTTCATTTCTCCAACCTGCCGGGGGGCTAATGCAACCGACATGGAAGAATGCTGACTTATTCATGGAATTATTTATTTTTCTCTTGCATTCACTTCCTTCTGCTGTCCGATTCTTGCCTTGCAAGGTTTTGCAAAGGGTTTTGTTCAAGAGCTTGGTTATTTATTCGATCTGCTGGCTGGACAGGAGTGCGACTCGCCACGAGAGCTGTCAAACCACTCGCGGAACAATGCACTTTTGCTCGAGTGCTAATGCATATCTATCTATGCGTTCGCTTCGGGGGCTGCGCAAGTGGTGGAAGTTAGTTGCAATTATCGTTTACATGCTAATAGTTATTGTGTACCTCGCATAAGTTTGTGGAGAGATGAACACTGAGCTGTGGGCAGTACCTTTAGGATGTGTACCGTGCAAGAAACGTAGGGCGGATTTTTTCGTTGCTATTGATAGTTTCAAAGTTTTGTAATTTTATTGTGAGCTCTTCTCGCTAAATAACATAAAATGCATTGTATTACTCAGTACCCATTTTCTATCAGGTACCAGTAATTTGGCTCAAATGGCATTTTCTTCGTAATAGTTCAGAACTAAGTATTATGCTAAAGTGCAATTTATGGCATTTTACCATGATAATAGAATTGTATGATTACAAATCATTATAACGAAGGATATAAATAATATACTTTGACCATAGGGCTGGGCTACTGGTCATGAAAATCTTTAAAAAACACTTTAACAAGCCGTATTAGCGGTAGGAAACCTCATTTGAGGAATTTAATGAGCTTCCATGCCAACCCATCACTAATGGCCTCGGGGTTCCTAATCATCCTCCTGCTGGTAACGATTCTCTTGTTCAGGCTTTCTGTGCTCATGAATATTTGTAGCCTGCGGGAGTTTCAATGAATACGGAAACCAGCAAACGGTAGCCCTCCGCCAAGGGCATCAATTTACAAAGCAATTTAATTACGCTCATGCAATTAAATTTCGAGAGATGTATTTTCGACGTAGAAGTACGTCTTTGTTTACTTTATGCTGGGCAGCACTTTGTAAATACAAACACGGAACCGTGATGTTAAACTGAAGGATTTTAAAAACCAATAAGTTTTTTTTTCATTGCATTAAGTTCAATCGCCAATGTGTCATTAAATAGAAAAAAAGGTTGGTCATTTTCTGATATAATGATAGTAACCATTATCATTAGCTGACCAAGCAAAATTGAAAGATTTTTTTTTCGATTTTTATATTTCAACCAAACACATGTAAGCACATTTTTTTCTTTTACTAATCGGTGATGACAATTTTATAGACCATTTCTGTTTCAGAAAATAAAACGATAGAATCCCCTCGTCCCAACAGGTCAGGGATAGTTTGTTTCGAATAAAGTTGGACGAAGCTGATGTCCTGAGGGTAAGACTAATGGCGTGCCTAGATTGAGGCACACAGGGCACGTGCCCCATATTCTGTTTATACCTGGTAGCTAACTTTTTCTAAACCCTACGAGCTGGACACTATTGTTTGAAATTATAGTTCAGTTTAGATCGAAGGAACTGAGAATTCTATAAAAATTTGTATACGGCCGTAGTTTATGGGCTAATATTAGCAAGATTTAACAAATTTAATATTGACAAGATTTTCCCAGAAAACTAATTTTCTCAGACATTATTTTTATTTCCAAAGTTTTTAAATCTCGAACCAATCTTGTTGAACAAATATGTTTCTAAAATGCAGAAAAAAATTGCGAAAATTATCATTTAAATGAATTGCCTGTTTCGAGCTTTATGATGAATCAAGCTGAAAATCGAATAGCTGTCAAAGTAGTAAATAAAAGGTGTCATATATAGGATACCAAAATAATAAGAAAATGGTTCAAAAATAATACATTTATGACACACAAATGACTTAAAATGATAGTGGAAAATAATACAAAACTAACGCAATAATGAAAAAGAACATAAACATTGCACTAAAAAATGATAAAAATAACCTCAACGAAGAATGTCATGAATGTCCAGATATGATACAAAAATTGCAGAAAATGTTACAAGAAAAAAATTGAAAGTAAAAAATAATGAAACAGAAAAAATAAATACAAAAGCACATTAGGGCTGATTCATACACAAAATAAATGATACAAAATGGCCTAAAAAGATACAAAACTTAAAGAAAAATTGTATCATTTTTCTGCCACAAAATTGTACAAAAATCGTACAATAATAAAACATAAAAAAGAAAAAAACATAGATAGGCAAAAGAAAAAAAAACAGAAATAAGATGTCAAATGTTTCCGAATTGATACAAAATGAAACAAAAATTACAGAAAACGATTTAAAAATGATACATAAACCTCACAAGGATTACGAATGAAAAAATAAAATTGACACATAAACGGAAAAAATACAAAAATTACATACAGTTGGAGTTCGAATTTGGCATGGTTCGATTTTGACATACCTCGATTTTGGCAACAAAAGCATTCGTTTTTGGCAACACCAGATATTTCACTTCCAAAACTATGCATAAATATCAATCAGTTTCTGCATACATACTTTAAATGACGTAAAAATGATGCCCTCAGTATGTTCATGAAAAAAAGTTATGTGGTTTCGAACAATAATATGTTTATTGCCGTAGGACTACGTCTTACCGCAGGATGTCAATAACTTATTTGCACCGGACGGATAGCTCTTGGCGGACTTTTTAAACATAAAATGGTTGCAATTTCTAAAATCAATCAATCGCGGGTCTAATTACGATCATACTGGCTCTTGCAGTGTCGCATCGCGCAGCCAACTGGGAGTTTACAATGCAATTTTGTAATTTTGTTTTCACAGTTGTGTATATTTTTAGTTTTTAAGTCTTTTCAGGTATTTTGGTAGCTCTTGATTGCGTTTGATTGGCGTCATTTATGGTCTTTTTGGGCATTTCTTGTCGCTGTTTTAGCTTGGTTTTATCGTCTTTTCATCGCCTGTTTTGCACCTATCCTAATTTGTCGCTTTTTTGTGGTTTCATTCGTTTTTTTGACGTTCGACTGATTGTCATAATTTTTTCGTCGTCTCTTCGCTGTCTTTCGCTGTCCTTTCGCTGCCTCTTCATCGTCTTTTTGTTGTCTATTTGCTATTTTGCCATATTATTTTTGTCTATTCGTTGTCTTTCTTTTTTCATCTCTGTCATACTTTTCGGATTTTCTCTTTACCATCTTTTTATCATTTTTTGTCGTCTGTCCGTCATTGTTTAATGTCAATTTTTAGCATGTTGATTTTTTATGCCATTTTGCGTCGCCCCCTGTTGTTGAAAGTGTTTTCTGTTTGCTGTTTTTTCTTAGTCTTTCTGTCGCATTATTGTTATGTCGTTCTATATCATCTTTTCATCGTGTTTTCATATTATTTCCATTGAATTTTTGTCATCATGCGTCGTCTTTTTGTGAACTGTTTCGGGTTTCTCCTATTGTATTTTATTGTCCATAAATTACACAAATACAAATACAAAATTATGCAAGTAGCAGAGCAGAAATAACAAGAAAACAGACACAGAAATGCGAAATGGTGAAGAAATAATACAAAACAAACATAAGAAATATAAAGAAATGTAATAAACAAAGATATTCAGGACATTATTTAATTAACAACGGAATACGAAGGATTAGTTTAGAAATAAATTCATCTTTGGGTTAGCTCTTTGTGGAACACACCTATTCTCCAAATAGGCTTCTAACTTTGCAGAACACCACAAGCAGTATCTGGTAGTAAGTTGTTCAGTGGTATCGCTGAACCAACAAAAAAGAAAAGAAGTCACTACACATACTCTAGTTAAGATTAGACTTAGTAAAAGCAACTCACTTATTAGCAAAACGTGTCTACTGTACTGCGTATTGCAAAAGTTTGGTGTCCCAATCACGCTCAGGGCACGTTAGTGGGTAAAACAGTATTATAAGAGATCTTTTGACTTCAATCGCTTACTTTGGCACATTAGGAATTTTTTGAAACGGTCTTACAAATCTTAAATTGAAGTTTGTTTTGATTGTTTTTTTAATTGATGTTATCGAAACTAGTTTTTCTATTAAAAAGAAAATAAGATACACAAAGTTTTACGCAAGATAATAATTTGTACTATTTTCATTTTTCTCTCTTCCAGGTACTATCTGGTTCCGAAGCACTAACCCATCAACTCACATAATTCTCAATTAAAGGTAAACGCCTCTAATGTCAGCTCTTCAACCTTCACCTACACAGCTAATCACCTGTTGTTACTCCAAGATTGCCCTAATTCCCAACTCCCTACTCCATCCGCAATCGGATGGAACCTGTGTTTCGTAAGAATCAACTCAATTATCAACCATCAAGAACACGACACTCGACCCGATCCGACGACAGCGCCCTTTATTGTGCTCTATAAGAAAGCACCCCTAATTTTGCCGGTAAAATGCAAAACAGCCATTATCTCAACACAACAGCAGCATTTGCCTACCGTTTCGAACGAGAAGATTGGAAAAGTATGTAATTCACCATCACCATCACCAAACCAAGAACCAACAACAGCAACGAACTCCCAACTGTCAACAATGCGTGAAACATTTTCCTCTCGCTCGGTTGATTGCGAGAAGAAGACGCTTGATGCCTCTGAACCATCGAAAGATGGTTTCCCCTCGTCGGTTTCTTAAATGTTGCGGCTTTAGTCCTTATTTTAGCGTTAAAATTAGGCCAGTGTGTAATTTTTAAAGGGACGAATCACCCGAAAGAAGACCACCGAGCACCGGCAACATATGCAAACAGAAACGGCTTTGACACTTTTTCAATCCCCGTCTTGATCCTGTTTCCCGCCGATGGATGAAGAAAGTCGTTTAAATTGACGATTGAATCGTAATATGAATCAAAATGCTTTACTAACATCATTTTAATTGCGCTGGTATTAGTGAATATGCCCAACAGCACACAACCAACCGCCTTCTGATGTTGAAAACATATCGAATCTTAGGGTGTAATTCATTAAGGTTTTACCACAGAGCATTTTTACAACCTATACGTAGTGTATGTGTTTGTGTGAAACCCCAACCCATAGTTCACCCTTATTCACAAATTTCTCATTGATATAAAATCATCAGCGGAAAGGGGAAATTAGATGCCCTTTAAATGATGAGAGTTGCTTTTTATAGCTGAAGTTCCACTTTGTTACATTTGGTTGATTGGGATAGATTGGTATGTTGAAATAAAATTTGAGTGTTTGCATTGTATTTTTTTATATTTCCCAATGAAAGTTACGATTGCAGTTGAACAAATTATTGCTAAAAATAGCAGCTATCTTTTATATAGCTGCCTGGAACGACGAACTAAGTGGTACTAATCATTGTCTGTATGGAAATTATTCGAAAACGATTATTTTATTTCGACTCGTTTGGTTATATTGCATGTTAAAATAATACCAGAGGTGAGCTTAGGTAAAAGGGAGATAAGATTTAAATAAAAAATTAGAAAATTTTGATTGCATATATTTACTATCCAATCCACAACCGCTCGTCGAACCTTAATTATGACAAACATTCATCCTTTAAGGTCGATACAACGCCCAAGAAAGAGAAAAGATGCTTCGCATATTGGAGTCTTGTTTCCTTCAATAATTTTAGTCTGGTGTACGAATTGACGAGATTTGTTGAAGATCCTGTTCCGCCTGTTCGGTTCATAAAACAGCAGCAGTTCCTCGACAGTGTCTTACACTATTTAAAAATAGGACAGACGAGGCTAAATAAAGCAATAAAAGACGAAATGTAAGAATCCTTCAGTTTAAAACCCTATACATAAAAAGCTACTCTGCAACATGCATAACAGAGGATGCAAGCAAAATGTGTAGGACAATGTCAGTTCATCAATGGTTGAACCATCAAAGGTGATATAAATTTGCTAAACTGAATCGTATACCACCTTAAAGTTTATGAACATATGGTGAATCTAAAAGTTAAAATCTTGTCGTTTGTGGAGAATCATTGGTAAAGTCGACATTTGATCCGTTGAAGAGAGCGTTCCGTTTTGATATTCACCATCAAAAGTACCCTATAACGGTCTGAATCTACATAAGTGTATGTGGGATGGTTCATAGCGATATACCCATTTTAAACGAAAATGGAGCGAAATATGCATAAATTCAACCTTTTCAATATCTGCAATAATAATCCCCAGAAAGGGTAATTTTTATATTCATCCCACTTAGCACCGGCGCTGAAAATTGCGTAAAACTTTCTTGTTCGCTACCCAGTAAGAATTTGTCGCACGACGTCGGACAGATGCAAGCAAAAAGTTTCGCTAGTGTCGGACGACGCCCGTTGTTAGGGCACAGTCCGCTCTTACAGTACAGCGGGACTAGTGCTCTCAACTAACAATTTAAGTTTTATTGTACTATATTTCAGTAGTTTTGAACACCAAGTCTCTAAAACTGCCAATCCTAACTTGGAGATCCTTAAAACCTTCCCACATTTATATCACCTAGGTACTTGATTTTTTTCCAATGTGCTGCAAGCCTTAAAAAAACTTTAAAGAATTTAATCCTCTTCATTTTGTAAATTTTACATGGTCAAATTGTATATTAAATTTGCGACCATTTAATTTGATTGAGGTAATTCATTTATGAACATTAGAGTAACCAACGTATTTTAGATCCCATCAGTAACTGTACATAATTTGGACACTTACAGCAATGATGGGTTAGGTTACCTATATACCTTACGTATTTACATTTACTATTTTTAGTAGTAGTTTTAATTTTTGTAGACAAACATTGTCAGATGGATCAATAAACAATAATACAATACAATTTCTTCGGTACGCACTCTACAATGTCGCTGAAGATACAAGTTATGCTGCGAGGCTAGTGCAACGATCCTACTAACTATAGCAGTACTGCCCAGTCGAGATTCTAAACAAGTCTGAAATGAAATTTAAAAAAAACCGAAATTGTATACCCGGAAGAAGATTCGCACCTAGTCTTCGGGATTTCTCGCATTGAAACCGTGTGAAGGAATTCTGCAGAGAATTCGCACAGAATGCCTTGATTATAGAACCAGGATTCTCATATGGGAATCCTAGAGTTGAATCCCCGGGATACCTATAACTCGGCCAGGGAATCGCCCCGTTTTCAGTGATATAC
The DNA here is from genome assembly GCF_943734655.1 of Sabethes cyaneus. Classification (NCBI taxonomy): domain Eukaryota; kingdom Metazoa; phylum Arthropoda; class Insecta; order Diptera; family Culicidae; genus Sabethes; species Sabethes cyaneus. Next base: position 79,580,108 of record NC_071354.1, on the reverse strand, counting down.
GGCCTCCATTGCTGCGATAAATGATCTAAAATTCTGTTTCCTTCGAGCTAGCCTAGATAGTCATACTCCGTATATCATATTTTAAAAAAAAGTAAGGAATCTTTCAAATAACGCTAAAGTTATGGTAATTAACACCATTCAGCTATGTCTTATTTAAACTTAAAATTCTCTCTTAAATTTTCTCTATGGAAAACATAAAAAATTTAGGGAAGTGGAATTTAATCTTTTATTTTTATTAATTTTGCATAATTTTGCGATCGTTTAGCACTTTTACTGAAAAATAAAACAATCAAGTAGTTTAAGTTTAATCTACACAACTTGGTATATGTCGAGCCGTTCTCGAAGCGCTCAGTTTGTACCTACAAACTGTGACAGACAAAACATTTAGTCAACGTAATCACAAGTCGTGTTTAGGCCGGGGGTTCAGAACCCCGGTTCATTATTTTTGTGTGTTTTTTTTTTGTGTTTAGCCGGAAGAGGCGTGTACTCCGTGTAATTAAAATAGCCGCGTCCGAACTTACCCGACCCCGGTTGCGTAGCGCATAGGGACAGCGCACCGCGCGTGCTGTCTTCTTCCGGTTGTCCGGTTGGTCGAACGAGTAGAACCCAACGCAGTTGGTAAAAAGATGGACGCGAGGTAAAAGTGTACATTTGAATGAATGAATAAATTACCACCGTTTGGTTCTTCTTAATTTTGTTTGGCTTCTAATTATAGTTGTTTCGATGGGGACAATTCTGTAATGTCTAATTTTCTGTTCGAGTTTAACAAGTTGTGGTGAACATTATGGGGGAATGCTTCGATTGATTACCGATAGAGGAAAGGTGGAGCTTGACATTACTAGTTGTTAAACATGCTTCTTTTTATTAGGGTAATATTACCCGTTGAACAAATTAATATTGTATGAATCTGTAAACAACTAACGAAGAGGAGAGAATGTGCACATGATTGCCAACTAAAGCTCTTTTTTAACAGTTTTATCTAATTAAAAACATCAGGTTGATTTGTGTGCACTTTAATACTTTCCAAAACAGACATGTATAGAAGTATTTTACCGTAACCCCAAATTAGAAGTTATTCCTCTCAGTAGGATTTAAATTAGATTTTCAAGCAAATGTCAAAAGCAGAAACGGCGCTAAAACAACGATTCGTTTGATCTTCGAGCCCGTATAGGGCGTCGCACCATCAAATCGCTGCTAGTCCCTCCGAAACGGACAAAGTTTTGCCGTTGCTTCTGCGGAGCCAAATCAGTCTCCATTGCAGCTAGAAAGCGCATCATCCCCACAGAACGTCCCATTCTTCTCAAACTCGTCACCAAATGGGCAGAATTTATGGACCATTTCTCAGACGCCGGCGGCTTGCTGGCTCCATTGCCATTCGTCTGCAGCGTCTAACGTATGTCCGTAGGCGTCACTCGCTGTTGCACCCTTCGTTCGTTTTGACGATAATGGACCGAACGCGGCACCGATCTGAACGGCATATTTATGCGCCGCGGTGTCCTTACAAAAACAGTAGTCACACGTCGAGATGAAAATTTGCATTAATATGCAAATCGGCTTGCCCGTTTTTTAGTTCTCTATCTTTCTCTGTCTCTCCCACTGTCCTTGTCTATCGTTACCCCGATTTCCTTCGGCTACGGACCTCATCTAGGTACTAGCATTTATCTGCATGTTGGAGATCAGAAAAGCTCAGTGATGCGAAGCGAGTCCCTTCATTCGCGCATAAACCGTGTGCGCCTAGGGTGGTCTTTGTTGGCGACCGTTGCTTCCCTGGACCAGTGACCAAATGCGAAATTAATTGAACTAGATTTCCGGTTTTGTTTTGTTTCTCACTACAAGTGAAGATGAAACGTAAGCAGTTTGAGCGACATTCTCTATCAACGTCGTGTGATGTTTCGACGGAAATTACTTACCGTAAGTGATCATTTAACCACCCTAATTACACATCAACACAAGCTCAGATCTTCACGCCATAGCACTCGCTTCGCTCCCGGCTGTAAACATCATTATGTAAATGATTGTTATGAAAATGCCTTACCCCTCCGCTTTGCCCGTCGCTATTTTTCCAATTTCTCGTTTATAAAGGACTTGGCAATCCAGTTTCAGCGCTCCTCGCTCTGGTTCCCAGCAGAGCCGTAGTGTGCTTGTTGGCAGCGCATCATGTCTCTCGCCGCAGCTTCAGCATTATGCGAATCCTCCCTGTTTTTGAGAACTGAAAAGAGGGTCGCCCCGTCCATCAGGATTCCCTTCGGGAGAAGCCATATGTGCACTCAATCAGGCGCGATGAAGATCTAAACTCCGGCGGCAGGATGCATTTCGCTGACCGACCCCTAACTGTGTGGTACATAGCATGTCCGCCAGAAATGACACAAAAAAAGGATTAGACTTAAAATGGAAACGCGTGCAGGGCAGCAGGCGCGCTCCGGATGTGCACGTGTTCGAAATATGGTTACGGAGAACTCTCTTTGATGATTTTAATAAAAGTGCTTGATTTATCCTTTGCACTCCTGCTGACGCTTCTACTGCTCTACTGCATCGTGGCACGGAGGTCGGTCTGTCGGTCGGAGGCGACATGATGTGCTGCTTGTCTGCTGTCTGCTTGTCACACGGTTCTCGGTAACAATTATGAAATAATTGTTTAGAAAAAGTGCTTCGTGCTTCGGAACATTTACTAGGGGGAATGCACACGATGCCGCGTTCGCTGTGTTTGCCGCTTGTAAGCGTTTCGTTATGCGCATGTATTATTTTGTGTTACTGTTCAGCACCTCGAAGCTGTGCGATTTCAATTCAACTAAAACCATATCTAGCAAGTATTTAATATATAATATTTTTTTGAAACGATGGTTCTACAATTGATGAAGGGACGGTAGGGGAAAGAAATGAAAATTTTTGGTGAAGGAGGGGGAAGAGCGGAAAGGAAGGGGGGGGGGTATTGGTAGCTATGCTTGACAAGTAGTCATTTTGACTCCTACCTTTTGTCCAATGCTGGGAGTCAAAATGACTACTTGTCAAGCATAGCTACCAATACCCCCCCCCCCTTCCTTTCCGCTCTTCCCCCTCCTTCACCAAAAATTTTCATTTCTTTCCCCTACCGTCCCTTCATCAATTGTAGAACCATCGTTTCAAAAAAATATTAATATATGTATGACCTCATTCCAAGGTCAAGACTAAAATCTTGAGATTAGTCTAAGTATTTAATACTTAAGTTGATTAGGAATTTACATTACAAATGGCACAGTTTGAAATGTATTGTATAGGATAGTTTTGTCTGCAATTTAAAACGTTGGGTTCAAATGCAACATTATCCTTTCGCGGAATTCTTAACCATGTTTAGTCGGCACTGGAATGCTCAGGCTGGGGCACATGGCCCATCTTCTCTTTAAACTTTGATTACAAAATCATTTTTGTAACCCAGAAGTGCGCAGTTTTTTTGTACGTAATCTGCCATCATTTTTTAGATAATTAAAACAACTGCGTAAAAATAGATCAAGTTTTAAGTTCAGTTATGAATTAAATTTCAAGTTTAGTTTCAAGCCTAACTCAAGCTTAATTTCAAGTCCAAATTCAATTTTAATTTCAAGTCTAGTTTTAAATTCGATTCCAAATACAATTTCACGTGCAATTTGAATCCAATTTATATCCAATTTCAAGCCCAAATTATATTCCTTCTTTTAGTTAAATTTCAAATCTTTTACTTTTCATCGGAAAGCCCAATTTTGGACGCAGTTTTTGGGCCCAAAACAGGGGGTCTGAATTGTATCCACTGCATTCCTCTTGCTAATCTCAACACAGAGAATATATTTTCATAAACTGAATTTTTGTTTCAAACAAAAAAAAATGTTTTTGAAATTTATAGAATCAATGACGACATTTCTCCTTAAATAGGTCTCAGCTTTCTGACTTTCATGACCAATTCTATAGCTTTGTTATAGTACACTGGAATCTCTTTTTACGTCCATTCGTTTTAAGTGATTTCTTTTTACGTCAACTTTTTTACGACCGAAATTTAAATTTCCTCTTATATTAGGTCTAAATTTTGAATTACCGTCCTCTCGTTTTATGTCTGAAATTCAAATCAACATCCTCTTTTTATACGTCCAAAATTTTAATTAACGTCCTGGTCTAATACCATGAGGTAATCTCAGAAGATTCGAAATAACGTCTTGTTACATCCAAAACTCACATTGACGTCCACTTTTTTAGGTCCGCATTTTGAATTAACGCCTTTTCTCTTTACTTCCAAATTAAAATTAACGTCCTTTCATTTTACGTTCAAAATATAAATTGCCGTCCTCTTTTTTATGACCGATTTTTTACGTCTTCCCAATAGTGAACGTAAACCGAGATTTGAGTATATAACAAAACTAAAAGTACAAAACGAGTTTATGAGACAGAAAATAAAACGATATTAGAGAGGAAAAACTGGCTTAAAAATGGCAGAAAAACAAGAGGAAAATCATTTTTGAAAATGGCAAAAAACGAAACAGAAAAGGAATAGAAAGAGGTAACAACGGACAGAGAAAAAGTAATGAGGGGGAAAAGAAGAGAAAATAGGAAAATGAAAAAAAAAACGAAAACTGAACAGAGAACAAGAAAATTCAAAACGGAAAAGGAAAATAGCGATAGAGAATAAAGAAACCGATGGAGAGAACAAGGAAAATGGAAAAAGGAGGCCAAACGGGTTCCAAAGTGTTTTGTTTTTTATCTTTTCTGTCCCATCTTGGCTCTATTTATCTCTGTTCCTCTCATTTTTCCTTTTCGCAGCCCGCTTTCCTTTACCTCTTCTTTTCCTGTTCCAAATTTCGCCATTTTGAACCCTGATTTTACTCGTTTTTCGTTTTGCCAAACTTTTCTTACCGCGCAGGGGGTCTTAATACATTCTTTAGATTCTGACATCCTGCGCGGTAAGACGTAGTCCTACGTCAAAAAGTTTGGCAAAACGAGTAAAATCAGGGCGAAATTCGAAACAGGAAAAGAAGAGATAAAGAAAAGCGGGCTGCGAAAAGGAAAATTAGAGGAAAAGAGATAAATAGAGGAAAGATGAGATAAAAAACAAAACAGCGGGAAAATTAAAAGAAAGTAAACGAGATACGTAAGGGAAAACGGAACAGAGAACAAGAAAAATTAAAACGGAAAAGTAGAATAGCAGAAGAGAAAAAAGAAAACCGATGGAGAAAACAAAGAAAATGGTAAAAAGAAGAAAAAGGAAAAGATAGGACAAAATGCTACACTGACATGTGTATGGGATGGACAAATGGAGCTAGAAAAGGAAGAATAAAAAATAAACAAAACGGACCAAAGGTAAAGGTAAAACACGACAGAAAAACGAAAAAATAAGTAAAACCGGAGAGGAAAATGAAAAACCGATCCAAAAACTGAATAATCGTGATAGGAAAGAGGCATAAGCGGGACATCTAAAAGAGGAGAAGTTAGACAAAGACGAAAACTGAAAACGAAAAAATGGAAAAGAAAAGCCGGAAATCGGAGAAGAAAATTTCAAAAAATGAATTAAAAACAAAGGGTAAACCAGGACTGAAAATAAGGTGGAAATGAAGAATGGAAATAAAGAATTAATGCGAAAATTCGGGACATAAAAAAAGAGAAAAAGGAGAAAAAATAGGAAAAAGAAAAGGAAAGACAAAAATAAGAGCAAAAACCATGAAAATGGAACAAAATGGAAAAACCAGAAAGAAAAAAGAGAAATACAGCCCGGACTCGATTATCCGGGTGCTCATTTTTATTTTCAGTCCGGATAATCGAATCATCATTTTTGGTACAATTTTTTTTTTGGTAAGTCAAGTTTTTTGACTTTTAGTTATCAGAAATGTTTTATTTATTATTGATCTATCTTCCCTAGCGTCAGAAAAATCCTTTCTTACGATTTTTTCCACTGATGATTTTTTTTGGCACAATATTATTGTTTGTATGTTATATTTTTCAATATTTAGGTATTATAAATGTTTTTATTATTGATCAATCTTCCCTAAAGTCATAAAATTCCTTTTTTGCAATTTTTTTTACTGATGATTACGATGATGATCATGATGATGATAATGATGATGGTGATGATGATTTTTAAGTAAAAAAATTGATTTCATCATCGCAGGATTTATTTTTGTTTTTTTCGCCGATAAAAGGGATATAAGAAAGGAATTTTGTAGCTTTAGGGAGGTTAATCAATGCTTGTCTAGCTGGAATCATCATGTAGCATGAAAATTATAACATTTGGGTTTAAAATAAATCAATGAAAAAAAAATATTTTTTTTTTTCACCCGGATAATCGAGTCTAAAAACCCGGATAATCGAATCCCCGGTTAATCGAATCCCCGGATAATCGAGTCCGGCCTATATAAGAAACCGAAAAGCGGCAAAACGTGTGAGAGAGTAAGACGAAATTGGTCAATCATAATTTCAAGTGAGTCTATGTCAATTTAATATCCAATGTCTAGTTCAGTTCCAAGGCCAATTACAGGGTGATTTTAAGTCCAATTCCAAGTTTAATTCAATACCAATTTCAACTAAAATTTCAAGTCAAATTTTCAAATAAAAACTTCAAATTTTCTCTTATGTTCGATTTTATGTTTAATTCTATGTAAACTTCCATTACCAATTACTCCAAATTTCAGTCCAATTTGATATCCAATTTTAAATCAAATTTCCAGTTCAATTTGCAATAAAGCTTAATGCCCAAATTAGTCCAAATTGAACTCTAACTTAATGCCCTATGTCAAGTCTAATTTCTAGTCCAATTTTAACTTTGATTTTAAATCATTTGCACCCGAAAGTCCATAGTTTTCAATCTGAAAGGTCGGGTGTTTTTTAAGTTTATGTCTGGACACGCTAGTGCTAGTCGGCAAAGACGGCAAACACTTGTCACTTTTTTAACTTTTACTGGACAATCTAATGCATTTTTATGGTACGATGGGACATATCGTCGACTATAGATATAGGCCTTATAAGAAATCTATTCAATCTTCTCCTGCAACTACAATGCATATCAAGATATATTCATAAGCCGAAACTATGCTAATGACCTATCATTTTTATTTGCGTTGTAGAACACTCAACCTATGCAAAACCGTGGGACTCTTTTTGTGACACTGTACCTGATGTAAGCGATCAAGTTTAATTAGCAACAATTAGTGGCTTTTGTCTGGTTTCTCCTCATTTTCGTTCAAATAAAATTTCACTATCGAAAAGCCAACTTTGACAACAGTACCCGGCTGCGACGCCGCGGCGTACCGGTACCGGTTGTATTAAGGCTAAACGCACACGCCATTCATCCATTGTTGAGTTGTAAAACGCTAAACGGCACAATGGCGGCGGCAGCGACGCGGCATCGTACGCGTCGTGCAAACAACAAAAACAATCATTGTTACTGGTTTACGTGTGGGCATCGAAGGCCGGTCACAACACAGAGAAAAGGTGTGTGCGTGGAAAATTTGGCAGAAAAAAAACCATCAAAAGCTTGCCAGCGAAAAAACACAAATTAGCAACAAACAAGGAGATGAAAAGAAAGCAAAAACAGTGTCCAATCATTCACTCACCGCCGCGCCGCCGAACCGTTGCGATGGAAACAATCCTCCAGCGATGATGGCACGGTGCGTGGTGCGGCAGTGGCGTTGCTCCATGGATGCAACGCGTTGTTTGTTAGCTCCCAGCTTGCCGACGGCTGTAAACATTGACTTAACCTAGAAAGAAAATAGAAATAAACGAGCACGGAGCAAAAGAAACATGGTGCAAAACAACCAATTTGATTGTTTCACGCGTGTTTTCTCTGTTGTGTATAACGTTGCTTGTTTGATTGGATTCGTGTAGATTGAATATTTTGGTACTTTTCGGTGGATGCTGCCGCGACGGCAGAGTGAGTACAAACAGAACAACAAGAAGTCAAATGCAATCAGACTGCAGCTGCAGGGCTGCATCAAGCTGTAAATTCTACCGGATGTTAATTAAGTAAACGAATACTTCCGGACAGGAATGAATGCGAGGTATGATTTGTTCGAAAGCACTCTAAAACTGAAAACAGATTTTTCATTATAAATGATGATTGTTGCTCGGACGAAATTTTCCACCCTTCAGTAAGCTTATGAAAGGTTAGTCGGCGAAAGCAACCCCAATTTCTGTCCCCTAGTTTGCATTCTAATACCAAGTCGTGCCATGTGCTATGCTCTAATGAACTATGGATGCACTTTGTTTACATTGCAATTTAATTCCCTCATTCCTCTTCCTTCGGTTCCAATAGTAAAGACAGTTCGAAACGAGAAACTGCAGGGCAGTATGAAATTTGCAATATGCAAATAAGCATCTAATCCCTCGGGAGGAAGCTAAAGCACACAAAAGAGTTCGTCCGTCCAAAGGACGGGTGGTCTGATCGGTATCCCGCGGGCTTGATATAAATGCACTGCAGTTGCAGCTAGAGTAGTGAGTGGATCAGATCAGATTGGGGTAGAAATTTTAATACCTAGTTTGTTTCATCCCCCTTGATATTGGCGGGACCGACCGTATCCACTCCATTGATAGCTTGTGTCTCCCCTCATTTAGGGTTACACTCGACTGAGGGTGAATCTTGACGGATGAGTTTCACGACACGGTTCTATTCCCCGGTGACCAATATATTCTACTTGCTTTGCTTAGTGAATGCCGATTGGCCAATCTATCTGTTGTGTTCATGCTTTTCGTGAGCGTAATTAATTATTTAGTGCTAATTTTATTTGTATTTCTTTTCGTTGCAGGTAATATTTTGTGCTAATTAGACGCAGTGGTTAGAAGAGATGAATGTCTGTAGTAAGTAACAGTTGTTTATATGCTGCTCTAAATGTATAAGTATACTGCTCTCTTGTATAAGTTTGCAAATTACAATAAATACAACGAAGACGGCATAAAGTAAGACGTACTCAATCTTCAACATTAAAGACTGTCTGCCAAACACCATTCAAATCAAAGTTGAATCATTAAAGCTGCGCTTCAAGAGTGATAATCCTCTCCACTCTACCACGCCAAGTTCAATCAAATTACGTAAACATTTCGACACCAACCAGCCAACCCACGAAAAGCATCGAAGAAGAAGATGTCCCCCAAATCGCTACATCGATTCCCGGAATCCGCCCGCGTGTCTGCACGATTTCCGTCGCAGCTTCTAAAGCATGCTTGCTCGTTGGTTTCTTTAATACAAACATCCGGCGACCGCGGTTAGCCGACTGCCACGGGATGCTGCTTGAACCCGCAGATGCCCGGCTCTCAGATGGATGACTCAGACGGAGAAATTTAATGATTGCTGTTCTTCACTTGCCACATACCTAAACCGTGACCAAATTGATAGAATGTACACGGTGCTATGCTGCTGACCGCCAATCGGGATATCTTCTTGATGCTGCTATATATTGCCACATTCCAACATGGAAGCATGAGAGGTCGATCTGATGCGGTTTGGTTCTTTAATAAATATACCCCAAAATCAGCTCTGCAGCCAAATTTTACTTCACAGTGATCCAAGAATGCCGAATTCGGAAATCATAAATGTGGCACAAAATAGTATTTCAACGACGAACCACTCTGGTAACCTCTTCGCATAAGTGGAGAAAAGCAAAAAAGGAAAGAAAAAAACTCGACTGGATGGTCCTTCTTCCTCTTTCTCCACTTTTTTTCGACCTCCACCGATGGATGGATGGGTCACATCATCGGTCGGTATGAACCACTGCGAATGATAGTTCCAAAACAGGTTCACTAAGTTCTAGTGTTGTACATACGAATCTATGGATCATCATCATCCGTCGCATTCCATCTGGCACAAACACATACACATACAGACACACAAAACACATTCTCCAACTCGTGGGTTCAGAGAAACAGCGCAAATAGAGGAAGAGTTTGAGGAATTTATTATCCTTACCTGAGCTTTCCCGCTATCTTCTTTTGCCCCTGATCCGACCCGATGATGGATCGGCTATTTCCGCTGCCGATGAGCTTCATTCACACTGGTATATCTAGATGGTAATGAGCAGAACGAAGTTTACCTGAAAAAGTCGAGGAATGTTTTGCTTGGTTAGAGAAATACTTCGCTCTTGGCTTGGACTCGAGTAGAGCAATGTGACCATAAAAAATGTTATCGTACGTACTTTAGTGCTTAATTTAGGGCAGCAGCGTTTGTACGGTTTAATGATGAGGCTATAAGCATTAGTTGAATATTAGTTGAAGAGAAAACCAGCGAAACTTTCATTCTTCGTACATTTCGTCTGTGAACTAAAAAGATATGAAACATTTCATAGTGAACATGCAGAGCATCCGATTTTAGCTTATGAAAAGTTCTAACTTCACCTTCTTCCACCATCAAAGAATGGTTTTTTGTATTATTATTTTCCACTTACCAAGAGTATTGCTGTGAAACTCAATAAGGGTCGAGCAATGTTATATCATTTTTCTTGCTCGCTTATTTCGAGTTCCTCTTCCGTAAAAACATCGAACGTAATTATACATTATTCAATCATGTTCGCTTTTTCCTCTTCGGTAGAGCTCTTTGCGCTCACACTTCCGGATGGGTGGAAGAAATCTAACAAAATTGCAATCAACTGGAATCAACACTCCTCGGTTCGTTTGAACTTTCCGAGTTCCGTCAAAATCATCAAAATTCAACAACCCCGGCCCTTCGCTTTACGATTTCAACAAACAGTGTGGAATGTGAACCGGTGTGAGTGTTGGGCCATAGGCCAGAGGGCCTACGAAATGGTTGTGGGAAATAAGCTGAGAACATTTATGTTTCCTAGAATATGTACGTTTTCACGTACTTTCCATTCATTGTCTCATTTAAAGATAAACGTGATGAGTTTGTAACTTGGTTGTTGTTGAGGTTGAACTAATTGGCCAGCTGTTCTTTAGAAATGAACTATAAAAACGCAGGTATTTAAGCGTTTTATCAATGCTCAAATCAGACTCTGCTTTTATCCTACCAGTCACAAGTGTGCAATTCAAGCGTAGTTTCAAACTGGAAAGATAAAACAGAAACGAAACTATTAGAAAACAATACTTCGAACTTGTTAGTAGAATATCAAACATGAATACCAGCACTACGACCACGGCAGAATCGTTCTGTCGGACGCATAATTACCGCTTTATGCTTTCTTTTGTAGGAAAGCCAGAGAAATACAACACTCAGCGACTAGGTAATTTCACTATTCTGTTCAATCCTTTCACTCTACCCTTGATTGGTGTCAAATAGCACTTTCATTCCTGTAGTATAGCTCTAACCAGTCGCGTCAGTTTGTCCGGGAAATCGTGTTCTTGCATTTGCTTTAGCTAATCTCGATCGACAATATCGTATGATGCTTTGAAGTCAATAGAGATGTGATACGTGAGCTCCCTTTATTCCCGACATTTTCGTAATATCTGTTGAATGGTAAAAATTTGAGCCGCAGTGGTGCGAGCCCATATGAAGTCTGCCTGATGATTCCCGCTGTAATCTTGTACCCAGGATCTAGGAGAATTCTGCCAAATCTAGGAAATAACCCAGTTCCAGCGTTTATCCGCCATATTTATAAAGCTCTACTGGTAGGTGGTTCTTATTGGCAGATTTGTTGGTCTTCAGCAATCTGATTTTTCGTTTGAATTCTAGAAGATCAGGCGCTGGGACCTTCCAAGGGTATTTCTAGGTTAACTTTCGTTCCACTTTTTTCTACAATTCCGGTTTTGAGGTATTCATCGAAGAACTGCTTCCTCCGGTCGATCACTACGTTTGTGGTCAGTTTTCCTTTCACGTTCTTCAGGTTTCGGTGTGTAATCCTTACGAGATTGGTTCGCCTTCTCGTAAAACTTGCGCGCGTCATTAGCTCAAAGTAGTTATCCTAACTTTTTTAAGATCCTAAGTAGTTTTGGCACTTTTTCTCTTCAGAATCAACTGGTTGTCAACTGGTTCCTTGATCGTCGATATTTGGTCAAACTTTTTCTAATGGCAATGTTCAGATAATTCCTTCTAACTCTTTTTTTCTCCACCAATTTCTTAGAATTTCCCATCGAACCAATCATTTTGTACACTTTGGGACCTTTTACGTAGTACTGCAATAACGAAGTTGAAGTTACCTATAGAGTTGAATGTGGTCAGCTAGAGAGTAAAAAACAGTCGAACTCTTTATTATTTTGTACAGCCTCAATTTCAAGCAGCAGCAAAGCCGGTTCCGAATCTCATTGTCGTTGAATATTAGATAGGATTTTCAGATTGAATTACACGAATTTGTCGATTACCCCGCGAACAGTTGCTTCCCTTGAGCTTCTATTTATCGCCATGGAGATTCTTCGCCCGATTCTCCTAGGACGGATTGCATCCGTCATTCCAAAGTTTCTCGTGATAATGTGGCAATTGAGTGCGAAACCTAATATGTTATACCTATTCCTGATATTTCCTGAATAAAGCGTTTGCGGAGTGAAAAATTCTAATCCATAGTAGCGCAAGCATCCGAGCTATTACGGATCAAATTTTAACACTTCGACAAATCTTTCAGAAATGTCGGCATCGTAGTTTCGTGGATTTCAGGGCAACGTACGATACAGTCGCACGAGAATAAGTAAAGCACGAGAATAGATTTCCAGCAAATCTGACGAGAATTCCTGTCCCTTAGAAGTGCGCCAATGGTTGTAGAAAGAAGATAGACTATCCTGTATGTTGTTTGACAACGCTATTGAGGGTGTAATTCGACGAGCGGTTATAGAAACGAGAGGCAGGATTTTCCATGAGTAGTCCACTCCTAGGCTTCGCGGACGTTTTAGACGATGTCACGATAAACTTTGTGACAATCTACACCAGATTAAAGCGGAAGCTAGAAGCAATGGGCCCAGCAAGCAATTTGGTTTGCAACTGAGAAATACGAGATCATATCTGCACGAAAAAGTTATATTTCACGCCACATAAGAACGTCAAAGTACCAAAGTGGAGGCAATACGTGCGAAAATTTTGACAATGATTTGTAATTCTATCTTACATTTTATACAGCGGTTTTTAGAAATCGCAACTTAATACTCCTGAATATATGACGAAGATATAACTTTATACTACAGTCTGCACTGCACTGCATCTGTCTGCACTGTTTTATAATTCACACGAGTCACGAGTTGTATATGAGGACACGCGTGACTGCAAAACAACTTAGTGTTCACTTCGTTTTGACTTTGACATACACTAATCATTATACAATTCCAGTGTATAATTGACATGCATACGATTTTCTTTTACGATCTCGTGTTATCTGGGGGCTAAAACTGCCTCGTAAACCAAATATCGAATACCCTCATGGATATTGGAGTAGCCAAGCTAGTGGGTACGAGCGCCTGTTAACCAAGTGAGGGCGGCTCGAACGACGTCTGTTGTGGAACGAGCAACTATACCTAAGATGACAGACCCTTCAGCGGGATATAGAGATCGCGACCCCGCTAAAGTAGTATACCGAAACTCTCACATACTAGCAAAAACGAAAATGGAAATATGGAAAAAATCAATCCGTATAGGAGACAAAGAACAGAGGAACGCTTAATATAATACGGTTGGAAACTCGGTGTCTGAAATGTGCGAACACTTCATGAACCTCCACAAGCTGGCATGCTTGCTCGAGTTCGAGTTATACATATAGATTCGGAGTAGATACCGCTGCTATTCAGGAAGTTGGGTGACCAAACTCCGGAGAAAGAGAGTTCCGTGCAGTAGACCCTGTTGCAGATGCTTCTTTCAAAACCACGTTAATGCCCGGAAATCAAAGGCACGTTCTTCAATTTCTGCCTCGTTAACTTTTACGCACCGACAAATGAGAAGTTCGATGATGCTGAGGGCAAATTCTACAGTATGCTCGAGCGGACCTATGGAACGTACCCAAACCATGACGTGAAAATCGTCGTCGGTCATGCAATTACGCAAATCTGAAGGGAAGAATTCTTCCTTCCTGTCATTGGAAGACATAGCCTTCATTTGTCGACGAATGCTAACGGTTTGAAGGTCACAAACTTTGCCGAGGTCAGAGGAATGGCCGTTTGTGGCACCTATTTTCCGCGTCAGACTGTTCCGTAACACAACTGGAGACATGCCTATGTCGATCAGGTCCTTGTTGACGGTCGATACTTTCCGAATGTCATCGATGTACGGTCTTTTCAGGGACCAGATATCGACACTGACCATCATATATAAGATTCGCGCCAGGTTGATGAACACAGAGAACGTTCGCAGTGAGAGAACGCTGCGTTCCAAGATCTACAGATTGACGACAGATGGCGGAATGCGCTAGAAAGCTTGATCAACTAACCGCAGAACAACAGGTAGAAAAAGAAGAAGATATGAATGGGTCGTGGGGGAACATCCATGGTGCCATTGAATTAACTGCGAGAGAAGTTGTAGCTACGACGCGTGGAAGACGTAACAGCTGGTTTGATGCCGAATGGCAGAGAATGACAGAATATGCAGGCCAGACACTGCATGGTCACTGCGGTTACACGTCAGAACAGAGAAAGATACAGGGAGGCTAGAGCTGCAGAACGGTTAGTAAGGCAATTAGTGAGCTGAAAGAGGTAAGGCTGCTGGGAAGTACGGTATCCTGGCGGCTGAACATCCAAAAGGTGGAAGCTCGCGATTAAACGGATTAATCCGCTGGATTGTTGTCAGGATTTATGCAGAAAAACAAATGTCGGAGGAGGAAGTACAACTTGCAGCCTCGTCATCTGTTTGTGAATTTCAAGACGGCGTACGAGTCACTCAAATGAAGTGGGCTGCGGCAGATTATGCTAGAACATGGCGTTTGGACAAAACTAGTTGGGCTGATCGTGCGATCCTGAATGGGTCAATATCATGCGTTAGAATAGTGACCTTAGATGCGTTCTGAATAGTGAATGCTTTCAAGGGGATGTACTTTGTAACCGGGTATTCAACATTGTTTTGGAAAGTGCAATACGAAGAGCACATTTACACATTTGTGTAAAGGAACGGGATAATCTTCACGAAATCTTAGAAGTTTTTCGGTTTTGCGGATGACGGTCTTGGTTTTGTGGATGGATGAATGAGGGAATGAGTGAGATGTTGCTGCCTTGGTCATCTAGATGGGGAATGGTATGAAGTTCAAGAATTAATATACCGTGGCACGCTCGTGACCTGTACAAACGATGTAAGCCGTATTGCGTATGTATGTATTGCGCAGACGCATGAACTACAAGCTGTATTAGGTATACAAATATGCTGATTCAGTGAAGATTGTATGATGTGCCAAACTACAGTGGACTGGCATGTGACCAGTATGCCCGATGAATGGGTAGCCAAAACTATTTGCAGCAGAAAAGATATCATAGACTCCAGCCCAGGATTGATAGTAGTAGGGGACCATAATTCATTCGGCCCAGCATCGCTAATGGACCGTCGCCACCAAAGTAAAGTGAGTAGAGGCTCAAACGAGAACAACAATCACGGACAGTGATTATTACCATTGATGAGACTAAAGTTGTTGATGAGTTCATATATTTGGGATCGTTGGTTACCGGCAACAAGACAAATAGGGTATTTCTGTTCGACTTCAAGTTCTCTACGGACTTGAGTCTGTAACCCTGCTTACGGAACGTATAGATAGCCAAGATGGCTTTCTGATGCACGATACCCGTTCCTACTGTGGGTAATAGAGACTCGTGATGGGGCTGCCATCTTAACTGTACTGAGACACCACGTTTCTTAAATCATCCTTCCACTCCGGATCAGACGCTGTCATGAGCCGCTCCTGAAGAACCGCGGATATTCCAAAATCCTCCTTGCGTCATTGTTGCTTCTTTGAGTTGCTTTAGAGCATGGATATGGTGACTTCCTAATTCGCGGGGCCTTCTCCTACTGTAGTCTGTTGACTTTTTTGTTAAAATACGTGCTATGCTCCTCTGTTAGAACATGTCTAGCATCATTAAAAGTAAGCTTTTTGTCTATGTCGTTGTCGATCACTCGGATTAAAACTAAACTTGAACGAACTTGCATTGAAAAGTAATTATAAAATCTTCTGATTTCTATAAGGTTAGTAACTTTAATCATCGTCGTGTGGCCGAAGAGGGAATGGAAATAAAGGAAGAAGTTGGACATCACACTCACTGCCATCATTTAGTGTTCTCTTGCAACTTCCTCGACGCGCTAAATGAGATCAAAGCAACGGGGTGCGAAGCCTTAATTACATATTTTACCCCTGCGGTATTGCTTCGATCGAACGGAAAACAAATTCCAACTGTCATAGCGATAAAATCTGCTGTTTGCTAGACAGTGAAGACGGATAAGGAGAAAAGTGAAATTTAATTAAACGATACCTAATGGCTTCCATACAGTAAACATTTAGTGACAGTTGGTTTTTCAAAAGCTTCCTGCTTCTCAAACCCCGCGAAATGGAAATGGGTGCCCTGTTAGCATCATCCCGGGGTGCTGTTGTTGTCGGAATAAACTTCTAATAGATTTCTATACAAAAACTTTTACCCCATGTGGCCATCGAACAGTGGAAATGAATCCCTATCAGTGAAAAATATTCGTGAGGGGAAAAATGTGTAATATTTTTCATGATGAATGCGAACAGAAAAAATGAAGTTCGTTTCCGGAGTAAACCCTAGTATTTTATCCAATACCTAATACTAGTAGATAGCACAATGTTCGACCTATAAGGACCATAAATTACAAAATCGTTCCGATAAGTTTAATAATTTCCATATCTCTTGCGAGTCACTTCGCATTGTATGTCAACAACATTTTTTAGCGTGAAATGCAAATCCTTACTAATCCTTGAATCCCCTTAAGACATGAAGTGGACTTATCTTCCGATCTTCACTTCCAGACAGTGAGTTCTTCGAAATCACTACGGCCAAGCTGGCCAGACCAGACACAATCGTCAGTCGGTGAGAGCTCATTACTGATTCCAGCGAAAGAATCGCTTACAAATTTTATTATCCTCACTTTAATATTCAGTTTGTTTTATTGCATCACCAACACCACACCAGAACACCGGCGGTGGTGGTGCAGGCTGGTATGCTTGCTGCCTGATGCTACGTTTCGACACCACCACTGCCGTACCGAACTGGCCAGGGAGGCCGAGGGGGAGTGCGAAACAAATGAACTGGCCTCGGATTGCCGCGACTAATTTATACTCCCCCACGGCACGGGAAGGAACGGCACAGATCGATGGCAGTGGAATGGATGGAAGAGGGACTTCAACTGTTCAACTTCCGTAATATATCACGGCAATACGTTGCAAAGTCTAATCTTCAGCGATTCTGCTATCCTGGCTTTTTGCATGGTTCAGGTTGGTGCGCTTTGATTTATTCGGTTTCCTGAACTATTTTCGCGCTTTGCGCGCTGGCGAAGATACTTTGCAATGCTAGGCACCTATTTGCATTTATTTAAATGTTTCTGCGGTTTGAACCGTCTAAAAATACAAAACCTCTAGGGTTTATTTTAAGATTGATGGTAAGAGAAATATCATATTATTTTGGAAAAGCCGTTGTACTTTTCTCCATCAATTGGTTCTCGATACATTAGTCCAATGTAGTTGTTGATTGGTCTAATTGCACTTCTCGTTTGGAGTACGTTTCAGTGGCCCGCCGGAAGCACGCAAGGATGGTAAGAGCGAGCGAACGTAAATTTGCAAATTATCAAATCAACCAGGATAAGCATCTCACCTATTTGCCATTGCCACACAGTGCATGCTGGCTGGCTGACTGCCTGGCACAATGCCATGTTTGGTACCGGTAAAGGAGGCAGAACACAATACAAAACGTCAAGTCAAGCGCAAGAGAGTGAAGTAAATACGCGCGACGGAGCAGAAACAGAAAACTCAAAAACAAAAAAAAGAACCAACTGGCTCGTCGTAATTGCACTGACAAATTACTATTAAAACTGAAGGCAGGGAGTTTTTTTTCTCTTGGGAGTTTTCTTGGGTTTTGACGAGGGGTTCTGGAGTGGTTCATTTTTCGTTGTGAGCAAGTTCAAGTTGAGCACGTCGGTTTGAAGCATTTTTGAGAACAATCAACAGTTTCCGACCAAACAGGTCTAGGCACTATATGTTGACGCAAACGCGCGAGGGGGCAAAACCGTGAAAAATGTTGAGCGCAATTGCACATTAGTCGGTAATTCCGAGAGAACTCGACAACTCTTAATGCGATTTGTTCGGGTAAAGTCACTTCTCGAAGGCCGCTTCTGCTTCGCAGCCATCGCAGTCGATTACCATTGCCGATCTTATCGCCGATTCTGTGACTTGCATCTTACCGAAACATACGAGAAGTTTCAAGAGAGCCGCTGAGAGGTCGTAAAAAGTAACTTTCAACAGACCTCAAACATACACTGCTGCTGCTGCTACTGCTGCTGTTCCTGCTCCAGAAGAGTCTTCAACCGGGCAGGAATGCGATCGCCAGCTTTATTTACAGTTAGAGGGCAAGAATACACAAGTCATATAATACTTTGGTCATAATGAATTAAAGAGTGTACAACTGGAATTGGATGTTATTCCCCTCGCTGCTTCGAGCGAACGTCCGTCGTTACGGATGGGTCGGAAATTGAATGTTTGCCCATATTCGACAGGAATTACAACCCGGGAGCGAACAGAGTCAGGCCGGTGGTGAGCGTACGTGAAAGACTCGTTGCACTTGAGGAGGGAAAACTTCAAGTACGAGCTGATTTTATGACACTGAATAATGTATGACAATCATCGTATAAAATGGAAATTAACAATCATTAACTGCGTTTCGAGTCTGTTGAGATTTCATCTTGAACAGCCAAGATACAATTAGGATTGGTTTTATGGTTCCATTAGTAATTTTATGTTCAACCTAAGTGATTCACTTCGGTTATGTACGTACATGCGTCTGATATCCATTACCATTCAATTAGATCGAAAACCGGAGAGCCAAAGTGATTTCGAAATTGCTGCTGCCTTTGATGGTATAGCCTTTTCTCGGATGATATTAGCTCTGCTGGGTGGGTTAACCGCTGCGGTGCAACATTGTGGTGCTGCAGGAAATCTGTTTGTTTTTACCATTTTGTTTAGTAAATAAGTTTTGAGATTTAGGAGACGGAGGAGGAGGATGAGGAACTTTTCCAGTAAGGTAGTGATCCGCAAGGTAGTAATATGGGACCTTTGCTTTCTTCACTATTTTTCAACGACGTTACTTTGCTATTAGACATAGCTTGCAGACTTGTGTACGCTGATGATTTGAAACTGTCTTTATTTGTTGGAAAAACTAAGGAATGTTGCCAGCTGCAAGCGTTATTCGATATATTTGTGGATTGGTAAAAACGAAACTAACTGACACTCAGTGTGGCAAAATGCGAGGTGATAAGTTTTTACCGCATTAAAAGACTGATTTTATACAACTATCAGATTGAGGGAACTGAGTTGTGCAGAGTAGACTACGTGATTATGTGATGTTCTCAGTAATTAACAAGGAGAACATGTACGAAGAAAATTCATCCGATTTGGTCTGCGACATCTACCATGGTGTAATCCTGAGAATCTCCCGCCATATTTAGATCGGTGCCGCCTACTTGATCTTGACTCATTAGCTTACCGGCGTACAACCCAGCAGGCAGTATTTGTGGCTAAAATGATCCATGGTAAAATCGATACTTCCAGGCTTCTGCTATTGCTGGATTTTCGTGCTTCACAACGAACTCTAGGTTCTACTGGCCTACTGCAAGTACCATTTCACCGTACTATTTTTGGACACAATGAACCAATTATCGCATGTATTAGAACTTTTTTAAAAGTAATTCAATTTCGATGAGCCATCGCATAAATTTGTGCAGAAGAAAAAGCCTCCAATCTTTTTTAGCTATTAGACTTCATGTAGACAATTTTAAAAAATAAAAAAATGTCCGAGAAAAGTTTGACTTCTAAACAGGGGTTTTGGAAATATTGTACCTTAAGCTTCTCCTAGGTTGCTTAACTGATTTACGTGTTCTTGATTGCAAATGAAAGCTAATTATTACTCTGAAGTATTATCAAAGTTACAAAGAGGTTATGCTTATGATTCAAATGTTATCCATAAAAATGAATTTCAATGGAGGCGCAAGGTACATAATATGTACCACAAATATGTATTGCAGATCCGTTTTCGAGAATTTTGCATGAAGAAACGGTAAGAGTTTATAC
The DNA here is from genome assembly GCF_943734655.1 of Sabethes cyaneus. NCBI lineage: Eukaryota > Metazoa > Arthropoda > Insecta > Diptera > Culicidae > Sabethes > Sabethes cyaneus. The sequence continues at coordinate 79,559,994 of NC_071354.1, read as the reverse complement.
CACGTTCTTTGGCATTGCTATTTACCTGTGTCCGCTTTCGATCCTGCGCCAAACGAATTATGGTCCTTCAGTACTTTCGGTTCTGGGGTGCCACTCCCCAATCTCCTCTAACACTAGCTGAACATGCATCATTCTTGACAGCGTAAATCCGTCGGGTGCAAGGTATGCCCCGAAGTCGACGGCCTATTCCTGGTTCTCTGTCCAAAACAGTCGTGGGTACTCTTTCATCTGGCATTCCGGCATCGTGGCCAACTCATCAGCATATTTGTATACTTGAACAGCTCGTGGTTTATCTGTCTGCGCAACACTATCTTCCATTTTTCGCAGAATTTCACGCTCTAAAACCCCAAGCATACGTCGATCAACTTCCTTCAGTGTTCATGATTCATGTTAGGGAGAGCTAGTGTAATTTTTCGTTTTACTTCAGCTCCACCTCGCTACCAACACCATTCGGATTCCCACGATCCCTGTCAGCAATCATGCTTTGACGGTGTTAATGGTAGGTTCCAATCACACTGCTTCCAAATTAAATAGCCTAAACGCCTCCTCTAAAGCTTGCTTCAGATAGTATTGGAACAAAAACAATTGCGTGTATTTCAGTTATTTGTTATTGAATTCCAGATCGTTTCTTACACAAATGTAGTATTTTCTGCATACTTTTAAGAAAAAATACGGATAAATGCAAATGCCTTGCCAAATCATAAATTTTCATGCAAATTTGTCAGCAAAAACAAATTTAAATTTGCTTGGAACATCCCCCCGAGCCGCTGCCAAGTAAAATTTTTGACCTGGCATTTGCCCGAAGTCAGCCTTGACATAGGTTTCATCGTCCATCAGAAGACACTCGTCGAACTTGTTTAGCACTTGGTCGTACAGCTTTCGAGCACGGATTTTAACCACACTATTCCGTTTTATGGTTCGGTTAGGCTGTTTGCTAGCTCGATTACGACTTGATTCCTTCCCGGAGTCGAATTCTCCTCACGGTACTATGGGCAGCTCCGAATTTTCTGGCCAAATCACGGTCCGACAGATTGGGATTCCTCTTGATGGTCTTCAAAATCTTACCACACAGTTTACGGTCGACAGTTCCATTCCGATGATTAGCTTAAGGCTTCCAAATCGCCGTCAATATTTTCCTATACCGTTTGATAACGCATATGGCTATTTCTGGGTAATTTCAGCTGTTTAGCTAGCCTAGATGCAGACCACAATGGTTTTTCGAAATAACTGTGCACAATTTTTTCCCTTCTTTCGGCTTCCGTGTTGTTTGTTTACAAAATATAGTCGTTTTGCGGAATGTCCAAAATACGTAGGTGAAGCTAACAAAATTTCCGACACGTGGGCGCCAAGAACTTCCAAATCCGTCCACCCAGAGCGCCATAATATGAGCAAAAGTTTGTTCCAATTTTAAATGAAGCAAGCTTTTCCAATGTACAGTTGATTTCTATGATGATATCATCAACGTCATCCGCAAAATCAAGAAGCACGTGAGATTCCGTGATGATTGTCCCGTTCCCTTCCACGTTTGATCTTCGTTTTAACACCTTCCAAGGCGATGTCGAATAGCAGATTAAAAAGTGCACCCCCTTACTTTGGTTCATACAATATCACGAAAGCGGGTGAGGTCTCACCTGATACAATTTCATCCGAAAACCATGTTCTAGCATTATCTTCGTGTGACTTCATCGTACGCCGCCTTAAAGTCCACAAACAGATGATGAAACTGCAGACGCAGAGTAAACATCTGATCCGTTGTCAAGCAAGCAAGCCAGCTCATGCTAATTTATGAAAAATTCTGACATTCCAGATACCGAATTTCCAATCGTTATTCATTAATCGTTTCCTTGTTCTTTGCCGTGTCCTATACCTATTTGATCCGTTCCGTATTTCCTTTTTCGTTGTTCGTGGTATGTAAGAACTTCGGTAAACCGGTTCGCACAGAACCTCTGGGATTCCTCGTATTGGAATCGTGTGGAGGAATTCTGATAAGATTCGTACAAAATGTTTTGCTTATAGAGCCAGGATTCTTGTGTGAGAATCCAAAGGCGAATCCCCAGGGTACCTGTAACTCGGAAAAGGAATCCCCTTTACTGTAAAATAGGAATCCTCACGATTCTGAAAGCAGGAATCCAGTATGTGTTATCAAGGAGGTTCTGCCATCGTAGCTTGCGGGTTGCAGAATTTCATATTCAGCCGCTAGCTTCGAGACAGTCGTTGTTTGAACCGCCCACCACCGGGGAAACAAGTGCTTAAATTCGCACCTCCTAACTGCCACAGCTATCGTCTCTGGAAGAATCGTCCTTCAAAAGTGTCTACGGAAACACCAAAATTGAACAGCTCGTAAACGGTGTTGAAACGGACGAAACTGACAATAGTTGACTCTCCGAACGTCAATATGAAGGAAGTTCCTTGTTGGAAGAGCCCATTCCTATAGACTATAGGAAACTATAGACTCAGTTGTTCGAGGACAGGTGGATATTCAATTTGCCCGGCCAAGAGCATAGCAACAAACACAACTTGTGCTGTAATACGCCTCTTTTCGAGTTTCGAGCTCTTGAAATTTGCACCGTGTATCATATGGAGGTAAGTCTAACAGATTGCTACAAGGTAGCATCCGTAGAGCATAACAAACTAACTTTTTTGTACCGCTTTAATCCTCGTAATCAAGCTAGCTTGAGACGGACACCAGACTATTGAGCAGGACTCAAGTAATGAACGTACCAAAGCACAGTATAGCGAGTTCATTGGCAATTTTGAAGAATCCGAGTTGCCTTTTAGCCCTTGAGACGTTCTGTTCAAAGTACAAACGAAAGATGAGCGCACAATTAAGTTTCACTTCTAGGTCAGGAATATGATTAACCCGTTGCAGTGCATGGCCGAAAATAGAGTAATTGAAAGTAATTGGATTCAAGCTGCGGTGAAACGAGATAACATTGCATTTGAAGATACTGATTGTCAACATATTATCCGTACACCACTCCTTAAATAGGCTAACCAGCTTCGCATCGCATCGTCCGTGTAAAGCATACGACATTCAGCTGGGTAGCAGCATAGAGAGCTCTTTGATGAATAGTATAAAAAGCATAGGGCCCAATTTTCTTCCTCTAGGAACCCCTAATAGATTATAAAACATTTCAATTTTCCGGACCGATTTTGACACATAAACTGTAAACAATGTAAATTAGACCTTCCGTCGGGCAGATTCAATTGTAAAATTCACGTGTTTTGACACGATTTTCGAAGTCTCCAAGTATTTACGTGAATGTGTTATTTAGCTTTCCAATGCATTTCTACTGTTTAAAGCGAGATTAAATAACAACTTTCAGCAACTCCCAATCACTGTCCAGTAGCATTTTTCGCGTACCTAACCTATTTATAGCTAAGCGGCCGGCTGTTTACTTATTAATTTTGTCTAATTACTCCCGTGCAAAAAGGCCAATAAATATTTTACCTTCCCTGCTGCCGCTCCCACAAGATGATCGTTTAATCTTATTTATGGATACAATATCTTCACCCATCAATAACCTCAAAATTGAAAACAAAAAAAAGAGAGCCAACATTACAACTCAATTTCATCCACTCACCGTCAGGGGTCCGACCAGTACCAGCAGTCAGAGCAGTGTCTGGTCCTCGCTCTGTGCAGCCAAGACCCGACCAGGTCCGCTGTGCTGCTGTATGAGGTGTCCCCCACAGGGAAGAAGGCATCCAGATCCACTTTCAGCGTTCAACAGCATCCATAATTTTCCTCGCTTCTCGCTGAAGTCCGGTAAAAACCGTCAAAACGGTTGAAGCAGAGCGCTCACACAAAAAAAAAAAGTATCGGCCATAGAGTAGAAAATAATCGATTTATGCTTTCAGCTTTTTCGAAATGAATAGTTTTTTGTGCTTCGTTCGTCTTTCTCTATCTTCCTCGTCGTCGTCGCTTTCAAACCTTGATTTGTGAATCCTGACGATATGGCCAAAGCTGACTGAAAACAGATCACCCCGGTGGGACGAACACCGCCGGCTGATGATGTTGGCTGTGCGCTTGATGGAGAACGACGATGATGGAGGTCATTCGGTAACGCGAAAAAAAAAATGACGAACACGGGCGCGCGGCGGCACAGTCTTGGTGTGTAGTGTACCGGACGGACCACATTTGTTTGGTTAAACAGCCTCAGGGGAGATTGTTCGATAGATTCGAACTGTGATGATGACAGACTTTCGTAGTTTATCATCGGCGAAATTAATCTGCATTGAAGTGTGTGGCAATCTGTCTCGGGTATCGACGGGAGTTCAGATGCGTAGAGGTTTTATTAAAGTCATGCATTCTTGAAGCAGACTGCAGCAATTCACGCCATTTAAATCCGAATAGTTTGTGTTTCTCTTTCCAACTACCTTCCAGTATCGTAAAGCAACTTTTTATTACTGTTCGAATTCCGAACAAAAGCAGCCCGCATTTGTCTCCAGCTTTCATTGTTGTGCCATTAGTGTCAAATAAATCGAGACCATGGCAGAGACATTGAGTATTTTTATTTTATTCGTTTCCTTCTTCTCGAGACTTTATCCATCTTGTACCCTTTTTTTGTCTCACTTCTTTCGTCTTCTTCATCGGTGCCGTCGCCGTCTGTTGAACTCTTCTCTGAATTCAGGTCTCAATGCACATGTTAACTTATGTTCCTTTTTTGTTTGCTTTCTGAAAAGTCATTCTTTAAAATTATTTTTACGTTCTACACTCGGTCGGTCCATAGCCATCGCATACCTACTTGCGGAGAGTACATAAGGTATAAGATTTTACAGACTACTCAGCGGAGGTATTCCATGCGGTGGCAAAGACTCGTTCTTTTACCTCTCTTGCGCCATTAAAGAAAAAAATGAACGCAATGCAGTCCATTGGTCTTTCTCGTCTACTTCGAAAGATCGCTGAATCTGAGTTGCTTTGAACGGTGTATGAGTGCGATGCACTTCAGCTTCGAGAAACGATGTGATCGATCAGACACAAACACAGCCAGCCCAGCACTGCTGCTGGTACGCTAGCTACGTGTCATCGCATGCCGTAGTTCGGTTCGGTCGGTCGGTTTCGGTGTTAATTCCTGCCTGATGATTGTTTTTATTTTTATTGTTATTACTGTGCTGCACCCTACTCTGCTGCTGCTCCGCATAAACCGTGTGTTGTAGATCTGACAAGCGGAAAACGTAAGAAAAACGAGTCCTCGACGTTTGTTTTTATTTACATTTAACCGTACACACATTATCTACACTACGCAGAGGCTATGTGTCATTCACAGCGTAGGGTCGGTCGGTATGGAACGAGAGAATGGTGCAGTTCAGCAGCTTAGGTTAATCTAGGTTAAGATTAAATGGTTCGTTCGTTTCTTTTCTCCGTCGGTATTGGGCCACATTCGAAGCCGACCGCGTGGGTCTGGTCTGAGTGTCATCTCTAGAGTGGAAAATAGTTATACCTACTACTTCTCCGTCCGCGGTTGTGTGGGTGGAAAGGAGATTTTTAGACCGTTCAATATTCTCGACACTGAATTTTAAGACACGTGATTAGCTAGAGGTAGTAAACCCAGCATGGCCTGCGACAATAAGAGGATTTTCATGTTTCAGTTCAATTGAGGCAATGTTATTTTTCATTGTAAAATACATACTAATAACATCTTTTTCTTTCTTTGTACTTCCAGGTATGAACTGCATTTCGATCTATCCTATATGCATGTAAGTTTAACTGACTGTACTATTCTTTATTTCACAAATATTGCAATGTTGTCATTTCTATAACGCTTTAAATGTTAGCCAATTTATACCTAACCTTTCCTAGTTCTGTTCAAGAATAGGCTTAGACCTTGTTTTGGCGAATTTCTATTCATGCGAGTGTAATCTTTAAGCATTAGGCCGTATGAATAAAATAGTTTGCTTTGCTTTTCCCGTGTTAATCTTATGGGAGCATTTGTTCTAAAGGTCCAAACACAATGCATACGGATTTTACTACGTTGCGGCAATTTGACAGTTTTTCCATGGGTTTTCTGTCAAATATCCGCAACGTAGTAAAATCCGTATGCATTGTGTCTGGGCCTTAACTCTTTTATTCATACGGCCTATTGTACTATTAAGTGATTTAGCATTTCGCAGATATTTGCAGGTTTCATCATTATCCGTTTCGAACTAAAGCAAACCCTAACAATTACTCAGCTTTTACTACAGGATATGGCACTTGAAGCGTAACCAACTTCAGGCCGCTGTTACAGCTGTAACACTTGCAGCAACCATCTATAAATCTGTTGAATGACAGTTCTAACAGTATTGTTTACAAGCGCGTAAAAGTATCTTGCCAGAAGTGAACGCAAACAAAGTTATAAGCGATGGAATTCAAATGTAATTCTAATTAGCTGATAAATCATAGCCAATGATTGTTCGTAAGCTCGCACACCGCAATGTGAATAAAGTTTTTGTTTATCGTATCATAACTCGTTATAATCCCAAGTAACAATTTTGGTTTGATTACACTCTTATGATGGCATTTAAGACCAAAATTGGTCATGAAAACCGCCATAAGAGTACAGTAAAACTCACATTTCTTGGGTGGCAGCATCGTGAAACGTCATAGAGGTGGACATCAAAAGACTGCGATGTCACCTAAAAGGGTTTGAAAAGGGGAGAAATACGCGAATCCAATGGTTAAAAAACCGAATATCTGGAAAGGTCACAGAAGATTATTGAGAGCAAGCCGTAATGATCCTCTTTTGAACTCGCTTGATGATTAAAATCCATGGCCGCCAATCCAATCCGAAGGCCGCATCGGTGTCCATATTCAGGAAGTGTTTTCAAGGATCGGTCTAACGAGGGAACAGTATAACACCTTCAAGCAATGCGGATTGGTAAAGTCCTTGGATTGGGTAAAGGCACAAATCTTCCACATGATTGTGAAGAACGTGCTGCTCGAGCCAAAGATGCTGAAAGTCCTTGGAAATTTTGGAAATGAAGAAAAATTGTCGGTTTACCTTGAAAATAAACGACATGTAGTGCACATGGAAGGTAAGCTTGGGATCCAGTAGAATACACGATCCGCTCGGTTGAGAATAGTACCGTCGATATGGTAATCAAACATAGTCGGATCTGTAAAACGATGAAAGGTCATAACGTTGCATTTTTCGATGCTGAGAACGAGCTTGTTCAGTTGAAACCAACTGACGAACGTTTCTAGCAACATTTACAAATGGAAGTAGTCCTCGATACAGCGCCGCACCAATAAATACGTAGATTTTCAAATCATCAGCGTAAATAAGTTTGCATCGGTGAAGAAAATAACGTGGTCCAAAATTGCTCCCTCACGGAACGCCAAGCATATTAACTAATGGTGAAGAGACGCATAGGCGATGTTTGATGTTGCCTGCTGTTTGACATGCCTGAACACGCATATTGGCCTTACAGCATTCTTCCAGTTATGTTGGATGAAAACCATGACACCAATCTGCTCGATCCTCTCATTCGCAACAATTTACTGAGTAATACTTTACGGTCAGTTTTTTTTTGAAAATCGCTTTAAAATCCGTTAAGATGACATCAACTTGCAATCAATCAAAGTACCTGGAAAATTCTCAAATCGCTCATCATGGATGATGGGACTTACGTCAAGCCGGACTTCCGACAGCTTCCGGAGCTACTGTACTTCACCGCCCAGCACATTTGATGTTCTGGAGGAAGTAAGGATGCAGAAACTTTCAAATTTTCTGGATGGAATGGAATGAAATGGAAGTAAGAAATACATGATTTGGCAAGCGATCTGCTCATGTGGCAAGCGGAGTGCGCCGTTCGTGACTACCGGAACTTTAAACTGGCAGATCTACCTCAAGGAGTGTCTACAGACGCGTCTGCTTCGTCTGTTAAAGCAACACGAGGGCCGTACGATCTTCTGGGCAGATCTAGCTTCGTGCCACTATTCAAAGGATGTCCTGAAGTGGTACGAAGCCAACGGGGTTACTTTCGTACCCAAAGACATGAATCCCCCCAACACACCGGAACTAAGGCTCAATGAAAAATGCTGGCCTATTATGAAGCAGGCACTACGGAAGCATCTGGAAACTGGACAGCTCAGATTTGATCTCCTTGGTATGCTTCCGTAGTAAAAAAGCAAACCTGTGCGCTTAAACGCCTTTCTAAGACTTGATCCTTCGTTATCGATAGACTTCGCGGCCGGCTATTAGAGTACAGGACAGTTACGGGGCTAGTGCAAAAATCCTACTGACTCTATCTAGCAGCAACGCCTAGTCGAGATTCGATCATACGCCGTCTGGCTAGTCAGACCAGCATCGAACCTCGAAGCTAACTGGGCGGTTTACAAAGGCGCAAAAAGAATTTGGATTTCGGCGAAAGCAAAACTGTACCCTTAGAACGTACGACTTACAGGGTGCAGCGTACTCGCACTCTTGAAGTTGTCTTAGTAAGAAAGAATTTTTGTCCGACGTTACAACAGTGCCTGAAAAAGTTTCGCATATATCGGACGACGTCTATCCTACGTTGTGCAACAAATTCTTACTGAAGTGCTTTATCACTACAGATTTGTTAGCCTTCAAACGACATAGTCAACAATTGCTGCTTCACAGAGAAAAGGAGTACTTTCACTGGAACGTTGGAGTTCAGCCACTGACGGATAAGAGGAAACCCATTAACAACTTTCCTGTGAGAGCTGTTAACGTGTATCATTTGCAAACCATCAACGACGTCAAAGTGACAAACTACAGCTTTTTTTGGATGGTAGATATAGCAAAAAGCATGCATAGATATCTATAAGAGACGCCCTTTTGCTTTGCTATAGAGAGATTGTAGAGACCGGTATGCTTTACTCTTTAAAACATATTTAAACAGTCGTACTGAACAATAATACCAACATTAACTCGTTTAGCTCGTGATAGACACTGATAAAACCTGCTAATTGGACACGAAATACGTATCAGCAATTTTATTTAAGTAATTCTGCTTAAATCCAGTAACCAGCATCCACGAAGTTGACCCGTTCGAATCGAAATCGTTGACTTGCAACAGGTCGCTAGCCGAGATCTGGCTGGTATCGCTTCGGCATCAAAGTTTGTCAAGTTTGTGTTGTCGTTTTTTTGGTTCTCCATTTTGGAAGACGACGCACCAAAATGAACTCCTTTTTTAATTTGTTCGTAATTAAAATCCGTCCGCTCCGTCCATCATTCACCGGGCAATGATGGAAGGTAGTGACTACAAATTGAAGCAAAAACTGGCTGATTTTTAATGGAATTTGTTACCTTAATTATCTCGTTCTTGTTGGACCAACCTCAGAGGCAAAATCTGGCGATGACGCGATGACGACGACGGACGGTAATAACGATTGTACTCGCAGAGAGGAAAAGAAGTTTATAAATAATAATGACACATTCGAATAGTGCAACTTCGGACAGGTTTGCAACTCTTGGGAAACTTTTAATTGTACCGTTTACATAAGTTTTGCTGCTAAAATAATTAAAAAAACTGACAATAATCGCATGACAGGCACGCTGTGCATGTTGTAGGTCAATAGAATTCACAGCAAATTAAAAATCCTTAATCGTAAAGCCGCAGTAATTCTATTATCCACAGATCTGAAGGTTTTACTGAAAAAATGAGCAGATTCATTAGCGGAAGAAAAACCTACATTTGATTACCAGTTTAAATATTGTCATTGTGGATCCATAATGAACTTTACGATTCCACTTATAAGACGGATCAATGAAATATTTTAGAACATCTGATACTTTCAGTCTTGAAGTGTGATAGAACTTAAACCATAATATTTATTATGTGGTCGAGAACGCTTCTAGCATATTGAGTAACAATCGTTACGGCCGGTATATTGGCAAAACTTGATAAACCTCAACATATGATGAGCTGACACCCTTTTGGTCTGCTGTTGAAGTACATCAATCTTCCGAATAAGGCCTTGGCTGGTGCTGTTTGTCCTTCGCAATTCCTTACGTTACTTCAAATAGACAGAGCTCAACAAATATGCAAAAATCAGCTTCACAGTTTATCACGCCGCACCACCCATTGCGTTTTTTGAGGGTTATGTTACTATTTGTATCAAATAGGCGCTTGTTGCCTGCTGCAAATAGAATACACATAGGTAGAAAATAGAATCGCGGACTTAAAATAGTTGCCTATAACTCAAATTTAAAAGCGTTTTATTAATACCAAATGCATTCAGATATTCAATAAATGTTATCAAACCTATTCATATGAAAACCTTGTTTCAAATAAATTAAATTTCAACATAATTCATGAATGTTATTCAGGTTACCGTCTAGATAGGCTGAAAATAGGGCTTCTGCACTACTAAGTTAGAATTGAATTATATGCGACTATCTGAAGGAGGCTTACATTCTCTACTAAACGGAATAAAGTTCTTCTATGCTACTTTATCCAGCACAAAGAAGTGTTAATATCCCTTGGATACACCGTATAATTCATGACAGTTGTTCACGTCACAAGTTGTGTTTTCTCTTCGTGCACGAAAGCGAACGATTACCTACGCTGCATTTTTACGGCTACGGTTGTGGCCACAGACGGCAAAGGCTAAAAATGTAGGGAAACATTTGCGCAAGTGGGCACGCAAGAATTTTTCCTCTTTCACGTCAAAACCCGTGTCGATTGACGTGACGGATGGGTGTGCGGTAAAGTTGTTGTAGACGATAAAAAGTTTACGCAATACGCACTTGCGTTTCCGTAAGATGGCTGTATATGTAACAGCCTAAGCGTGACTAAGAAAAGGTTTCTTCATCGATTGAACAGCAGATAAACACACTGTATTTTATCGGTAGAAGGTATGGTTTTCTTATACTTTTAAGCTGAATTAATTAGCTCAACTGTATGCTATTTTTCGATCGGAAATTCTATAGCTTACTTTTTGGATAACACCAGCGCAAATTCGCGAGCAATTTTTGCGCATTTATAATTAGGTAGTTAGGTTTGACATCGTTCGTCATCCATTGTTTGCTTATTTTTGACACCACTCCGTATTGTCTCACGTTTCGTTATCTCGCTCCGATCGCATATAAATGACAGCTTTGTAGTGTGTAATCAACCGAGTAAGTCCACGTAAAAATCCGCATGAAAGAAGATAGCTCGACCGGAGCCAGGGTCGAGCATAGTGTGGCAGACCGAAGCTACCGGGTGCGCAAAAACAGAGCCGCAACCGAGCAGCAAAAGTAATAATAAACGAGAAACACAGCAGGACGCGAAATTACATAAATATATATATTTCTGTATGCACACACGACCTAGGGTAACAATAAATTTCAATGTCCAATAAAAGACACGACATTCGAGCGGCAGTGATGAAGGCAGCGAGAGCGACGCGTGCGGGCGACATTCGACGTCGTTGCTGTTCGTTTCTTATTGCCGGTCACCACCACCAGGCCAGCCGAGCTCACCACTGCCTGGCACTGGCACTGTGCTGTCATCACCGCGCGCCGCTGGTTTTGCGATGAGCACGAGCCGCAAATATCTGCTGCGGTGTCTGAGCTAAGCTGAGCTCACTTGGCTTGGCGGTTGCTTGCTTGTGCATGGAGAAAACATGACTTACTCTATCTTTTCTTTTTGTTTTCGAAAGCGCTACCTACCAAACCCGAAATAGATCATGTTCTAGCTTCCACAGACGGCAGCGCGTGACGACGAATTCCACGATTGGAAGACTTAAATCCCTCGCTTTACTTGCTTCGGGTTAAGAGTAGTAGTCTATTTTATTGGAAGCCGATGCGGTTGGCTGGTTTTAATTAGCGTTCTAAACGTGCAGAATGAAGTTATTGTCACGAAATATGATACCCAACACAAGTAACTTTTGTGATTGTGTGAAGATCTTTTTAAAACCTTGCTAAAAGTTAATCTGGGCGCATAGAAAAACCTATAATTTGGGACTGGAGTGACACAAAAACCCATAAATAACTGGGTTGCAGTAGTTTTACTCGACTTTAAGATTCACAACATTACATCAGTGAATTTCTATAGTTCTGATAAAATGTCGATTTTTTTCTGAATAGCTATCAGACCCATCATACCCTGCACAGTTGAAGATGCGACTGAATCAGCATGTTTCTTCCACTTTGGTTTATCTCTTTTGGCATGAAATCGACACTGTTAGCTGAATACCACTCTAGCACCACTGTAGAGCCACACCCAGTTACGATGTAAAAATTTTGACCGGAAAGTTGCTTGAAATTCATATTCACGTAGGTTTCGGTACCCATCCAAATACATCCGTTGAATTTCGTCAAAACTTGCTCGTACAAACGCCTAGCACGCTTCTTGGTTACCAAATTCTACTTCGAGTACCGATTCGGAAGTTTACTCGAGTAAGGATATTCGGCCATTCGGCGTGATTTGATAATTGACATCGTACCATCTAACCATATCCCGGATGGAGATCCCAGGAATGGACTTAATGCACCTTAATCCTCACCTCTCGGTTCCTAGTTAAGGTATTCTTCAAAGTTGTTTATTGCCTTTCCTCACCTACGTTATCCTTATAACCCTTCAGAAAATTAAACACTGTTGATTTTGGCATTTTTTAGTACTTAAGCCAGCTTTGATCCAGACCACTCCGGATTTCCCTGGTGTTTGTGCAAGATTTCTTTACGTCGTTCGAGTTTCATTCTGTATTGCTCCGCAAAGTAATGGAATAATTCGATAAAACTTGCACAGTTTGTTCTCCGTAAACATGCAAACAAAATTATGTCAAATAGTTCCAGTTCCTACCAAAGCCGAACTCTGGCGTATTAAGACAAGAGGCTTCCTGTGCTTGGGTGCCACCTGCATAAGTTGTGTTGCAGTGATTTCTAGCAAATTCCTTCTGATAAATCATCTCCCTCGTCGCGTAGTTTCTAGTGATAAAGTTAACCGCGAAGCCTAGGGTTGGCATAACACATCATGGTAGGATGCCAAATCGGACTAAAAAAGCACGGAACAAGAACAATTGTGTTACTTCAGAACAGTTGACATTCGATGAAAATGTTTAATATAAACGAACTTCGACAATTTCATATGCTTTAAAATGTCTGCCAGCTTTCGCCTTTTGGCTGTCGCTTAACACTTCTGCCCGGAAAGCTGTTTGAACTCAGGTTTCATCATCGATTTCCACGTAAAAGAACTTCTTTGGCATTGCAGCTATTATCTTCTTATAAGTCGATAGTCCGCCTCGTTTTCTAACTTGTTGTACGCTTGTAGACGACACTCCTATGTTGTTTTACGGTATGTCGGATGGAGATGTTTAGCTTCCGCTGGAAAGGACTGGCCGCTGTTGTTATCGTCGATGTTGCTTTTAACTTCGGATTTTACCCCTGACGCAGGCTTCCTGGATGTCGACAAAGGTTCTCAGAACACTTTTCTTACGTTAGTGATAGTTGATTTGATTGTGATGCGCTAGCTAAATTTTGATACGCTGCTTGTCTTGCTTGTCTGACACAATTATAAAATGAGAAATGACGCTTGGTTAACAGAAATACGTTAATGAAAGTTTATTGCGTCTTGATGAAATTGTCTTGCGCTTGATTGCGCCGTTGAATCTCTTACTTCCTTAGCAACAATGTGAGTTTTATTGTACTCTTATGGCGGTTTTCATGACCAATTTTGGCCTTAAATGCCATCATAAGAGTGCAATAAAACCCAAATTGTTACTTGGATTGTGCTGTAGTCGAGATCCCAAATATATGAACTCATCAATCGCTCCAAATTCGACAGTCACGGTCCGGGGAATGCCAACGTTATTTACTCTTGAGCCTCTACTTATAAAATGTTCGGTTTTCGACGCATTGACTTCTAGCTAGCAAAGCAAAACCTAGGTGCTACATTCCGTTATCGAAACTTGACCTTCTGTTTTTATACGACAGACTTCGCAGCCAGCTGTTAAAGAGCACGATAATTGCAGGGCTAGTTGATACGATCCTATTGACTCTAACAGCCTCTCCCAGTTGAGATTCGAACATACGACGACTGGTTTATTAGACCAGCGTCATACCTCGATGCCAACTGGGAGGATAACTCCTAGCTAACTCCCTCTAATAAATTGCCTTCGCCATCGCGAAGCTTCTAGTGATAGTGTCGAAGTTGACAGCGAAGCCTACGAGTTGGCTGTTTTTGTGATCTTGGGCCACTCGTCTCCAATTTTCCCAGAGTCTCAGAAGTCGTTGTTTATGTGCCTGCCTTCGTTTTCAGTTTATACTCCGCACTCCAAATATCGTTCGCAGCACCTTCCGCTCGAACAGGATTCCTGCTTTTAGAATCTAGAGGATTTCTATTTCATAGTGCAGGCGATTTCCTTTCCAAGTTATAAGTATCTCTGGGATTCAACTCTTGAATTCTCATAAAAAAATCCTGGTTCTATAAGGCATTCTGAGTGAATTCCCTGCAGGATTCCTTCACACGATTCCAATGCGAGGACTACCAGAGACTCTGTGCGAAATTTTTTGGGCCTTATTCTCACAGTCACCTCACTTAGATTTTTTAGGTAAGGTGACACCCTACTAGCACAGTTGTTACAAACCAGTTGTGGCAACTGAATTACGACAAGTTTTAGTCATAAATAAGTTTCTGCAACCATAAGTGGGAAAAATGTGCTGTATGGGCAATTTGCTATTCTGAGAGTCACCTACAGGTGACTCTACAAATCAAATGGGGTCTATAAGGTGAGGTGACTGTGAGAATAGGGCCCTTTGATTCGTCCGGGCAGTCTGGTGTAGATTGCCTCCACCGTCGCAAAGTTCTTAGTTATGATATCAAAGATATCCGCAAAGCCTAGAGGTTGGATACCTTTGCTAAATTAAAATCGTATCTCTCGTTTCGATGCCCGCTCTTCGGATCATCCTCTCAAAACCTATGTTGACAAGCATGCAGGATAAGCTGTCACCTTGTCTCAACCCTCGCCGCATCTCTAAGGGATTCAATAATGTACCCGAGATGTGCACAAAAGACATTACCTTAATCTTCCCTAGCTGGTCTCGATCTGCTGTATCGCATGCTGTTTTAAAATCAATAAAAAGATGTGATGCGTGGGTATGTTGTACTCCAGATATTTCTGCAAGAGTCAATGGATGGTAAAACTTGGATCCATAGTGGCGCGAGCACCCTTGAAGCCCGCCTGATGATTCTCTACCATACCTTGTGCTAGTGGTGAGAGGCAGCGTAGTACGTTTATATAGATAGGACAAACAACTCCATCAATCCTTTTCTCCCGTAGCTCGAAATCTCGAAAATAACCCAGAGTAGAACCTACGCTTTCCAGGTAAGCGGTTCTTAGCGGTGGCTTTATTGATCTTCAGCAAACCAATTTCTCGTTAGTCCTCTTGGAGATTAAGATTAGATTATATTTCATGGTCATACCTAGATTAATTTTCATTCCGCCTTTTGTACATAGGTAGTGCCTCATTCAGTATTCGCGCGTAGTTCTCGATAGGTTGGGGTTTACCCAGCTGCCTAATGTTCAGCCGAGGAGAACGGGTTTAATGTGTCTTATATACGGTTGATAATCAGAGTCAATATCCGTACCCCGTAGCTAACGTATGTTCTTGATGTTTGAGCATTATACGATCATTAAACGAACATGACCAATATAGTTTATAGTTAGTCGGGCAGCTGATCTGCTAATGTCCTTGTGGATAACTTTGTATAAGGAAAAGGTGATTCAGATTATCAGGCCTATAAAGTTCACACATCGTTGGCCGTTATGGTTCGTGTCTATGCATTGCTTCCCTTACGAGCTGGGTATTCATGTCCCCGATGAAGGCCTTGATGTCCCGTGGCGAACAGCTATCGTACGTGCGAAGGAGAACAGCTATCGTATCGTATCGTAGGTGCGCATAGAACGCTTCCTTCTCATCGTCGGGTTCACTTTTGTGTGCAGTGCACGTTGATAATGTTGTAATTGAAGAAACGGTCCTTTTTCCTCGGTAGATACATCCTCTCGTTGACTGCCTTCCAATCTATCAGGCGATATTGCAATCTGCCCAACACAACAAAGCGCCTTTTCTATTCGTTCCTTGCGCAGCACGTTCCTCACAATCATGTGGGAGATTTGTGCCTTGCCCATAAGTTCGTTGGAAGTGCCACCGCTATGGTAGAGCTAAACCTTAGCTCCGCAGGTCTTCCGAATTTCCTGCAAAGCTGCGATGCCGAGTTTTCGGGGATCAAGCTGTTCGAGCAGCACCATTCGCTGCAATATTCAACGAAAACCGTAAACATTTGAGTGGAAATCACAGAAACGTTGCTTCCACGGATCAAGTGTTAGTCTATAGCGTCTTTGACAACGCTCCTGGAGAGCACGCCTGACACTTTCAAGTTTTCAAGTAATGGAATTTCATCAGCAAAACTGTAGTGTTCTGCATTTTTAGTATCTTTCGCTCACTTTTGGGATACTTTTGGGAGACTCGGAATCTCTGCTGGTTTACACCTCATAGAAGCTCTACATTTCCTACTATTATCCGTATCCGAATCCCTTTTGCATCCAGGCTGGTATTGGCTTCATGAGGACTTGTTTACACTACAGATCTTACTGGAAGTATCTAGACTACTTATGTGGTCCTAATATTGGTACCACTCGACCCTGAATTATCAAAATCCGTGGATTCAGGTGATTTACCGCGAAGAGTTTCGTTTGACCAGAATCCTCGTTAGGACCTCACAGGCCTTTTTGTGGAGATCTGGTGCCGCTGATTACTAGGGTTCATGAAGTTCTGACTCCCCAGATATTCTTGCAGTCTGGCGTCGCCTCGGATTTACTCTCTTCAGATAAATTTCGCCAAAGCGTGAGTTTATGGCGACGTATCTGCTTGAAAATAGACAATAGGGTAGATGCTCCAGTAGTTGTGGTAGTACCAGTAGTGGTGGAAACTCGAAATATATCATAATTTTGGCGGATTTCGAGATAATTTCCGTTTTCTATTGTTAAATATATATTTGTTAACAGTTTTATCTAAGATACACAGTTCAAATTCAAGATGTTGGTGCAAAAATTACAAATTCCTTTTCAGCAGTCCAATAGAGTGCAATTGCTTAAGAAATTCGTAACAATCCATAGCATTTTAACAAGCCTACGTTGTTATCCACCTGCTGCCATGCTCGTTGCAAGCGTTGCTAAGGCGGTAAACAACATTCCACTATTATAGGCAAATTTTCCACTATTATAGGAACATTACCACTACTTTAGGAGCACATACTAATGTCAGGAAAAGCAATATTTTAGATATATTAACCAGCAGAATGGTATAATTTTGGTATGTATTTAAAGCCAACACTATGGTGCACCATATTATCAGGTAGTTCAATTGGAAACTGATAAATTGAGCGTTCAAATTGTCTTTACACACTATCCCCCGACATAATCCCTCCATTACTGGAGCATCTACCCTATGCAACTGTTTTGTTTGTTTGGTCTGCTAGTTCTGGTGTTTCAGCACCAACAAAAATCAAACAAGTAAAGACAAAGCCTACTTGCTACATTTCGTTTTCGAAACGTAACCTTTTATTCGGCAGACTTCACAGCCAGCTGTTAGGGTACAGAACAGTTGCGGGACTAGTGCGACGATCCTGTTGACTCTATTAGACTTTCCTAGCCGGGATTTGAACATACTACTGCTGGCTTGTTAGACCAGCGTCGTACCTCGAGGCCAACTGGGAGTCTGAAGAACCAGCATGTCAACCCGAAACGGATGTATAACCAAACTGGTGTCTTTTTTAGCAAGAAATACCTAGTGATAAACCATACCTCAGAATACGGAGAAAAGAAAGTAGTCCAGCAATATAAGGGGGTCGAAAAAACTGGTTCGGCACATTATTTGTTTTTGTTACTGTATTCTTCAAACCATAGTTTATTTAAATTCACTTTTGACTTTGACCAACTTTTCCATATGGTTTATTAAAACAAAAATCAGTTCGCGTATGAATCAAATTAGCTTTACTCTTCGAATATCTTTTCACCATTCTGGAACAAAACAAAGTAATATCAGAAATTTGCAAACAACAAAAAAATCTTTGCCCAAACTTTTCAACCCCACTTAAAGCTTCACTTTTCGAGTCCCCTTTTTCGATATCCATTGCTCTTGAATGCCATCAGGATGAGTTTATCGAACTTTCGCGCCCCATCCCTTGCTCGAAGTTGGGGTGTATGTGGCACAGCACAACTCTTCTGCTCTACAGAATGCCTTCCAGCTAGCGCAGCGGTTGGCAGCCATCCCAGCCCCCGAAGCTCAGCTCAGCTCAGCGGGCAGTCAGTTGGGTGGTCTGCTTCCTGCTCTTCCTTCCCATCCCACGAGTGCGCGTGTCGTACCGACCGGAACCGAAAACTGGCATGCGCACTGCGCTGTAGTACAACACACAGTTAGTTGTAGGTATCTTCTCTGGGGATGTGACGGCACTCAACCAAGCCGCGCGGAACAAACACAGAGACGCGTCCGTAAACGTGTGCCACACAAATGCATTGACGTGGCGTGTCGGCTGTCGTCGACCGTCGAAACGAAACAGGAAGCGGAAAGCACCGGATCCTGTCTTCCTGTTATCACTGGTGACGTCGCGCGACTGTATGCTGAGCACGTTCACGCTTCCTGATAGGATGGTTCAATCCAGTTTTTGACGTCAACCACGAAGTGAAAAATCAGAGGATGTCTGATGTAGCCTAGCTCCAATGGTCCAATGCTGGCAAATAAATTTGATTAAAATTTGATTTTGGTTAGAATACCGTACTCAGATAGCTAGCTAGGCTAGCTAGCTGTCAATACAATTTGTAATTGGAATCATTCTAATGGATGGCCGTGCCAATGCCGGAAATTGGCCCGCTTGTCTCGTTCTGTTCGGGCGGACACTCTGAATTGGTGACTTGCCGCGCGCGTTATGTTGAATAGAAATAATTTTCGAAACTCTTTTTCGTTTTTTTTTGTTGGCGACAGTGGAAGAATTGATCATATTTTGATAGCAGAATTTTTTTCAGCATTGAAGCACTGATCCGTATTGTTAAATTGTGCAATTCCAATTCGGTGGATGCGGGTAGCATCCTGTATATATTTACCAAAAGCAAAGTGTACATAGTATATACGGTACCGAAGGGAGCAGCTGGCAGTGTGAAGAGGCAGGGGTTATGGCTTTTTAAGTACCGCTATGTACCTATGTGATACTGTACTGGATGGAACTTGCAAGGTTGGCGGGGAATGAGAGCGCGTGTGACATGCGATAGGTGAGCAAAATGTTGGAGGAAATGACATTTTTTTATTGGCAAAGTGCCAAGTAGATCAAGAAAAACGAGGATACAAACGATGTTGCGTTGTTGCTTATGTTGCTCTACAAATCGATTGCCAGCTTTGAAACCGTAGCGATTTGTACAATGGCTATTAGACATATGGTTGTTGTTTTTGCTATCCACAATTGATTTTAAATTATCCTTGTTTCTTAGTGGAATATTTTCAATTCTCAAAAGTTGTGTCGTTCAGTCATTCGATAATGTACCAATTAAATATTCTATGAGCTTAATGATATCTTATGCAGTTTGAATATCATGTACTATAAGGTAGACTAAACTATCAAAAGTGCTGCTGTTAATTTTAGCAAATTAGTCAACTAGATTTTTGCCATCAACACTGAATTAGGAATAATGGAAATTTCATTTTTCTGATGATTGGCATTTATCAAGAGGTACTATGAAGCGAGGTTATCTGGATCTGTTTTTTACAAAAATTTCTGTTTATACCTTTAGGAAAATAGGTTAAACCTTGAGTATAACGTTTCTGCTAAGTGCAAGCAAAGTTTTTTTCCCAGTTTAGTTTTGATGGCAAAGTTATTGCGTTTTTAATGGTCTAATAGAGCTAAACATTATAAAAATTCTCTAGAATATCTATTTCTGAAAATCATAGAGAAAATTTCCCAGAACACAAATTTGAGTTTTATTACACAGTTATTAAGGTTTTTGTGACCAAAAATGGTCATAAAGACCACAATAAACCTTCGATAAAGCTCAAATTGTTATCTGGAATCAAACACCTTATTTCGTTATCTTTCTTCATCAAGATAATCTTTTAGTGACCAGGCGATCTAACAAGTCCTGTTTTACTATCGTTTGTTCTTCACAGTGACAAACAACTAGAGATTTAAATAAGAACCTATGATAACCTAGCCCACGGAGCGTACCCACGGAGACCAGCGCAGCAGCCCCGAGTGCCGGGGATATTTTGGCCGAACGAACCGAACCACAGGGTATTTTTGCGCCACTGGAGCCTACCAGGTAGCATTCCCGCGAGTATGCAGCAAAAATGGCCCGCATCCGGAATCAAGATGGTATAGAATCGTTCCGTTTGATGTGCTACGCACAGGATGAGTGTTAAATGCGGTGAGAGAGTTCCGTTATTATATGCTTTCCGATTCATCCGTCCGGTAGATGGTGCTTGAGTTTAGCTATGTTTTTTGTTTGAACATTTCTCATCCGAATATCTACGACTGCGGTTGGATAAAAAAATCTGGAATTGAAATAAAATTGGTGCTCCCAATGAAATTCTCTTCTATGCGAAATATCAGCTCAATTTAATAATGGAAACACAAGGTGCACTGAAATCATTTCTCCATCCTTCCTTTGAAAATTGATTAAATTAGTTCAAGAATTGGATGTTTCTTCTTCAAAAGATTCAGAATTGCATAAAATTTGAGAATATGATATTAGAAATTCTATGGAAAAACACCATTCAGAAACTTTTATTTTCAACTAAACAAGAATACCGTGTCGGAAAAATGATCAAAAATCTATTATCCGGAACTAATTTTTGTCATTCGTTTTCTACAATCAAAAATCTCGATGCATTCGAAATAGAAAATCTATGGATCATTCTTTGGAACGGAATTTGGAAATTAATTGGTCCAATCCTCGAACGTTTTGCGATTATACCTAATAATTTCTGATTGAGCTGAAGGTTTTGCAAAAAAAAATTGCCAGTTGTTTCTGGACTTTTTTCCAAATTTTCTGTTCAAAATTTGTTTTTTCATCCAACACAACCCTAATGCCACCCTTAATGTATTCGTATGTGGAATAGAAGCTATTCAATATGCATGCTTTAATACTCATATGTGTCAATAAATAGCAAAAGAATCTGACTACTTATTCTGTCATAAATTAATTTAATCATTAATCCGTTTCTGACCAAAAAGTATGTATCCTGAAGTCACTATTTTCACAGTTTTTATGCTACTATTGTTATTGAAATTTCGAAATTTTCGCGAATTTTGGTATTTCCACAATTTTTTTCGCGGTGTGCTCTACGCGTCTATTATCACGCATAGTTTTGTAATTCACAAGATTTTTTTATAACAATTTCAGAATCCACGTGGATTTATTTTACGCGAAAAGCATCTAGCATAAAAAGCGCCTTGAGTGTAATTATATCCTATTTGGAATGTAAGGAGGTACACCCAACTTTCGCGTTACGTCAACTCTTGGAGGGACGTAAAAAAATCGGTCGTAAAAAAGAGGACGTAATTCAAATTTCGGACGTAAAAAGAGAGGATGTTAATTCAAATTTTGGACGTAAAAAGAGAGGACGTTAATTCAAGTTTCGGACTTAAAAAGAGGCGACGTTTATTCAAATTTCGGACGTAAAAAGATAGGACGTTAATTCTAATTTTGGAAGTAAAAGAGAGGACGTTCATTCAAATTTTGACCGTAAAAAAAGAAGGCGGTAATTCAAATTTCGGACGTAAAAAATGGACGAAAAAAAATACATAAAATGAATGTTTGTAAAAAGAGATTCTAGTGTAATTAAATCACTTGGCGCAGGTATTGCTTTCGGTTAAAATGTTCTTGAAAAGCGAAAATATTAGTAAATAAAGAGTTAGTAATTAAATAACAATAAGCCACACCGTTGCTTGATGGAAAAATTCGGTTATTTATTGGTGGCACAAAGTTTCGGCTTCCTAATGCAATTTTTATCAGCTATAAAAACAACTTTGCTCTTTTCTTAATATCTATAGAGTTTGATTGAAAAATGTTTGAAATGTAGCAAGTATTTTATTAAAAAAAATAATGAAAAATATAATTTTTACCTTAAGATTAGGATTAATTCAAATGATTTACGATTAATTCAAATGGTACTGCGGTTTTCGTTGTAGTGGTCAGAAATGGGTTAATTCATAAAACGCTTATGCTTTATTCATTAAATACCAAGAAACCATGGCCAACTATTATTATTTTTAGCAACTTCATTGCCATCTTTATTGTCATGAAAATTTTGAGCATTACTAATATTATTTTATCACCATTATAAAGTTATCAAGTAGTTACTAAATTTTAAATTTTATTTATTTCTAACATATGAACGCAAAACCATGGGTAAAAACCCTTTGTTTATTACGTGATTTCTGCACATTCTGTAGTTTCATGTTTTTGTTTCTGTTGATCGCGTTGTGTCTGTGTAGCCTGTGACTAGAGAGCATTGCTTTCCGCAAGACGTCGAAATGGTTATTCCAGATAATCAACGAAATAGTCCTACGGACTGTCCCGCAAGGTAATCACACACTTGTTCAAACTAGTTCAATAATATATTTATAATATTTATTGATACTTATTTTGTTATTTATTCATACTGAAGGTTCTTAACATTTTTAATCACATCACATTTTTTGATGAATTAGTTATGAAACTCTTCAAGCAATTTTACACAGCGTTAGTTGCAATAAGTTTTGATATTCTTCCCGTTCATTCTATCAGCCACTTTAGGATAATATTTCAGGTAACAATGTGGGCCTTATTACGCACTAATTACGCAGTACGAAATGTAGTCAACTGGTGAGACAGCATGAACAGCAGGTCAACGGGAATAGTTTGTCCATAAAGCAAAAGCATACATATTTTGCGAGACAGAAAAAATGTGATGTAGCATAAGAAGAATTTGTTAACCTTTTAACATATTGTTAAAAAAAGTCAATTGGGATGGCGGGGCAGGTTTGGTTCAAAGTAAATTTATAGCTCTTTAGGTTAATTTTAATAATAAAATGAATTTACTGCATCACACCGCGCATATTAACAAGAGTTAACAATTAAAAATATGACAGTCGAATTGTTTACCAACACCACTAATTTACTAATTTTTCATAAAACATTTTTATTGGGAACAGTGAGACGAACAGACGTGGAAAATATTAAGACAGGAATTGGAAATTAATCCCAAAGAACTTACTATAAACGAATTCTTGACTTCAATTTTGAGTCCGATGATCATGATTTGCCCTCTATATGAATGTATGTGAATAAATGAAAATAAACCAAACTAAGCAATTAGGTATTGATTATAGACACACTAGACAGCACGAGCTTACTAAAGGTGTGTCTGTGAATGTTCTTCTATACTTGCCAGGTCCCCCTATTTTATCCCCACAAAGATAGAGACACAATACCCTTTTCCCTTCTTGTCAATGGCCACCCCTTCCTTTGAGGTCTATCTCGTCTCCCAGCCACTTGTATATGTACCCCTTGTTAGTCCTTTTGTCAACCTGCCTGCTGATTCCTTTGTATCAAAAGGAAGTTGAACGCCAATTTTTTGGAAAGTGAGGAAGTATCTGATGCGAAAAACGATTAATTGGATGAATTGGAAAATTTCTATATAGACCAAAAATATATCTCGGCGGTGGGGTTCGCACCCATGTTCTTTCGGCTGGTGCCCGACTGTTTTACTAAATAAACTAGTGCCGCCCGCTATATTAGGTATAGCCTAATACTTAATTTTGTTTTATTCTCCCAATTCTATCATTCTCCGTATTCGCCTTGCCATGCGAACGTCGGTAACGTGCTGCTTTGCTTGTATCACACTAACTGAGTAGATAACAGTTTGTCTGCACGGTGGTAAAAACAAAGAGCGGTCATACAAATAATATCGTCGTATAGAGAAGTGTGTGACTCGTCTTGCATTGTAATTCATTAAAACCCGCTGCTGAAAATAATAAAAATTGTCATCCAGCCACTCGTACAACTACTGTCGGTCCAAGTGCAAGAGAAACGCATCTCTTTATCAACCTTCCTCTCTCATTTGTAAGAGACCGCTCCTCCTTATGTCAATCCCGCTGTGCTGATGTTGACTTTTATGCCTAAGAATATGTGTGCTTAGTTTGATGAAGAAATGTCCAGGCGTTCCGGAGTTATGGCAGAACATACATTCATACTCACCGCTCCCCGGTTGGCTTCCTCCCAATTAGCTCCCCTTCTGTCACGTATCCAATTACGAATCTGTGCTCGCTGAAAATTCCTATACTGGAAAGTTATAAATGTGTTTCTCGAGGTGTTTTTATCAAATTTGTCCTAAAAATGTGTGATAAAGTTAATTGCTTTTATTTACCAATTTGAAGATCTGATATCGTTCTACATTTCGTTCTTTTACGTGAAACGCCTGTGGTGTTAAAATAGTATCTGGAAACTGCACAAATTCATAATTCACGCATAGCACACTAAATCACCGCGTGCGATGGACGCGGTCGTATGAAAAACACCAACAACGACAACAATGTTTGTCATAAACTTAGCGTCTTGAATCTGTAGTGTAGAAAGGAGGCATTTTTATCTGGTTCAGCACGTTTCACACCTTCCAGTGTGACACAGGGCTGTTGTGCAACTTGGCTTATGCTTGTCTTGTGACTATACGCAAAATTTCATGGTCGCTGACACCACTTGCTAATGCTAATCCTCGAAACCATGTTCCTTCTCGGGCGGTGCATTGTCGTAAAAGTTCCTGAATTAAAGTCATTAGCCCGTATGAATAAAACAGTTTGCTTTACTTATTCCGTGTAATGGAAGTTTTATGGAAGAAGTAAAGCAAACTCTTTTATTCATACGACCTATTGCGTAAAAAAAATGAACAATTCTAGATTTGTGTTTACACTCTTGCATTACTGCCGCTACTCGCATAACAGTTCCATTTTCTATGGAGTTTCCTATATAAATGGGACTGTTACGCGAGTAGCGGCACTCCCATTTTTCTATGGCGGCAGTCCCATTTTCTATGGAGTTTCCTATATAAATGGGACTGTTACGCGAGTAGCGGCAGATTAGGTAATCGACGGTCGGAAGATCTACAACCATACTTCTCGCTGGTCTGTCGTTGCTTAACAATTAACAATGCCTTAACAATTGAATGGACGCGAGTTCTTTCGGAGAATACATTTTGATGCTGCAATCGTTTACCTTGACAGTAACATCGTAACGAGACCCGAGAAGTCTGTTTCGTAGTTGCTTTCCATACGCGTCAGATCGTGTCTGTCGCACGCGGTGACTTATTGTGCTATGCGTGATGTATGTGTTCGTGCAGTTTTCGGACCTTAATTTAACACCCAAAACGATACGTTTGGAATTAAATGGCAACGAAACTAAAAGAGATAAGCGTTTGAGGTTAATGAACTAATTGTAGAATGATACCAGTCTTTAAACTGGTAGATAAAAGCAGTCAACTTTTTCACGCTTTTTGGAAGAAATTTGATAAAAACGTTTTAAAAAACACGTACTTCCAAGCTTTTTGTTTCTGGGAAGTTCCTATATTTCATGAAGTAGGAAGTTTAAGTTTTCAGTTCAGCTTTCGAATGATAGCATTAGAATTGAGCTAGCTAGGATACTTTTTGTACAAGAGCTAATTTAAGGCAAACAGAAAACTAAGAAGGTTTAATAACTCTGTAATAATTTAGGCTTGATTTGATCAATCCCCTTTGCAGTGACGTTTTTCTTAGATTTTCGAAAAAACTCATTTTTCATTGCATGTCACTGCAAGGGGGATTTATCAATCCGCACAAATCTTTGGAAAATTGAATGTGAAGTCGAAATGAGCAAAAAAATTTGGTTGAAATCGGAGGTGGCCGATTATAACGGATATAATCCCTTGAGTGGGAATGAAAGTTTTCTTCTTAATTTAATTTCAGGTTTCGTATTCTACTAAGACGTTCCAAAAATTTCAGTCATGTTTTTTTTTGCTATTGGTTTAGCTTTTCGCCGTACATTTTTCTTAATTTATGTCTAATATAAATTCGCTCGATTTGCAAAGCTGCAGAAAGTAACGTGAAACCGAAATGGGAAAATGTTCAGTACGGCTAACCTTAACATTTGAAAACGGCTACAAATGTCGATTTCAAATAAACATGTGTAAAATATCCTCAACCACTACTCGTGTTCTAGGGGGTTTCGCCAGGTTGAATTGCATGTTTGCAAATTTCTTCGCCTTGGCAGCGATCCCACTATAAGCGCAACATGAGTTGGTAATGGGTTTTCAACCTGGCTTTTGCTGTTGTGTGCGTATGCGGTTACCCTATAATTGGTTTTAATCGTTTATTTCCTGCTCTCCTGCGGTTTTGGGCTAGTCGCCTTGGTCTTCAGTCTGCTCTGGTCTTGGTCCTTTTGTCTCGTCTCCATCTAACCGAATCGAGTTCGAGAACTTTTTCATACTCAAATGAGCCTTGCAAACCCGCGCAAGCAAATGTTGCATCTTTCGAATCGTGCTCGTTTAGTTTTTTTTTCGGCACGAAACAGTCGGCACAAACTGCTGAACTGAGAACATCAATCGATTTGTGGTGGTTGCAGTTTTTTTTCTGTGCCGCAGTTGAATCTTTAGCACCAACACGTAGGTACGTTCAAACGGCAAGGAAATAATAATAACAAAGATTGGCGAAACCTTGGCGCTGCTGCCATTGTTGCTTGCTTTGCCCGATAATGGCAGATGGCTTGATCATTTGATGGCGCATTTAGCTTGTGTACGTTTCAATTGTTTTTGTACGTATGTATCGATTTGAATTATTATCCAAAGGTTTGCGTAATGCAAATGAGTACATATTTGAACAAAGCTTTACAATTTTCTATCCTCAAGCTATTTTTTGTTCGTTTGCAGTGTGTAAGAAATGGCACAGTGCTCTAACACTGAATCGATTGGAACATATTACGATAGATTTGCTAGGGCAGTATCGTACCTTCAACTGAAAGGCACTAAAAGCATTTTAATGACCTTTAATGGTCACATTTTCCAAAGGTATCTTTGGAATATTTCAAAGTACCATACAATTATAGCCTTTATTGCGCGCTATTTGTGAGAGTCGAATGCAATCAAATTCCCGACAATGAGTAAGCATCGAACACAGACCTTCAATGTCAGCTTAGATTTCTGTGCTTTGCAATTACATTCATGACATTCCGGAATTCAGTGGCCGCAATTATCCGAACGCACCACAAATTAAAATGCACCACACACTGACCGGTAGATAGATAGATAGATACACGGGACGGCGCAATTTGGAAGTTATTTATCCGAGCGCCGCCGTTTCAACCCCGGTCCGGAGGACAGGCGAAACGTTGCCAAAGTAGACCCTGATTGCAGACTGTGCAGGCCACGGCCGCCCCTGACTGCGTTGGTCAAGGTGGCGCGGCTTACGCTGGTGCGGCCGCTACCGCCACCGCACCGCTAGCCAGCCTGCCTGCTCTGCTGTCCGCTAAAAACGACGGCGAAGGCCAATGACCTGCATTTGCTTAACGCGCTCCGTGCGCCTCACACACATGCACGATAAACCCAATCCTCTAGTTTTACTAGTGGTAGGTCTGTCGGTCGGTCGGTCTTTGTTCGCATCTGCTGCTGGCAGCTTTATGTGTGGCTGTGTTTGTACGTATGTATATCAATGCACACGTTGTGTATCGTGATTTTCGATGTTGTTTATTGTTTTTTTTCCTCTGCTGTCCGCTTTTGCTGTTGACGACGACTACAACGACGGACGGACTGGATGCATTTTTTGCACTGTTTGTTTTTATTTTTATTTTTCGCGAAAACGTAAGCCTCTTGCTGGCGGTGCGCTTTTTTCGCCTCATTCGCGAACTGTTTTTTGTGTCATCGATGTTTTGCACTTCCTTCGTGGTGAGTTTTGTGCTTCTCTAGTCGGTAGACTCTCGGTACTCTGCTGGTCTAGTCTTGTGCTTTGGCTTTTCTCAACCTGTGTCCCCGTTCACGGCGAGCAAAATCGACCACAACTCGGGGACTGACTGGACCTACTAGCGCCGAGAGAAGTGAATTTGATTTACTACATCCGAGTACTGCAACGTTTTGAAAAGTGAATGGAATTATAAATTGAATGGATCCTATAAATCTGCAATTTCAACGCGGGACGTTTGATCACGATTTATTGCGATTGGTGTTGAAAGATAAGAAAGTGTGAGTGAATATTCGGTGAATTTGGGATTATGCTTTTTATAGATTCAAGGCATTATCTGCCTGACGTTTTAGTGGTTATAATTGAGAATGTATAGCAGACATCGTTCCCTGAAGCTTAATTTGATTTGTGTTTGTGATTATTGGATGAATTTGCGGTTGAAACTTCCAGAAACCAATACAACAAGGTAAAATCGAATTGACATCACCATGTAAACATGTTGCTATTTGCATTTGATTGAGATCGCTATTGCTAACCTTTTAAATAGCCCCAGGTAAATTGCTTGATACGGTTCACGGCTAAATAAGCCTTTATGCAGGTATTTTCAATTATCTCTGGTTGAATACATCTGGACATAAAACGTGTAAATTATTCATGAAATTTACTTTCCTTTCATGTAGGTAACAGAAGAACAAGTATCCTGAAATTTGATAGCAAAAATTCTAAGATTTGATATCCCATTTGTCATATTTTTGAAGATAATTCAAAATCGTCAATTTTGAGTTCCGGTAGAATCGATAACACATGTTCCGGAGTGTGGGACATGAACCAGCGCTATACAGGACAGTGTAAGATCTAAAAATAAAAATAAGAAAACTTATCTAATTTAATTCTACTATGTGTATTTTATTCAATGACAGATACGTATTTCGCTTACGACTTGCAGGCTTCCTCAGTGTCTGTTTTCGAACACTGAGTCTGAGTTCGAAAACAGACACTGAGGAAGCCTGCAAGTCGTAGGCGAAATACGTATCTGTCATTGAATAAAATACACATAGTAGAATTAAATTGGATAAGTTTTCTTATTTTTATTTTTAGGTTTCGTATTCTACTAAGACGCTCCAAAAACTTCAGTCAGTGTAAAATTACTTTCTATTGACCACAAATGAAATGGATAACTTTTGCGCAGTCTGTTTAACAGATTACTAGTTTCATTTCATCCGCGAATTTTCACATCAAAAACAATCCCATTGCGATCTGTAATATGTCCGGGCAATTGTAATTATAGTTCTGTTCTGTATACAATTAAGTGTAACAGTTAAAAGAGACAGAAGTCTCACGTTGTGTATTATTTTGAATAAATAAACAAAAAAGGGTGCGCCAGTAGTTCAGTTAGTAAAACAGCCGTTCGGGTAACGGAAGAGCGTGGGTGTGAGGCCCATTGTACGATATAGCATTGTACGATCTAAATAAATTTTTGACAGACACTTTCTCACTTTCCAAAAAAATGAAAGAGAAGGGTCAAGAGGCCCAATTATTTTTTGAAAATAACACAGCTCCGCCAGCGATGACGTCATATCTATCTATTTATATAAGAGGCTTATGTCTGTACCGTAAACCAGGTCTCTAACAGGCAGATATCAAGATGGCTTGACAATATAATTTTTTTAAAACTTTTATCACCAATATTTAGTGGTTAATTTGTGGCTTTGAAATCCAATTTGTGGTAATTTGTGGTTAAGTACTTTCTGTGATTTTTCCAAAAAAACTATGTCAAGCCATCTTTGAAATTGATTTCGCGATAAACACATCGGATTACGATGTTTTATATCTTAATCGAAAGCTTTTTATTTGTGGTTCACGAATACAGGGATACCTCGATATAAGACAATTTATAATTTCTAAAAGTTGTCTTATATCGAAATTGTCTTATATCGAAACATGGTTTTTTCAAAAAAAAATTGCATTAGCGGTCGCCAATTTTGCTCTGTGTTATGTGTTTACGGTTTTTGAACTATTTATTATTGTTTGAACTATTAGTTTTTTACTATTTTTGGGGTTAGTTTGAAATAATGAACATCTTCATGGCACCGATTTCAGAATGGAAAATCAGCTCTGGTATCGTTATCAGCTATGTCAAAGGGATTTGTTTCGATATAAGACAAAATTGTCTTATATCGAATTGTCTTATATCGAGGTTGTTTTATAACGAGGCTGTCTTATATCGAGGTATACCTGTATATAATTTTTAATGTTGTTATTGTAAGTATAAGCGCAAAAATCCGTTTTTTTTTTAATTTACAAAACGCAAACATATCTGCTGTTGATGACGTTACTTGAGCTATTAGTAATGCTGCTATCTGTCGACAAAGGCGCTAGCTGTATGTGACGCTCAGTAAAGCCCTTTAAATGTAAAATTTGAGTCTGAATGACTGCCATCAAATAGTAGTTCAAATCGAACTATTAAAATTCGTTCCAATCGAAATGGGACAATGTTTAACGTTTCTTAAAAGCTCACCCAACAAAAAGTATCGTTACTTATTGTATAAAATATGAAAATTTACATTTTAAAAACTAAATATCGCTTACGGTGATGATTTGCAGCATGTGCGAAACCAATTGAAATGAAATTAAGGGCTGAAAATTTCCTGCTAATGATAAGACTGTAAAACTTTTTCACCAATATTTAGTGGTTAATTTGTGGCTTCGGAATCCAATTTGTGGTAATTTGTAGTTACGCACTTTCCGAGATTTTTCCAAAAAACTAAGTCAAGGCAAGTTTTCCAAAGAAAAATCAAGTCAAGCTAGCTTTGACAATTTTTTTTTTGTAAAACTTTTTCACCAATATTTAGTGGTTAATTTGTGGCTTCAAAATTTAATTTGTGGTAATTTTTGGTTACGTACTTTCCGAGATTTTTCCGAAAAACTAAGTCAAGCCAAGTTTTCCAAAGAAAAATTAAGTCAAGCCAGCTTTGACAATTTTTTTTTTTTGTAAAACTTTTTCACCAATATTTAGTGGTTAATTTGTGGCTTCGAAATCCAATTTGTGGTAATTTGTGGTTCAAACTCAAACCACTGACGAACTGACATGACACTTAGAAGAAAATCCTTTAAAAACCATCGTCCTGCACATTTTGCTTGCACACTAGCACCCACTGTTAAGCATATTGTGGAGTAGCTAGCATTTGCAGGGTTTTATGCTGTAGGGTTTTGTACATTTGAATGGTTTTATACTGAAAACTCAAAGCAACACTCGCGCGCCGCGGTGTGGCCATGTTGCAAAACATGCTTTTTTGAAAAATGAGTGGCTTTTGATTGGACGATGGAATTATCGCGAGTGTTTCGTCTGTTTGTCTGTGCTCAAACTTTACATTTAAAGGGCTTTACTGAGCGTCACATACAGCTAGCGCCATTATCGACCGATAGCAGCATTACTAATAGCTCAAGTAACGTCATCAACAGTAGATATGTTTACGTTTGTAAATTTTAAAAACCGGATTTTTGCGCTTATACTTACAATAACAACATTAAAATTACATATTCGTGAACCACAAATAAAAAGCTTTCGATTAAGATATAAAACATCGTAATCCGATGTGTTTATCGCGAAATCAATTTCCAAGATGGCTTGACTTAGTTTTTTGGAAAAATCACAGAAAGTACTTAACCACAAATTACCACAAATTGGATTTCGAAGCCACAAATTAACCACTAAATATTGGTGATAAAAGTTTTAAAAAAAATTATATTGTCAAGCCATCTATATCTGCTCTAACAGGACGTCATAAGAGGCTTATCGGTAACTAAAAACAGATCCCTGACAGGACGTCATGCTTTCGTAGCAATAGGTTGTATTCTCAGTCACCTCACTGGTCGACTGCTGGACTGCTCGATTGCTCAACTGGTTGACTAGACTGCTCGACTGGACTGGAGGATTAGACTGCTCGATTTTATTGCTCGACTGGACTGCTTAACTGAACTGCTCGACTGAACTGTTCGATTCGACTGCTCGACTCAACTGCTTGATTGGACAGATCGACTTGACTGCTTGACTGAACAGCTCGATTTAACTGCTCGAGTTGACTACTCGACTTAACTACTCGACTGAACCGCTTGACCCGACTGCTCGACTAGGCTACTCGATTCAACTGCGCGACTAGACTACTCGACTGGACTACTCGACTTAACTGCTCGATTAAACTGCTCGACTGGACTGCTAGATTAAACTGCTTGACTCAACTGCTCGATCGGACTGTTCGACTCGACTACTCGACCCGACTACTTGATTCAATTGCTTGATTCGACTGCTCGACTCGCCTGCTCAACTCGATTGCTTGACGTGATATCATATGGTCGGTGTTAAATCAGACCGGACCCAGTTGCAAAATTTTAAATAAAGAGTTAATGATAGCAAACGATCAATAATTTTCTAAGCAACATTTTACTCTAATCAGACTATAGAAATGTTGCAAACAGCCAGACGTTTTTATTCAGTTAAATAATATCCAATACGACCATAAAAACTATTTGTTTGTTTCCGGCTATGACTCTTATGTACAAAATCTTAGAGCTATAGTATGCAATATAAGAACTCAAAGACCTAATACAAAGATTAAACATCTTCGCGAACACTGGCCAATGGAATGTATCCGCAGTTTTCGGAATTATGAACAGACATTTGTATTTTCCGGATCGTAAGATTCGGGCTCAACCGCTCAACTAATGTTTATATAAAGGTTATAGAGGTTACTTTTTACCAGTCCTCTGCCGGATATCCAGTGTTTCCAAAAAAAAATTAATGAAAATCTTGCAAACTAGAATAAACATGTCTGGCAGTCCTTCGGTCTGATAGGATTGCAGTTTTAGGAAATACATTGGAGATTTCGCTCACCGCAAATATAAAATTTTATTCGAAATAAATCCTTTTTACAAGGCGCAGGAAAATGGGCTCATTGCCAGAAATCTAAGCTTTCTTTGTTTATCTGGTCAGGCATCTACAATTCTGGAAGATCCGGACAAATCTGGACGGTTGGCAAAACTATAGGTTCGATGGTTACGTAATATCGGTGAACCATGGGGGCCTAGGAGAATGAAAGTATGATTATTGGAGAATGATTGTTTCCCGTTAAAACCTGATTCACCCCGCAGATCTCCTAGCTTGGTAAAATGAGACGGACAAGTTACACTTTGTACACCTCCCTGTAACAATCCATTCGTAGCATTCATTCTACGAAACTACCCATCGTAGCGTTCTGATCACTTTTTGGGAGAGCCGTTCTCGTCCGTGATTTTCCATAACTCTTTACCGTCGATGGTATCATATGCAGCTTTGAAATCGATACAGAGATGGTGTGCAGGGGCTCTGTATTCATGGCATTCTTGGACGATCTGTGGCAGCTCAAAAATTTGATCGGTCGCTGATCGTCCTTTAACGAAGCCAGACCGATAGCTACTAACAAATCGGTTCGCAGTTGGTGATTTCCGTGATTTTCCGTTGCTCTTTGCGTCGATGGTATCATATGCAGCTTTGAAATCGATAAAGAGATGGCGTATTTGTATTCACGACACTATTGGAAAATCTGCTGTGGCTTAAAAATTTGGTGCGTTCCTGGTCGTCCTTTAACGAAGCTGGCCTGATAACATCCTACAAATCTGTTCACAATAGGTGACCCCAGCCGATGGTTTTAAAGAGCAGTTTGTTGGCGCTATTGAGAACAGTGATTACACGACAATTCTCACAAGCCAGCTTGCCGCCTTTCTTGTAGATCGGGAAGGTAGCCCATATCCATTCTCCGTTTGTTATTCCATATTCATACACGTGGGGCTGGCACCTCTTGCAAAAAGCCTTCATGGAATGCGTTGAGTTTCTGGTAAAACTTTCGTGCTTCTTGTTTCCTGTGTTGTGCTCGAGCTACAATTGCCGAGAACGATGCAGCTGTTCTGATTTTCCATATTTCGCCAGGTAGCTCTTTTTCGTCAGGAAGTTTTGGGTTTGCTGCATCTCTTCATCGTCTTCCTATGTTCCTCTCATCAATCACCCTTCTACATTCATCGTTGTACTACGGTGTCACTGATTCCATTCCACGTGTCTACCTTCAGACACTCTTGGTGTCCGTACCGAATGCTGTGGTCAACCGAGGGTTTTGGTTG
Organism: Sabethes cyaneus; assembly: GCF_943734655.1. Taxonomy (NCBI): domain Eukaryota; kingdom Metazoa; phylum Arthropoda; class Insecta; order Diptera; family Culicidae; genus Sabethes; species Sabethes cyaneus. The sequence goes on along the minus strand of NC_071354.1, from coordinate 79,525,971 downwards.
CATCCCAAATATCACCTAGAAGTGGTCCTAGTCAATGTGAGCGCTTAAATACGATCTGACGTCAATAGTGTCTGAAAAGTGCAAAAGCAAAGCCTAGGCTTATAAAAACATTAAGTCTTGACCCTATCGACCGACTTCGCAGCCGGTTATTGGAGTACAGGACAATTACAGATTCGAACATACGACAACAGGCTTGTTAACCCACCGTCGTGCCTCGAAGCTAACTGGGATGTTGAAAAGTGCCGGCAATCAATCAAAACGTGGTGGATCTGTATTTCCGTCCAATTTGGTGACCTCCAAGTGTAATGGTATATGAGTTTATGCTACATTAAAGTACTACGTAAGCTCATATTCTTGGAGGCGGCAAAACAGGTAATTCTTAGGTCGGCGGATATACTCTAGGCTCTCCAATCACCGGTTTGAATCCCTCCTCCTTGCCGATCAAAGCCGCCCCAATGACGATCTTGACGTCCTGTTTTGGAAAGCGGTCGTATTCATGCGTAGAATTCCTCTTTGTCATCAGCGGAACTTTCTAGGCCAGGGCTGGATTCCATTCCACATGATGATTCGTATGTTGAAGAGCATGGGCTCGATTTTCTATCGGCACATTCGATGAGCGATAGACCACCATCCAATCATCTATTTCGGCATCCGCATCCGCGTTTCCGCCCAATAACCAATTTCGTTCTTTTGTAACGGAGCCGTATGTGTTCGAAGCGCACACCGAGCGAGTTAGAACACGGCAGCTGATCATGTTATTTATTGTGGCTTTTTCATGTTATCTCTCTGTGCGCACTTAACTATCTTCATACAACTCAATGAGGTTTAAAAAGGTGTGGCAGATGAAGACATTTGATGGTATTAGCGAAAAATCAGAAAACGACGTCAAACTACAAAAACAAACCGCGTCGGACAATGGGGTTTGTTTTTGAAGTTTGACATCACGCTTCATCGTGATTGGTCGATTTACGATTCCACCCACACCATGATGAAATTTCTTCATTGCACTAACACCATTTAACCAAAATTGCCACACCTGTATATATCACATTGCATATAACTGTCATGATCCGTTCGACGTATGCGTAATATGAATGTGGTCGTTGCCAGTAGCATAGAGCCGTGCTGTTTTAAGCAGTAGTCTCCTTTCAGCTCGATCTAGAGCAGTCGTCTCAGAAGTCGCAATCACTTTCGACCTGGTCGAGTCTTGCACGTGGAGCTATGAATGTATGCGACAGAAATTGACGAAAAACGTGCAAAATCGTACAAGTTCGCAGGCACCGTGCTTATCGGTGCCGAGCCAAAGGCATAACACCCTGTTCGGGTGTTTTGTTTCTCCGGCCAGTGTCGAACCCCAGAGCTAACTGGGCCGGCAATGGTAAACCCAAATCACACAAGTACGCATCAAAATTAATATTAAGCCGCAATAGATCTACAGTACTGGTCGTAGTGATGTGTCCTCACAAGGGAAAAACAAGTCTACTCCAGTGTTCCCGTGGAAACGGAAAGATCGGCAGTTACGGGTTTCCAATCCAAAGTCCGTTTTCGTAGTAATGGTCTATTCCGATTGTTCCGGTCCAAATTTCCTTCTATCTCGTTCTTTACGTCTTGAATTTTTGTGATAGTGGCTTGTAGAACCTACGGCAATAACCTCCTGTTTCGCAGGAGGACCATCATTGTGCACAGCACTGTTTAAAGTCCAATATTGCCTGGTAGATGATAATCAGCCGTTACTAACATTTGAATTCCATGCTGTTCAGGCCCTTTCTAACATGGCAAATGTATGCTCAGAAGCTCAAAAGAGCCCACTTTCCCTGTTGTTGACATACAACTAGGTTCACAACGGAGTTGGTTACCCGATTTTTTCGTCCCAGCTGGTGGAGGTATGATTAGGAAGTTGCTGGATGAGAAGATGAAAACCACGGTGGATCTATTTTATGCCACATGTGGTATGCATTTTAAGCAGCATTACAAACCTTCCAGATTTATCAGGATTTTTTAAACTTTTTGATGTTTAGTTAGCCAAACACGAACTTGGCTCAAAATCTTTCAAATTTTTGGCAATGTGCCAAATTTTATCAGATATGCGTTCCTACGGTTTGCGAAAAGGTCATCAAGCCTCTATTCAAGTAAACTTTTACATCTACTGTCAGAAAAATTTTGAATACCAAATGACTGCCAGACATTTTAATTCTTGTTTACCAAATTTTCGAAAATCTGTTGGTAACCCTAATTCCCTAAGCTAAATCGGAGAAGTGGATTCCGACTGATCCACTAATTCACAACGGAATGATCAGATATTCCATAAAATTCCATTTATTTAGTGAGATCTTTATTATTGTAAACAAAAGTAGATAGAGAGTATGAATTTATCTCTACCTAACTGCTTCACTTCAGTACCTACAGGGAGCAATAAAAATGACGTCAGGTGTTTATTTTGAGATTATTTTTTTACCGGCAGGAGTAGTTTACCTTGTCTTGCACTTGCATATCGTGGGAACGCCTCAGGAGGTTGTTATTGGCAGTTCGGTGCATGTTCAAATGTATGACGCAATGCGCTTTAAGTGACATTGGAATCGCACTAGTAGCTCTATCCGGTGGTTATAAGGTCCATTCAAATTGAAGCCCATGTTTCGAAAGTCCAAAGAAGTACCAGGATGGATGTTGTTCCGCTTAATTAAAATTTTAAATTTTTAATGTATCTTTTATGCTACTCTTCGACTTTAAAAATTTAATTTATGATCTTAAAGAGATATTACACTAACGAATTGAGGTTACATCTATTTCTGTACATACTGTTTTAAATTTTTTGAACCCGTCGTACTTAGTGGTGTCATCCACTTCCGCCAACGTTCTAACTAGCATCGTCGCCGTCGTCCAACGGAACCGATTGACCAAAATGTGAAAATGTGCTTCTATGGCTGTCAGTAGTGGAAAGTAAAAATAAAACAACGACATGACAAAAAAAATGAACACACCGTCACGTTGATGCGATGGCGATGGTACGAAAACGATTGGACGATTGGGCGATGAACGACGACGGAAGGAAGTGAACTCACCTTGTCCCATATTCCGCAGTATTTGCTGCTGCAGCTCTTTCTTTGTTTGCTGCTCCTGCTCCGGTCGGTGGTGCTGTCATATCGTGTCTGATTCATCATCGTCTGCAGGCAGGGAGAAGTTTCCCCACTGTGCAGTCGGTGGTGCTATGTGTGTATTACATTGCACCTAAAAGATAAGCTTCTTCGAAAGAAAATTTTTCAATTTATTTTTGGGGCACCAAATGGAAAAAATTTTATATTTTCTTTATCGAAAACGTGATCAATTTAGATTGGTCAATGTATTACAGGCTTGGCATGAATTTTAATGCTTGTATACGTTGCATTTAAACGTCAAAATTATCCTGATATGAATGAATTGCAGTGTTATAAAAATCTGGGAATCTGGGCTCTTGGACATCCAAGACACAATTTTTTTTAAATTCTAGTCATTCCTTGAGCCATTCCTTGAACTTGAAACGTTTCTTTTGATCAGTTCAAAACATGGAACATGCATATTTTGCTGCGAGCAAGACCTAGATTTATTTCGGTAGGATAGCATTAGTGAAGTCATCCGACGATTACAAGAATCAGCCAAACCGTGATCTCATCCCATTTGTTTTTGCACACTCCGTGCACTGCGAAGTTGTGCATTGACCTTAAGTTGCCGCGCGGATGAATGCTGCAGAAAACTGGCTGTCAAACCATCAATCGCCGACTTTGGTTGCTGTTGCTGCACCGTTTATAGTCGATCGTTGTCGTCCTGGTTTATGACGCCAATCTGTTGCTTGCTTGAGGATTCAAGAACTCACCTCTTCTTTGTACTAAATCATCCTAGCGTTGAGAAATTAAAATGCAATTTGAAGAGTTGCTGATGCAGTCGTGTATAGAATGCGAATCGTTACGCTTTAGCTTGGTTCGCTAAAAGGGGGGGAGAGCGACAAACTGCGCGCAGCTCGTCGCTAGGAAAAAAAGCACTGAAATACCATGAGGTGGCTAATTTTCGAGCCCGCTCGTAGTAAACTCGGCTTGGTTCGGTACCTCCGGGTAAGGCATAACATAACTCCGGCCTGGTAACTAAAGTGTGCGCAATTTTGCTGTTGCTGTGACTGCAATTAAATTGCTTGCGCAAGAGAAAAAATGCAGCACAGCCGGATTTTAGCATTTGTGGCTCCCGGCTGCGCTGGAACGGGTGTTGAGGAAACTTGTTAAAGCATTATTGCAGGGATTGCAGGGGTAGTAAATTTTTCGAACTCTAAGCTTGATTGGGACGTAGTTCGACTGAGTATTCCGAACTCTTCATTGAACCTATTTCTAATGAGCATTCCTTTTCTATTTACAGGTAAGGATTCAATATACGCTTAGCTGACGGACAAAACCATAAAACTCCAAGGAGGTAAATTAAAATTCGAAAACAACCAGCATTTCCGTGTCATCTCATCACACACACACACACGCACAACGTACGAACATCGTGTAATTAACTCATTCCGGTCAGTACAAATGCGAACCAGCGTAAAAAGTGCATAACCTCTAATCTTCAGTTTACCTCACAATGATGTTAATGAGCTGTGTACCAATGGCCACGGGTACACTGAGGGGGGAAGCGGAGCTGGGGGGAAGGTATGCAGCAAAACGATCACCCCGCCGTTTAGTTCGTCATGGGTACTTTGCCGGCCGATCCCCCTATGGTCGGAGGTAATTTGCCGATGCTGCTGAACCGATAAGCGGCTGCGCTTCAGTACGAACGAGAGTTGCGCGGAAAGCTTCACATTTGCTTCTGTTGCGCTCAAGCTTTGTGACCTCTAATGAAAAAATCACACTTAATGCAAGCGCACGATACACTTCGGCCAAGGTAAATGTCCCGATTTTAAACCTTTGCGTAAAAGTATGGCCACTTTTGAACAAGGATTCGACGAAAGGTCCAAAGCTCGACACTTGCTACAACCGGCAAAAAGGTGTGTGGTCGTGTTGCCCCCTGTCATGGTAGCGCATATGCACATGCACAAACTTTTCGTGCGGAACCAAACCTGTCTTCCCACATTAGTTACAGCAGCAGCAGCAGCTTCTACTTCCATATGAAGCTGGGAGCTGGTAGTACTGTGACCTCGAAAAATGCCAACAATCTAGCAACAGTGTTCGGTACACCGTAACTATCAGTAGAGCAAGATATGAGCAATCCGGAGGCATGTGACGAACCGAGGGACCGAGTGCTTTAAATGATCATTTATCGTTCCGCTCACTGGCAAACCCCGTTTGCCAGGTATTGAAGAATTGGTCGTCAAGTCGGAAGTGTGCATATTATATATTTTATGGTTTGCATTTATTGAAGCAGGTGTTGTTTTCTAGTTGCAGCCGTTTGTGTTGTTAGGGTTACAATTGTTGCTATTTGCTGCGACTATTTTGAAGGATTGTTTATAATATTTTTCAAGCCATATTTAACAATCAATTAAAAACGTTACTGGTACTATTCCTTGAACCCTTGTTGAACGCCAGATTCTGGAATACTCTACAATGTATACAAAAGTCAGTCTGCTGAAACCATCATTTGTGTTCGAATATTCAAAAGCTGCTTGAAAACTGTTATGATTGTTTCTTTTTCTAATTTATCAGTCGTGACATCGATGGCAATCATAAATTACAAACATCAAATCTTAAAGGTTACAAGCTCATTTAGACTAATCGACTTATTAACTATGATTGTGATTGAAGCCGGACAGACAAATCGTGCTTATGTAATCTAGCCATTAGAGCCAGGAGTATTGCCGCATTACACCCCTCTCCCCCTTAATCATCACTGGATTTAAACGACCTTTATGTAGTGTTCATTTTCCTCTCGATATTGGACTCTAACGAATTGGTCATTTTACCCTACCACGACCGTAAATTTTGAAACCGTTGCATTTATGTACGCTATCATCATGCAAGTATTACGTCCCAATTATCTTTAAAACAATTAAACTTTCTGCAACTTTGAAAACCTGACTACAGTAACCTGAGAAGCCCAACGATACTTCCGTACATGCCGTGATTCGTCCACCTTGCAGGAAGTTGATTTCTAAAAGCTCTTGGTAATGATGAGAACTCTGCTTTGCTCTGAAATAGGCTGCTAGAATGACAATTTGCTATCTCTAGTAGCACGTCAAGATCTTTGATACAGTTAGTTCTTCCAATGATAGTCTCCAAGAGCTTGTAGTCGAAAAAGATAGGTAGGTAGGTACTTTTTTCTTGAAAAAGTGATAACGTCACATTTGTTCGCATTAACTTTCATACGGTTTGTGCAACACCAACCTGCGAAACTGTCAAACTGTTGCTTAAGCACACGGGCATCGGCGATAGAGCTGATTTGATAAAAAAAATTTAAATCATCAGTGAAGGACAAACGGGGAATTTTCCATTTAAAATTCACATAACTGACGTATAAAAGAAATATTAACAGTCCTAGGTGATTGCTTTGAGGAAACTGCCAGCGGACTACCACTGAGATACGAACGTAGCATCTGTTGTGTAAGAATTAAACGACAAAAGATTAGTTACAGTAGAGCACTTCAGCATAAACCTATGCTGGTCCTCAAAAATGTATCGTTGGCAAAATCCAAGAATGCGATCCAGTACAGCAAGCTTAAAAAGTTCAGCAACTGAGCTCTTGGCGGATATTTCACGAAATTTTCGATGAGTATTTCATCTCCTTTTTTATAAACATAACATTTTTGTAAACAAACAAAAACGAAGATTTCCAAAATGTAGGAAACTTACTTCCAGTCAAAGACATATTAATACGATTTTAACAACATTGTTTTCCGTAAAGTCGTCAATCATAATGATGTTTAAAAAAATCTTTACCTAAAATTAAAAAAGAAGAAAACTTATCAAATTTAATTCTACGATAAGTTTTCTTCTTTTTTAATTTTAGGTTTCGTATTCTACTAAGACGCACCAAAAACTTCAGCAAGATCTTTACCGAAGGCACCATACAAATTTGATTTTCAAAATCAATTTACTCTTTTCGACAAATCTGTATTGTAGTTGGTATAATTTCTACGATCTTTTCCTGGTTCGTAGGAAAATAGTTTCCAGCGGGCATTGTGGCCAACGGTCCAACCCTCCGCAGCCTGCCACATTGTACAGTAGTACATATTTGAACACTTGATACAGTTCGTGCATCATTTTTTTTCTTTTTTCCCTGTTGGGTACATTTTCCACTGCGACCAGTAATTTGATCTATTGTTGCGGATCATACATCATACGTCTGTGTGCTATATCGAACCCCCCAAGCACTAGTTGATCAGCGTCCACGATCCATGTCCGTAAAGGGCTACCGAAGATTTAGTGTACTGTAGACCGGCAATTTTATGCGAATTTGCAAACTACAGCACTTCAGTTGGCTACGTAATCCGTAGACAGCTTCACGGCTTAAATCGTTGTCTTGTGTCACGAGCATGCTAAGGCACATGAATTCCTCCACTACTTCAGATCATGTACCATCTAGCTCCACCTTGACAAGCAAAGCGAAGCCATGGGTACAAATGTCCTTAAGAATTTGATCCTTCTTCACAAACAGACTTCGCACTGCTTTGCTTCAACTAAATGAATTTGTAGTGTGCTACTTGGGACGACAGCTTTACTAGATTCGTCGAAAACCAAGTTCTAACATTATCTGCCTCAGCTAATTTCGTTTGACTGCATCGTACGCCGCCTTAGAGTCCACAAACGGATTATTAGTCTGCAAGTTGTGCTCCCGGCAGTTCTCTAGCAACTAACACAGGGTAAGCATCTGATCCGTCGACCCTCACCCAGAACACACTATTGGCATCAAGCCACTCCACGGACATTCACTGGCAATGAACCGGCACATTGCTTCGTTTAGTCGCTCGCTCCCCGCTTCTATAAGTTCAGCCGGAATACCGTCCTTCCCAGTAATCTTGTCGTTTTTCAGCTCACTAATTGCTTTCTTAACTTCTTCCTGTGTTGATGGCTCCACAGCTTAGCCATCGCTCACAATTCTTATCCTGTCCTTCCCTGTATACCTCTTGATTCAACAGCGTGTGGAAGTGCTCCTTCACCTGGCTGCTACCGTCGTTTTGTAGGTAAGCAGGTTACCAGCATTATCATTGTACATCATTGTACACAGGCATGGAAAATTCTTATTCCTAACCGTTTTGTAGAAACTCCGTATGTTGTTGCTGGTGAATTGCTCCTCTATTCGTGCTGCTCATACTTGCTTTTTTTTTACAATGAGTTGGATCTTTTTTCCGCAGTTATAGGTAATCTCTTTACACCTCTGTTCTGACGTGTAGCCGCAGTGGGCATACGACTTCTGACCAGGTTCTTCTAATCTGTCACTCTCTGACATTCGGCATCAAACCAGTTACGCTGTTCTTCGCGCGTCGTGCCTAGCCTACTACCCATCTCGCAGTTGCTTCAATAGCACCTTCCTTCCTGCTGTTCTGTGATTCATTAATTATGCTTTCTGGCGTATTTCGCTGCCGCGTAATCTGCCGTTAACCGCTGGATGTTGAAAAATAGCCTCCAGGATGCAGCATTTCAAATGCAGTCACTCGCTCCGAAACAGGCGCTGTTTGAGCCGCCCCTCATGTAGGGTACAATTTCAGGTATGATCATCGATCTTCATCTTTTGGTTTAGATCTTCGAGAAGGCGCTAGGTAGGGGCTTGAGAGAGCCAGAGCTTTATTTGACGCTCCTTCCAGGTTACTCTCCTCATTTCGTACTTGAATTTCAAATATTCGCATCTTAATGGCCGTGTAGAGCGCATCCGCGTAAGATCCAAAAATCACGTAAATTCACAAATTTGCGTAAAATACCCGTGAGAATTTGTGAAATTCTTAAAAATTTGTAATTTTGGGAAGTGGCGACATATAACCGAGTCAATTCAAAAATTCGCGTAAAAAGAAACAACATTGCAAACCACTCAAAAAACGACTTCAGTGACTTGAAAGCAAGTCAATTTCATTTAGATTTATTCACGTGAAAATATCTAGAAAACAACCCTGTAAATGGAATTTAAGCAATTTATTGGTATTTTACTGGACTGAAATCTTTACGTAGGACTACGTCTGGCATTATTGTGGAGTGCATAAAAATAAAAAGGATACACTAAAATTAAAGGTTTGTGTGACTCTCAAACGATCGTGTTTGTACACAATGTCTTGCACAACCCTAAATTCCATCACAATATTTGTTTCTCCACTAGGGTCAATCCTCAGAACACCAGACATGTGAATGAACTTTTGTGAAATAGGGCATGCACGAACATAGGCCTGTCGCGCATTCTAAATTATGGTCCATTAAAGTATAACTCGCTCCCCAATGAACTGAAAGGAATAACACATAACATTCTCTTTAAAAACAGACTGAAACGTCACTTAATCAAGAACGTGAATGAATATACATATTATATAGATCTGTTGACCATTTTGCAAATGTAGGTTTTTCTGGCTATTGCTGGTTTTTCCTGCATTCTTAATTGTAATTTGCGTTATCAATGTTTAAATTATTTTCATGCTTTTAAATTATTTTTCCGTTTTGTACGTGAAACCCTTCAAAGGAACTAAGTTCCACTGGGTTCTCACTTCGTTGTTATTTGTTATTAATTAAATCTCCGCGTTTTTCTTTTAATATTTTGTTTTGTAAGTGTCCTCTACCAGGGGGCTCTTTCTGAGCTCTCTGGTGTGGGAGTCAGTGGAGGGTTAATAAAAAAAAAACAAAAAAAAGGTTTCACATGATTATAAGGTAACCAACCTATTTTGGACGTCATCTGCAGTTGTACATAATTTGGACGCTACCATTTCTACAGATGGGGTCCAAAATAGGTTGATTACCCAAGCTGCCTTGTTTCTGAATGGATTTTTGTCATCACGAATAACATGATTTATCGATTTTACTGTACCCAAAGAATTGAACTCATTCAAAGAAGATGTATTCATAAGGGCCTTAGCCTCCCAGATCCCAAACCCAGAAAATCTTTCGTTATTTCGGGAGTGCTGTTAGAGGTAGTGCTAAATAAAATACGAAAATCTCCTGCCTAAAAGGTTTCCCGAGCTGATCGGGAATCGAAGCCGGTAATACTACCGTGAGTGACTGATACTGCTAACCATAGAGCTACGTAAATCGCGTGAAGTACCCAAATATTTGGGCTAAACCGTTCTGTTTTTTTTTTTTTTTGAAAATTATCATCTGAGCGTTACTTAAATTAGCGGATCTTCATTAACGCTGAAACTTACTTATACTGTACAAACTTATTTAATTAACAGTACTTTTATTTGGACTACAAACAACTATTAATTTCCACGAAAGACACTGAAAAACAAATTGCCGCAAAATTAACTGTTTTTACGTAACATTAATTAATAAGCACAAAGCTCATTCGGTTGTGAACCCACGATCTCTTAACATTTCAAGCATAAAAATCAATCGACTATGACTTATGTTTCCTGCCGTAAGCCGGAAGTGACCCACATTTGCCTTGAAAGTAATTTTCAAAATAAAAAAACTAAAACATAGGCACCATCGCCATGTGTCCCCTCGTTCGTCGTGGCTAACCCTTTTCCCCGTCTGATTTGATTACCGTGACCACAAGCGCAGCACACGAGTTCTAAACTAAACGAATATGTCCACGAATTCTCTGATGCAGTTGTGGACTGACTCGTGCACACGAGGCAGGATACGAGCGACGCGCCGCGTCGTAAGTGCATCGAACCCACTGCTCGCGGGCAGCTTACTGGCAACTGGCACAGCAGAGCACTCTGGTACTTGAACTTGTGTGTATGTGTTCTCTCGCGTATTGCCTCCACAAATCTCGGCATGGCACGGCACGGAAACCACACGAGAAGTCTCGACTCGACCCTACTAAGCGCACCGGACGATAGCAAAAGTTGGACGGTGGACGGACGGACGGACCCCCGTTCTTCTTGGACGTTCTCTCACGGAGCTTTATTATCGTCGATAGAAACCGAAAACTAAACCACGTTGGTTGCGCAGAGATCGTGGTAGTGCTGGCTTAAGTTACTGTCTGTTACTACCACCACATCCATGCGGTGCTGGTGTAATTACATAAATGCGTCAATTACAATCTTCCGGCTGACTTTCGAAGTGTGGGTGTATGGGAATTTTTAAGGTGCACTTGAGTAATTCACTTACTTCAGTTTTTACTTTTGGATAAAATTAAAAATTACTGCCAGGGCTGTAAGACGTATTATTTTTTTTTGATCACTTCAATTATTCGCTCTTTAGTTACGATCTGTTGCGATGACTGTCATTATCGCTACTACCTGCGGTGTCTTACGCTGAAACAGCTTCGAGCGTAAAACCCGCTAATGGCAGTGTGCGAATCTAATGTAGTAAACGATAGTAGTACGGCATTTACTAGGTGCTACTAGATTCAATGATCTCCTATGGTCGGACCTCACTCAACAACTCGTGCTGTTTCTTTCGCACGCACATCACTCTGTGGGGTGTCCCAATACGGTTGTATACTAACACGGGGTGATCGTCGCGATCCGGCCGCAGTGAGTTGGCCGTGATGACGATGATGCTGACAATGATGATGACGCTGATGATGATGTGTGTTTACGCGAGTGCATACCAAAATAAATAAACAACTGTATTACCGTTGTCTGCATTGCATTGGTCTTCTCCGGCTGACAAATGGGAAAAAATGGAGACAAGTAAATATAGAGAAAAAACTACAAGGTATACAGCCCTAAGGGTTATACGAAATGGTGACGTAGGACTGTGTCATATAATACTCATTATAAATGCCGTTGCTTTCGCCACCAATAGCCGTCGATGGTAAATACTGACCGTCCGTCAGTGCGATTGTGCGATGAATGAGCAGACGGCGAACCAAGAGTACCATTTTATAGTCACTGGCACTGCCGCTGCTGCTTGTAAGCTAGTGTAGGTGGTGGGGGAAACCAGATCAATTGCTGCTGCTGCTCGAATGATTATCCGACGCTGAATGAGCAAGCATTTTCCATGGAACGTTGGAACGTTAACCATTTAGAAAAGTGTAGAAACATCTTTTCATTCTTCAATTACTATAGTTCTTATAAGAACTGTTTAAGACCACAACGGCCTACTGCTGAATTTGCTGCCCGTCAGTCGATCCGTTTCCATTTGCTGTTGGTTTGCGAAAATAACCGCCAAAATGCCATTGGGTGCCTCGAATTGTCATCGAAAATGACATTAGATGCCGCAAAGGTCCTTGGATTTGCCTCCAATAGCCGCCAAAATGCCAAAATGCCAAAATGCTATCGTTGTTACCTCCCGATTGCTATCGTTGTTGGCTCCGATCGCTGGTGTTTGCCGCCAAATGCCGTTGCTTTCGCCACCAATAGCCGTCGATGGTAAATACTGACCGTCCGTCAGTGCGATTGTGCGATGAATGAGCAGACGGCGAACCAAGATTACCATTTTATAGTCACTGGCACTGCCGCTGCTGCTTGTAAGCTAGTGTAGGTGGTGGAGGAAACCATATCGGCTGCTGCTGCTTAAATGATTGTCCGACACTGATTGAGCAAGCTATCGAACAATTTCGCATGTCTGCGATGGGAATAATGCAAAATGTAATGTTAAGTGCATCGTGTGGGATTCACGTTGGCCATTGCCCTCTGATTCCGCTTGTCTTTGGGACCGGTGTTGCCGTCAATAGCCATCGATGTTGCCGATTGGATTGGAAAAGGGGTGTGGTTTACAAAGTGGTCTCAAGGTTATCATTTGGATCCAAATCCTTTGGTGTATCTAATTGTCGTCCGTGCCTGTGAAGCTAGGCGATAACAAGGGAAATGTATGGAAAAATTCGACCTTGAATCTTTACACACATTTTCACTATTTAGCGTATAAAAAATTATTATTAGTATGTTACTATAAAATTGCTGGACATTTTATCTATCCAACGACATATTAACTGTTATGTTTCGTTCAGTAGTATAGTAGCTATTAGCGTTTGAAATATTTCATTCGAACGTTACACTTCTATTTCTCGTTTTTACAAAGTGCTACCCAGTGCCAGTATAGTAAACAAAGACGTAGTCCTACGTCAAACCAACTAAGACATGCTTCTACTTTTCTCTCTTTTGCTCCCAACACATTTGGTATCAGACCGTAATGGTCTGGTCAGTCAGTGGTGTTTCTGTCCGGCATGGTGGCATGAGAAGGAATTGTAAAAGCAGTAATACGGAAGAAATGGTTAAGAAGTAATACAAAATAAAACAACGAACGAACGGATTGTTGGTGGTTTGCGGGTTTCCCTTAAGGTGAAATTAATCGTCATGGATTTCAAGCAGTTCTTTTGTTTGAAATAAAAATTCTGTTCATGAAAATATATTCTCTGTGTTCAGATTAGTAAGAAGAATGCAGTGAATACATACCTAAATATCTATCTAAAAAGAGAGCCCCCACTTTGAGCCTAAAATCTGCTTCCGAAATTTTCGCTTTTCGACGAAAATTTAATGACTGGTCATTTCCCCTTAAGAGAAGATAGAAATGATAAAACAGGATTCCCCATGGGTGCGCCTTTCATCTGTTCATAAAATTTACCAGAACATGGAACACTTTTCTTCCATTCACAATCTGTTTACGTTCACCAACGATTACTTCTTAAGCTTGTTCACTGTGCTGGGAAAGTAGCCAGTCTTTGATAATATCAAAGGTTTCATCCACTGTAATTCTCATTAGGAATCCCAGGTTCTTGTTTGCTTTGGAATTGATGCTGCTGTAGTGGTCCTGCAATGTCTTGGATACCGACATTAAATACCAAGATCTTTGGTGACCGTTACGCGTTCAATATTCTGGCTGTTTATGAAATAACTGTATTGGATTGGAACCTTCTTTCGGCTGTAACTGATTACGGAGCACTTGGCAACGCTGATGCTGAGCCGGTTGCAATGCATTGCATACACACCAAAACTAAAACATGTCGCTCAACTTTTTGTAATTCTATCAGCAACTAGGGTTGCCAAGTGGCCGGCGAATCCGGCAAAAAGGCCGGTTTTCCAACATATGAAGCCAGATTTGTACTTATTGCTTGATTTGTTAAATTTTCTGGTAAATTTTTTAGCAATTTCTGAGCAGTGGATCATTGAAGCTAGCTGGTTTTGCAGTGACGATACCTTGCTTCTGGCGGTAATGTACATTATATTGTCAAGTAGCTGGAGATCGTTGTCGTTGTTACTCTAAAACTGCCTATCTTCAGTAATCCATTCAATGTTCGTTGTGGTTGCGACTGTTATGTCCTGCAGTTCGCTATCTCCACAACTTACTCTGCTCATCCCATTTACACGGGAAACTTTCATCTGTTCCACTTTCTCTCTTCTGTGACGGTTACATGCATATTGCACAGGCAATATGTTATAATCCTCTAAAATGCTATAAATACCAAAATGCCATAGCAAACGTGCATAACCCCCCCCCCCCCCCCGTAATTTTTAGACTTGGCAACCCTATCAGTGCATTTTCAGACTTGGACCCTATCTCGTTGTAATACAGCGAAAATAGCTGGGGTTCGACGTTGCTACCCTGAGGAACGCCTGAGGTACTCCGGAAATCGCAATGCTCAGCGTTCCCCAGTTTCGTAGAAAGGTAGCGGTTTTTAAGGAAGGATTTCAACCACCAGACACAAGCATTTTGGCTAGCAATATGGTGTGGTCAACACGGTCGAACGCTGCTTTGATGTCGTTATACACGGTGTCGACTTGTGCTTCACCTTCCATATGTTGTAGACAAAATGAACTGAACTCCACCAGTTTTGTGTTAATCGAGCGACTAGAAAAAAAAGCCATGCTGATTAGCTGAGACGTATTACGCAACATTGCCTTCTAGCGAGCCACCGATAAGGATCTCAAATAACAATCAAGGTGTTTCTCTGTAGCTGATATTCGCTTAGCATTTCTAGAGAATTAATTGATCTCTCAAGAATCTAAACGACCACATCGTTTTGAATAAATTTTGTAGTCACGGTTCTACAACATGTGAATCTGATACAATAAACACCTTATTCTGTCTGTAACGAAAACCAGGTCCCTGACACTATGCCATATTTTCGTGGTATGAATCACAGCACGCTCCATATACACTTTGTACAAAGTTGAAACCAATGCATGTGTAACCTAAAATACAGTTGGTGCGAGCACCTCATGAAAACTGTCATCCAGGATAGGATTTCTTCTTATGGGCCCGAACGAGAAAAAGCGCAGTGTTACAAACATAACAATATTCGTGATACAACGTTGTACAGATTTCAGTATTCGGGTTAAAACCTCAGCGCCACAGGTAACAGTGGCATTTTTTTTGTTTAGGTTATAGTCACTTTAACCAGTTTTGGGTCATTCGTAACTTCTGCGGGATTGGGATTTGAACCCGGGTCCTCGGCGTGAGAGGCGTGAATGCTAGTCATTACGCCGGGACTGACCCTGTGAAAAGGCAAATTAGTATCGCAAACACTCAAACAAATTATGTCAGCTTGCAGTCAAGACAAGCATCAGTAATGTAGTTCACTTTTACATTTACTTACATTTATGTGGGATAATTCGTCTACATGACCTTGAATTGAATTCGTCTACATGAATAAAACTTAAGTTAGCGTGACCGCTCCTAATTCTGCGCAGCTCCCAATTCTGCGCATTTTTCGTTATATGTACATGTATTTTTTAACATTGTGCATAACTTTGATCATTGTGTTATTTTTTATAAATGTCTGTTGAATATTACGCCATTATTCACAAAAGGGCCATAATATTTGACAGCGAAATAATTTGAAGTGAAATTGAAAGTATTTTATACGTCAGAAAACATCGTCGTTAGCACGGACGTTAAGACTATCCTTCTAAAAATAAAATTTATGATCGAAATTCTTTGCAATGATCAAATTACCCAGCGTTATTAGAAAGAATAATTAGTTTTAGTCATGTTTTAGACAAAAAGAGTGATTGCATTCAGTGCTTCCGTTAGAAAACTGCAATGCAGTATTGCGCACATTTAGGCACAGATTTTTTATTCGTGTTCCAAATTATGCGCAGTAACGTATCCTGCGAAGAAAACGCGAAAGAATACGCAACCTCATCCAAATGGCTGAGGCTTAAAGGCATGAAAATTCAAGTAGAACCTTTAACTGGCATTGATTGGAATCCTGTGCTGCAACTAGGGGTCTAAAATTATGAGCGCCAATTTGTGGAACCATGTCTTGTGATTTATTTTGAATGTCCAATTTCATGGAGCTGTGGACCAGAACCACCATGAGGTTCCACAGCCTCTTATTCAGCATCTCCTATCTCTACCTCCTCGTGGTACCATCCGGCAGGCTTGTCCTGCAGGAGGTCAACTTATTTTGCTTTTTTAACTGTAACACCTCAGCCAAGCAAAATTCGAAAATATATATGGGGCATTTATAGAATAAATTATTATCCATAAGATTGCTGAACTAGGCATTGCTCTATCTTTAGTGTTTACGGCGGAGTTTACACTGGAAGCGCATCAAGGTGCGCACCTTCCCGTTGAGCGCAATGGTCATTGTAATGCCCGGAAATTGAGCATGGTTAGTAGCGTTGGAGAGTCAACTTTGCCGTTGATCATTTTGGCTACAAATAATACCTGTTGCATGTTGCGTCTGCGTTCTAGTATATTAAGTTCAACTAAACGGCATCTATCTGCATAAGGAGGCAAATTATCTAGGTGATTTCATGGAAGATGTCACAAAGGAAGTCGGATGCATCTCCTTTGCACGCTTTCAATCCGTATGTTTCAAGTTAGCTGCTTAGGGAACCACACCAAACTACAATTCTCCAAGAGCGGATGAACTAGGGCGCAATGCAGTGATTTTAGACAGTGCGGATCCTCAAAATTCGCCAAAATCAGTAAACTGGTCCATTAATGTGCACCATTAACCAAACAAATCGAACAATGCTTGCAAGTGGTGACAGTGGTCTATGTTTTGTTTTGGAGCAAACAATTTCAGGTTGTCAGCGTACATTAATTTGCAGCCAATACCAAGCGGTAACGCGACTTTGTTAAAGAACAACAAGAAAAGCAAAGGTTCCATGTTACTACCTTGAGGAACTCCAGACTTGTTAGTGAACACCGATGAAACACTAAAGCCGAGATTCACACGCAATACTCAACCACTGAGGTATCAGTTCAGCCAAATGTTTTTTCGCAGAAATTATACAAAATTACGATGGGTACCTCCGACTCGCTTTCAATTAGACACGAGGCGGCGCACGCGGAATACAGCTAGTATAAGATACACCTTTTCATTTCAGTTCAGTTATGAATTTCCTGATATAATTTCTAGGCTTTTCTAATGTGTATAACATATTTTGCTACGTTCTACGATTGTTCGCAAAACAAAACACTTATCACGACTAGAATAAAATGCTCATACTGCTATTTCTACCACTAAAAACTGAAAGTCTTCTAAAGCGAGCAGTTTTCGTACGACAGCGGTGCAGTGGAATGTAAATGTTACGATAATTCTGGTGTGATTTTTAAATAAGTACTGTTGATCAGACGTAAATAAACCGAGTGAGAATTATTCCCACATAGGAAAATAAACCCACACACAGTTTGTTTACGTTTGTTCGATAGGAACTATTCAAAAATCAGGCCAGAATTAGCTGCTATACCTGCTACTTACAGTCGGGTTAGGTAGGGGAGAAGGAAAAAAGTGAAAACTATTCTCCTACCGTTTCCGTATATCAGACCGGATCAGAATGACAATCTTTTACCATTGTCAGTGGGAAGCACAGTACTTTTCCGCCTTGTTTATGCTTTACATGAATACCAACATAAGTATAAAAACGAAAAGAAGCATATAAAGTGCAACTGTAAAACTCGCATGCGCGGTGATCTTCAACTTGTCAGTTTCGGCAAGTACCACCCTACTCCTCCGTTTCACGCACATACACATATGCAAGCTGAGTTCTAATGTTGGCAAGTAGAGTGCCTGCTGAAGTATGTTCCGCAAGCAAACTTGTGAAGAGTCATGTGATACAATTATAGGCCCATTCCATGCACGTCAGTTAGCCAAGCCCATACTGACCGTTCAATAAAGGTCTGCTACATATTTTATTCATTCAGGCTCATAGTTAATACATACCATACAAAACACGCACAGTGCATGCCACATATACAGAAACTATAGGTAAAGATAATCTTCGTTTGCTCACACTATGCTACAAGTTAGCTGTATTGGCCAACTCCATCAGTCGAACCTGATTACAATCGCAGTGCAATTGTGCACGTAACCCCGTTGCACGTGTGCCGTTTTGATCCAGGGGCAGCTGATTTACAATACTTCAAAAATGTCCATCCAAATAACATCCTCCAGATCCAGTGTGTGGTAGGTACACACGGTCGATTAAAGTCAACCCAAACATTCTCCCCGAATGCGTGTATGTGAGACACGTCCAACGTAGTCTGGCCCAAAACTCTCATGTATGCTGATCACCGGAACAGACAGAAAGCTTTCGGGAAAAAATAAATCAAGTTTACCGGATTGCATTTTTTCGTCTGCACCAGGTTTGGTTGCTTCTCATTCTTCATTCTTCGTTCATGAGGATGGCCGTCATGAAGTCCTCGACCTATACAAGTGCACCATGCCTCGGTCGGACTTGAGTTTATTCAGAATCGGAGAAAGAAAGAGAGCGCTGGATGATGCACTCACTTACTACCAAACTGCACTCCCCGTGAATCTTCTCATCATATGGTTTTCTGGCCAAAAAGTGGAAAGACTGCTTTTGTAGCCCGAACACGAAGTAACGACGGGTTCACAGAACGAAGCCCTGAATGCAAGGCTAGGGGGACAAGGGCTCGTACGCGGGGGCCCCGCACGGTAATTGTATGGTGATTCAATCACGGCTGCCCGGCTCAGCAACCGATGCATTGTGTCATTAATTCTTTATTCTCTGTTGTTCGGTTTACCTCCGGTTGCTACATATATATGCTAGCCACATTCATGGCAAGAGAGTGGCGACGGGATGTGATGACACGAGTCATCGCATGATGCAACCCGGCCAGCCAGCCGACAATGCGGCGTACGTACTGTGCGCGGTGGGGGAGAAGCTCCCAAAAAGGGAGCAAGGACAAGGCTATACCACATTGACTGGCTGGTTGGTGGTACCCACTGTTGTTGTTGGGACCATGCAAGTCAACCGACCAGCCAGCAGCCAGCCGGTTAGACTGGATCTTTTTTGTCGTCTTCGCTCTTTATTTTCGGTTCGAAACTGGTTGGCAGGGCTTTGTTTGGGTATCGTTTTCGGATCGATTTGCCATTAGATATCGGTCCTCTGTCGGATTTTTCGCAGACTTCAGAATCAGATTTAGGTACTTCCTACACACGGTGGATTACATCGTCGTTCGATAAATCAAGAAGCATTGCAATTTTAAATGGCCTTTTTAATTGACGTGTATGTTTGAACCCGTGCGAATGAATGTTCCTACTATAGTTTGTAGCCAATATACCCGAATCGATTTGAGCTCATCGGCATATAAATGTTTGTAATCTATCTGTGAGATATACCAAACGTCATTGAAGAATATGATAAACAATGACGACGCTATATTACTACCTTGGGGAACACCTCAAGCGTTGTGAAATTTATCGGACTCCGTCCAGCTCAGACGATTCGAACCAGCAGTCAGTTAAATTCGGCAAGCGCTTATAATGCTCATGGCTTCATAGTTGACGTAAGAGCCAAAATGACTAAAATATACTTTTTCTGTCCTACGCATTCTTAACCATGTAATATACATGCCCAATACGCAACTGTTTGTTCGAAAATATTCGAGAAACTTGGAGAAATAGAGCTAATCTGCTAATGGTTTCATAGTTGATGTAACTCCAAGCATAATGAAGAATCAACCAGCACAACAAACTGCTTTCATGGACTTCACGCCAAGTTATGACAATATACGTTCAACAAACAGTCGGTGCATTCGCATAAATTGGCGTATGCATTTTTCAAACACAATGAACGAGAAACAAATCACAAAACCTTATTGACAAGGCTCTCTTTTGACTAATAATGTCTACTAAATTGACAGATTATGTGATTGAAAAATTTTACTGGTACGCTAAATGACTTTGAACATTTTTCACAACAAAAACGCGTTTTCTCAGCAATGATGGTGTTGGTTATTACGTCAACTAATAGTATAGTGGTCAACTAGCATAATTGCAAAATCAGTCAAAAAATAACCACCACAATTTCAGCAACATAAGGGGTCTTATGCTACAAGAAATCAGAAAATAAAAGAAACGAAATTATAATGTTTGCAAAACCGATCACTTCTTCGAGTCGGCTTGAAAGCTTGCGCCGATGACTGACACAGTAAGTAGCAACTAACGTATGTACCCGACAGTGACGTAAATTATTGTAAAATCTATGACTATGCTTTTTGCATTGATTTGCATAGCAATGATTAACCATCAGTTGCGGAATGGCCCCATTACGTAGGTACGCGGAACGTATTCCGGAAACGATTTCCTGTGATCAGCAAAGGGGTAAAAACCGTTTCGGCAGGGCTCCCACGATCAGTCAAGCGTTACTCAGTCTTGTTGCTGGTTGGTTGGTGATATGATAAAGATTTTTCTCACTAACTTGGCAAAATGCGTGACGTCGAACGACAGTCATCATCAGCGAATGAGCGGAAAACGGTGGTGAGAGGAGACGAATGATATGGAACTGATTCCGTGCGGTTTCACGATCAGCAACTGAGTGGAGTAGGCATAGGCATGCAGAGTCGGTATCATTGATTGAGACACAGCTTTGATTCCCGTTGACTCTTTTCGGTGTGTGAGTGGCTGTGAGTAAAGATCCGATTCCTATGACATAATACTCCACTTGGCCTTATCGTGGCATGAGTGGAATGCTAATATCGTAAATAAATAAATTTATAGTTGTAATAATAAAAGCGACGTACGGGCGTAGATTACTACGAGAAGAGCGTCGCTTACACGCATGCTGAAATGTGAGAAGGAGTTAACTGATGTATGTACGAACAAAGCGGTGATGGAAATGAACGGTAATGAAATTACTACAATCTCATCACATAGGTTATTTCTGTCCCAGAGCGGCGATAAGATATTTTCTGTCTTTTCCACGCGCGAGTCTTTTAATAGCAAAACTGTAGGTAAGTGGAATTGCCTCTGTCGAAGGGCCAGTCACTGTAATGCTATGAGCACATACATCCTAGCACTTGAACATCGGAGGTCAACCGACCAATGCGTACGTACACACACAGAACAGATGGCATTATAAGCGGTAGTGTGGAGTGGATGAACGGATGGAATCTAATACTTTCGGATATTAATACAGTCGGCAATGCGGGTTGCGGACGATGGTTAGAACTGGTTAGATAAAGAATAGGTGATTGTGGTACACGTCATTAGACTTGCTATTTTTCCTATAATATTTGCTTACAAATACTAGCAAATGTGTATAGCATCCTTGAATGCATATCGGCACGTTTTCAAAACAAAACCAAATAGAAAACGTGCAATATAAGACGTGCAGAACGACCACGATCAAGCACTGCACGACCACTACGGCCCACCAATATGCAACTGTTCGCGAGACGGATTCATTGTTTCCGTGGCATATGACGCAACTCGAACCGGCTTGCGCTATGTTTTCACTGAGACAAATGCTACCCGTGGGAAATTCGTTATCGTATTCTTCCGGCCCGAACTGCAACTGTAGTGGCTTGGTTGCTGCTGCTGCACACCGATAGCTTCCCCCAGATGTAAACCGTTTACTGCTGCCTGGTGGAAGACCACGACGACGAAACCTGTGGTGGACTTTTACGGTTGACTGATTGCCGCTGTATGGCCCCTCAGTCCGAGCGAGACTGTTTGATGCAGCACCTGTCAAACAGAAAGATATTTATGACAACAAACGTTGTTGGTGTTTCTTTCAAGCTGATTTGCAAACCATACACTGCGCGAAGTTAGGGGATGATTGTAAAACTGATCCGCGATTTCAACACTACGGTTGCGTTGGTTTCTGTCTATGCAAAGAGCTTTCTCGCCGAAAATTAGACACCAGGGAGATATTATGTAAAATTGGGCCCAAGCAATTCAAAATTTTGCACGTTTAGTAGACATACAGTAGTCTATATTGGTCCTGCTTGACATGTGCTATTACCAAGTAGATTACTATTGACATGTTTTTTAATCGGACAGTTTAGTTAGTTCAATAAGGAGAAAAGTCGAAAACCACGTAACACATTTTCCTCTGGAAATTAGGCCCTTTTCTTTTTATGAAATTTTTAATAGTTCACTATTGAAAAGTGATAAATAGCTCTGGAGCATATATGCCAAGTTTGATGAAAAACGATCTAGACATTCAGGAGTTATGGTGAAACATACATACACACTTACGTTCACTTTTATATACAGCGGAATTACGAATTTGGCAACAAATGCCTGTCACCTATATTGCCAAAATCAAAACCGTCCCGAGACGTTTTTTGATATGAAAAAATTTAATTAAAATGCGTTAAAAATGGGCTAAATATAATTATTCAATGATTTTTTCACGATTGAAACCATTTTATAATCGAAAACCCCGACGAGAGCTATCAGGCCGGCGCAAGCAACTTTTTGACACCTTGCGGTAAGACGTAGCCCTACGTCAATAAAAACATTACCTTTCGAAACAGTCTACAACTACAAATTTTTTTCCATGCACTTACTGATGTGAGATGTCATCATTTTGGGTCATTGTGAACATGTATGCGGAAATTCATTGATGTTTAGGCATATTTTTGGAAGCGAAATAATTCGTAATGCCAGAAACAAATACTTTTGTTGCCAAAATTGGTCCGGGCCAAAATCGAAATCCCACTGTATTTGCAACAAAAATTGAAAGGATGTATCCGAGATATGACTGCAAGGTTAACGTAAGATTATGATAGACGGCTGTCTTGTATAAATGTGTTTTAACTCAAAAAGGGTGTAAAGGGAGTATTTACACCGGACAGAACTTTTTTATGTTGTATCTTATATAATACTTCCTATTTATATTTGATTCACACTACAAGTCAATCATGTCATGATGGCATCTTTTCAGCTTGCCTGCGAACCAAATAACCGAACTTCAATTCATAACTTTTTAATGAAATGTATATTGGCCCTAAAAAGGACCACTTTATTTCTCTGCTGCTCGCCAATGCCAATCTACCTGGATTGAATTAATAAATTCATCCAGTGAATACGTTCGTTCGCATCTTCAATGGCGATCTGGTCCCCATTTTTGCCCCTATAAAAAAAGAGAAACAAGGCCTTTTTCCTTGTTTGAGCCTCCCTCCTTGAGGTCACTGGTCACCAACTGGTCTTTTCAGACTCCTCTCTTGTCTTCCAGTCACTTGTAAGTCGGTTATGGAGCCAGAAAGTCTCATAATGTGAGACAGTTCCTCCCTGGTAGTAACTACCACTCTTTGTTCATTTTCTTAGTAGTGCCCCCTCCCTCTATGCAGACCCCCATCCTTCTGTCCCAGCCATTTATACAACTGCTCTCGATCAACTGCTCCAGCAAGAGCAACGCAGTCCATTTTACATATTTGAAGCCATTGTTAAAGACCCCCTTCTTTTGTCAACCCCCCAGTGCTGATTCCGTTATGACAAGGAACATGTATGCCAAGTTTGGTGAAGAACGGTCCAGGCATTCCGGAGTTATGGTGGAACATTCATACATACTTATGTTCACTTTTGTATATTTAAAATCACAAATTGTTTTCATTACCAAAACTTTCGCCACGTTGAAGACATTTTATCAATTCGATCTCTTTTTCTCCTTAGCACACCCTCGCCACAACACAATACATTCTATTTTCACTACTCTTTCAATGAAATATAGAATTATATTACAACCGTTCACTACAGCTGTAGCACCCTTCCCTAACACAGATATCAAATTGGCCTAGGATTAATCGCCGTACATAAAAACATTCATCGACCTGCTGAGACGAGATTATTTTGTTACATTTTCCAGGGTACTATCCAAGCATAGAAATCAAATTGACCTAGGTTTAATTGTCCTACAGAACCTGTTGGGACGAGGGGACTTTGTCACTTTTTCTGGAGTACTTCCCAAGCAGAGACAGCAAGCATGGCATACACTTTTCGCTTCGATTTTGCTCTTTTGATTACTGCATTTCAGCTAAACAAAATTTGAAAAAGTGATATATGGAGCGGTTGTAGAATTAATTATTATCTACAATATTGCTGAAGTGAGCGTTACTGTGCTTTTTGTATTTATGGCGCTATAAGACTGCTACACTCTTGGTAGCAAAAAGAACACTTTTTCTGGCGTACTTCTCTAACAGAGACCACAAAATAGTCCAAACTCAACAGTCGTAGGAAAAAATAATCGTCGACCTGTTGAGACAAGGGAATTTTTTCACGTCGACCTGTTAGGACGGGGAGATTTTGTCACGCGTTAAAACTTTTCTCTTCCAACCAATCACAAAGCGATATTTGGGTCGACGCGTAGAAGATTTTCCGAACAATTGGTGCAAAAATATTCAAAATCGATCAGGAATCTGCTAAGTTATTAGCGTTCAAAACCTAACCTCTTTTCGAGATAGATTTTTGGAATGATCCCTATTCAAGCTACCTTCCAGAAAGATCGTATCACTAGTTGGTTCTTTTGACCCACTGTGACGTTTTAGGGATTTCGCTCTTGCATGGATCGATTGGACCATCTCTGAGAAACGTCCAATTAATTGATACCTAGTAAAAACACATTTTTAATTATGTACTACTACTTACTACTTTACCGACCGAGAGCCGGGATGGCTCTTGCCGTATCAAGAATTTCTCCCCGTTGTACCAAATCCAGCCAATTCGTTGCGCGTATTGACACACGCAGGTCGGCTTCCACCTGGTCGAGCCATCTAGCACGTGTATTCCTGGTGCCGCTGGGGTTGTTTAAAAAAACAAAGCCTTGGACTTAAACCGTCATTAGACATTACCCTTCTTTATCGACAGACTTCGCAGCCGACTGTTTAGAGTATAGGAAAATACGAGGCCAATGTAACGATCCTACTGACTCTATCTAACAAACATCGTCAAGCCGGGATTCGAACATACGACGACTGGTTTGTTGAACCAGCATCGTACCTCGAAGCTAACTGGTAGGCTCGGGGGTTCTTAAAAAGAACGGATTTCACTGCACAGTCGTCCGGCATGCTTGCGACGTGGCCGGCCCACCGTAGTCTCTCAATTTTCGCTAGGTGTACGATGGGAATCTCTCTAAGTGGTGCCTGCAATTCGTGATTCCTATGCCTGTGCCACTCTTCACTATCCGTTTGTACTCCGTCAAAAATAGTCTGTAACATCTTTCGTTTAAACACGGCAAGTGCACGTATGGCTTCCGTAAGCAAAGTTACTGTCTCAAGTCCTTAGAGGACGTTTTGTACATCGTCAGCTTTGTGCGGCGGTGTATGCTCCTTGGTCGAAGCGTCTTGCGGAGGGAAAAGTATGCTCAATTTCCGGCTTGCATACGTCGCTAAATCTCCTTACTCGTATTATTGCCGGTGGCGACCAGAGATCCCAAATATACGAATACATCAAACACATCCAGTTCATCGCCGTCACTGTCCGTAGAAGGCAAACGTTTCTTTCTCTGGAGCCTCTTCCTACCATATATTTGGTTTTCGACGATTTGTAACCGTTGTGTAACCGTCAACCTAGCCTCCGTTTTTAGTCTGGCTTAGATTGCCTCTACCGTCCCAAGGTTTCTAGTAATGATGTCAAGGTCGTCTGTGAAGGCTAGGGGTCGGCTACTCTTGCTGAAGATCGTTCCTCTCGTTTCGATGGCCGCTCGCCGCATCGCACCTTCAATAGCGATATTGAATGACAGACAGGATAGTCCGTCCCCTTACCACAACCTTCTGCACGATTCAAAAGAACTCGAGAAAGTCCCCGAAACGCACACATAGCACATCACTCGCTCCAGGGTAGCTTTGTTCAGCCGCGTTAGTTTGTCCGGAAAATCGTATTCTTGCATTATCTGCCATAGCCGTTCGCGTTCAACTGAATCGTATGCTGCTCTGAAATCCATGTGATGCGTGGGCACGTTTTACTCTCGACATTCCTGGAGGATTTGTCGGAGAGTAAAAATTTGATCCGTAGTAGTACAGGCCCTCAATAAAGACCGCCTGATACTGCCCTACGAATTCTCTTGCTATAGGGGATAGACGGCGTAACAAAATCTAAGAGTAGCCGGCGTTGACCAGCGTAATGCCACGGTAGTTACAGCATTCTGGCCCGTCGCCCTTTTTGTAGATGGGACAGACTACACCTTCCATCCACTCCTCCGGTAGTTTCTCCTCCTCTCAAATCCTTAATATTGTCCAGTGAAGTGCCGTTGCTAGCGGTTCTTGGGCATTTTTGTAGAGTTCTGCCGGAAGTCGGTTCTTTCTGGCGGCAATATTCTTCTTCAACTGACCGATTTCTCACCGGATCTTTTCGGGATTTGGAGTCGGCATGCTGTTATCATTTGTAAAACATAAATAAAAACTATACAAAAATGATTCAGAAACAATATAAAAAATACTTTAGAATGGGACGACAATGACACAAAAAATATTAGATTAGATTCTAGATGTCAAAGGTTTTTAACCCGTGACTGGTTCGTCCCATTACGGGAAAAAGCAAAAGCTGACAAAAATCATTAAAGTGCCAGCATTAAATCAGTCAAGTGTCAAAAATTACTAAAATGGTGCAAAGATAATACAAAAGATATTTTGTTAGTTTAATTTCGACTTAGCCTCAACTCTAATAAACTTACATCTCTAATGAGAACTGTGCTAGTATAGATTCTTCTTCTCACCATCGGGTGGTTTCAATCATGTTTTTTTGTGTTGAAATTTAGTTCTACTAGAAGCAACTGGGTCCATTGATACCATCCGTTTTTCTAAGCAATTTCTCATTTGCTTTTTTTTTCACCAAAGACACGAAACAACATCGACACACTATTTTGATAATATGCTAAACAGGTTTCGCCACGGTAAAGCAACAAAAAATTAACTTTTTTTCCTTTTCTCTCCGTTTCTCCCCGCAGGTAAGCAAGAGGACCAACAACCAAAACAACCGGTTTAGGTCTCCCAAATTTCGTCTCGTGTACGAAGGCGAGCCTTCCGATCAATGACCGCCCACAGCCAGCGCGTCATCATCATCATCATCATCATCATCATTATCATCATCTTCTTCTTCAATTCGAAGAAAGCTTTTGCTGCGCTGCAGACCACCAGAATAAGAATCGCCATCACGTCGTCTTTGTCGAAAAAATCTCTGTACTGGCGGCGGCAGTGGCTTGTGCGAACCGTCAAATGTAAGTCAACAATTTTTCGACCAATCCACACACTCGAACCCAAACCGCCGAACGTGTTTGGAATGTACGCGAGCCTTGGTTACTTTATTTTTTTCTCACTCGATTTTTTGTTCATTGACTGACTGTCGTGGTTTTGAACCGTTTGAAGTTTGCCGCCTAATCAAGGGTTACTCGGGAACCTATTACAAAGTGACGGATCGAGACCAATCCAATCGCGGTGCACACCATTCAGCGGCATCGCTTCGACATCTTCCGGAAAAGGTCGAATTGTATGAGAAGGAGGAGCAACAGTAGTGGAAATCCATTAATTAATTATAGATCCGACGAAGAACCGAGCTCCTGTGTTCATGCTACACATGTGGGTTCGGCCATATCTGTTGGTATCTATATAGGGGTCAATGAGAAACCCAACTCGAGTGAGGGTCGCGGGAAGTGTCGGAAATGGAATACAAAAGTTTCCTTTCCCCGTCCGCCGGTTGTTGGCATGGAATACACCATCATAGCACGGTGGGCGAGACGTTCAGGGGCGAAACGAGGATCAGGAAGTGACCAATTAATTCCGTAGAACGTTTTTATGATGTGTAATTTTGCTTCTAACTCGAGCTAATAGAGGATGGCTTAATGGTTGTGTAGTTTCGTGTTGCGAATGGCAGCAGAGTAGTGTGCTACGAACGACCAGAGACCGGTGGTGGAAAACGGGTAGGTTCTCTCCAGGGCCGGTGGCTAGCATGCAGTGCCCGGCTGGTGGTAGCAGCAGGCAGGCACGCGGGTACTACACGGTACGCGGCGGACATGGAAGGAATGGGAATTTGTGCTGAATGTGGGTTGGGAAATGATGAAGAACTTTTACTTTCTTGTTGGTGTGTAGCGATTGTTGATTTGCATAACCAAAGTGGAGAAAAGTAATTAAAGGTTGTTTGGTGCTGTTTGCAGCGTGTCTTTGCAGCGAAAGCATTTTGCAGTGGGTAATAATAGCGCTGGGTGTTTAATCCGGCATGTTAGTTTAATGTGTGAAAAATGGAATAATGATTTGCCGTAACACGAAACTCACGGTATGGATCGAGCTGAAAACGGCCGTTATGAACAGTTTTTGCGATTATACTGCTATTATATAAAAATGTTGTAAAACGATTAGGTATCATCATATCGGTTTTCTACTAGGTTTAATTTAAAGGAAACTTTGAACAAATTATACCATTTCGTTGGAGTTAGAAATAGGTATTTTGGATTTCAGATAGAACGATAGAAATTGAACAATACGGGTCGAAAATCATCAGAAAAGAAACAAGTATACAAGCTTAAACATAATAGGAGTAGGGTTACGAACCCTCTTCGTCATACGTAAACACGATCCAGACTTTATCGCGAATTTTTATAAGAATTAATCCACAAGTACTCAAGTATTTTACACCAGATAAATCTGACACATCTTGCCTGTACATGTATACTCATTTAGCCTGAAAAATATTTCGGAACTTACATTCCTCTGTGGAACAATTTTTCAAGCTCCAGCGGGAGTTAGTCATACGAAAATTCACTTCACCATAAGCGAGATTTCTTTCGTTTATCATGGACAGACAGCAAATATTTACAAAAATCTATGCATGTATTCTTTGAGTCCTGTCCAATAGCTACCCAACTACTATAAAAAGAGTGGAAATAGTTTGAATCACAGCACAAAATTTCAAGTAGTTACTCTTCGTCATACTCAAGCTTCTCTTCGTAATACTCAAAACTGGTAGAAAAACCAAGAGGACTTCTATTTTTTGAACAAGTATTGAAAAACAGTGATTTTCTAACATAATATTTTCCTCGAATGTCTGACTGTAATTCGCATCCAAATTGGTTATAATGCTGCTTTCTTGTCGATATGTCTGGAAAGTTGACGAAGACCCGCCGTACCCATCCAGCACCCTTCTGAAATTTCGATAGTACTTTTTTCATTGAATTACTGGTAATAGACTTGTTGCTATCGCAACAGAAAGACAAGTTTCTGGTTCTTTAACAACGTGTGTTTATGTAGACGCTGTTAAAAAATATCTATCGTATAACAAAAGAAATAATTAGTTGTTATAAAGGTGCAATAATTTTAAGTTTTGGTACGTTTGAATTCATTATAACAGAACAATGAAATAATAACTTTTCGTAGCACTTACGTTTAGTGTCTTTTTCCAGCTTCCTTATTCGTAACTAGCTCAATTCTGCTTTATTGGCTAATTCTATCCTGACCGTACTTATTCATTCACAGATCGTACTGTAGGCTTACTTTCTCTATAAAACCACGATTGTTTCAATCAACATATCGTTTGCACCACAAAACATTTATACTAGTTTTAGAGGCAAGGCAAATATAAATTGAATTATTTTTAAAGCAAAGAAATCCACTAGTCACTAGTTTATAGATTCAATTTTTAGATAGATCACAAAAATGCTCTCAGTTGCTTACAAGTGACGTTTGTCCATTCAGTTTTCTTGCACCGGTTCACTGACGCTAGCAACGGATTACAGCACCAAAGTAATCTTGACGAAGGTGCACCACAACAGAATGTTGCGACAAGACTGCTAATGTGTTATTGAATGAAATCAGCGAATGTCGCTGTGTCAACTTCTCTTTACGGTGGAACAACAGCGAGTGCTGAAAATAATTTTCGCATCAAATCAATCGCATCAAATTGTAGTTGAGGGCTTAGCTGCTAAAGTTCGAAAGAATGACACCAGCGAATGTCGCTGTATCAACTTTTTTTCACGGCGGTACAATGCCGAATGCAGAGTATGATTTTTGCAACTTGTAGCCAATTTGTAGTTTGTGTCATGGATGCGGATACTTGATTGAAGTACTGCCTGGGTTTGACATGGTTGGAAGGAAGTTCATCACACATTCGTTTCAAACACGACCAATTTTCGTGTTCAAAGAGAAAAAATACCTTCAGGTGTCAGTTCATTTCAATATATTTTTTTGAAACGGTGGTTCTACAATTGACGAAGGGACGGTAGGGGAAAGTAATGAAGAACTTTTGGAATACAGAGGAAAAAATGGAAAGGTGAGGGGGGGTGGTTCGCTGGTACTTGTACCTTTGAACCATAGAGGCGCTGGACAAAAGGAGACTGCGCAACCCCACTTGTTAAGCTAGCGACATGGGTTGGGTTATTTTTAGACACAAATTGTGCCTCTTCCTCCGTCCCATGCACCTTCCAGCATTGGACAAAAGGAAGGAGTCACAAAGACAACTTGTTAAGCGTAGCTACCAATACGCCTCCCCCCTCACCTTTCCACTCTTTCCTCTCCATTCAAAACATTCTTCATTACTTTCCCCTACCGTCCCTTAATCAATTGTAGAACTACCGTTTCAAAAAAATATTAATATATACTTGACCGCCTTTCAAGGTCAACACTAAAAAAACACGAGGTTTTAGAATCGCGGCTAACACGCTGACAGACGAACAGCGTCACTCGCAGTACCTTGTAAGTCGCAAGGGCCTGCATAGTGTCGTCGTCCCGCCAGTAAAACAAGGTTAGATTAAACTTCTCGGTCAGTGGTTTCTACAGTAGACGAAGGAAGAGGCACAATTTGTGTCTAAAAATAACCCAACTCATGTCGCTAGCTTAATAAGGGGGGTTGCGCAGTCTCCTTTTATCAAGCATATGCTTGACCACATTTCAAGGTCAAGACTAAAAAACACGAGGTTTAGTCTAATATGATGATGTAAATCTAAGCAAAATCAAACGTTTATTCATTAGAATGCGTTGCATCTTTAGAGAATTGCAGTCATCCCAAGTAACAATTTGGGTTTTATCACACTCGTATGATGGCATTTAAGACCAAAATTGGTCTTGAAGATCACCATAAGAGTACAATAAAACTCATATTGTTGCTTGGGATGTACCTTTTCGCACTTCATTCTCTTTGCAACATTGTACAGTGACAAAATTGACCAAAAAACAAGTTTTTGATGCCACTGTTTCCTGTTGAAACAAATATCCGCTTTAATTTGTCGTTCAGTGTAACGGGAGAACTGTTAAGGCCCAAACAGAATGCTGCGTCAACGCATCCGTCAGCGTCAATTTGACAGTAAAGCCATGGGAGCATTGTCAGAATAACGCTGACGGACGCGTTAACACATCATTCTGTTTAGCACTTTATTCTGTTCCAGCAGAACGTCAGCTGTCAGAACGACCGTCAACGTAGTGACGTAGAAACATGTATTTAGGTTTTTAAGTATTGTTTACTTTAACCCTTTATAAGGCCGTGGCAATAAAATTGCCACCAACGAAAAATATTTGTTTTGCGTCGATAATGACATCAATATAATTATAGAAGCAAAATAAAAAATTTTTGTTGGTGGCAATATAATTGCCACTGCCTTATAAAGGGTTAAGTCAATTCCTATCTATCGCTAACAGAATGTAACCTAGAAACATTACCTCAATACCTATTGTCAATAAAATCAATTACTACTCAGGCTTATAGTAAATAGTAGTCTTTCTATTATTAATAATAGTAAATTATTATACAGCCAAGAACCAACATTTCCAAGGGGTAAAAAGTGACTTTTCTTATGTATGTAAAAAACACGAGACATCGACTGGTGATAGTCTCAACGCGCGGAAATGACAAAAAGCAGATCATTTTGCACCATAAACTCTATTTCTTAATTATTTTTGAAGAATCATTTACAAATTCTCTTTCTTTTGAGAT
The DNA here is from genome assembly GCF_943734655.1 of Sabethes cyaneus. Lineage (NCBI taxonomy): Eukaryota > Metazoa > Arthropoda > Insecta > Diptera > Culicidae > Sabethes > Sabethes cyaneus. Next base: position 79,493,889 of record NC_071354.1, on the reverse strand, counting down.
TCTTTGGTAAGGAAGTCTCATTAAAGGTCAAGATAAACGTGGTTGGTCTACTCGCAAGTTTGTCTAAAACATTTTCAGTATTATTGTGTGAAACTATTCTCAAAACATTCGACTTCGCGACTGGTGCTGTTTCACAACCATAAAATTCACTCTTTCAAAGATAGCATGACATTGACAGCCGATATTTTCTCGAAGCATGCTTTAATACAGTGTAATATTAATTTTGAGCACATAAAAAGTAGAGCAATAATTTTTATGCTGTAATATGGCAATAACCAACAAACAGTTAATAGTTTCAAGTAACGCCTCGGTAAGCAATTGACGGCAGGCAGCCCTTCACGCACCAGTCAGCCTCCTCCCGGCCTTGCAATCACATAATCAACAACCTCTCTATTAGGCAGGCCCTACAGCACACAGTCACAGTTCACAGTAAACCCAAGCCGTCACGTTTCGATGGTGATAAAATTTCATTGCGCTAAAAAAGTGCTGTCTCAATTCATTGCAGAAAAAGCGGAAAACAGCTTGGCCTGACCAACAGAAACAGAAAAAAAATGAATCGAACCGAAAGTGCACAAAAGGAAAGAAGCGCATATAGGGCCGCCTGTTCCAATGTTCGCCACCCCACAACCACCCTTCGCGGCTTCGCGAGTTTAACCTGAGAGCAGCGAGAAAAAAAATGCTGCCAAGAACATAAATAAGCACGTTTAGTCTGCTCGTCTGCTGCTATAATATTACGGAAGAGCACAGCAACTTTGGTGAAGGGGCGAGAGTTCAAAAAGAAAAACAGTAGTGGTGGGTTAGGCAAGGGGCAGCAACTGCTCCACCCCCTCCCTCTTTGTTACTCCTTATAAACATTTTTTATGTAACGAAGAATTTCTCACAATCACAAACACACACACAGTATTGGAATGAGGCGAGAGCGAGCGGAAAAAAAGAGAATGAGAGAGTGGCTCCAAATGTGATTTAAAATTTGCCCAATGATTGCAAGAGTGTTCTGCTTCGTTTACGACTGTGTTCGTGTATAAAGCATTAGCATTCAAGCTATTACTACCCTCTTCCCGGGCAGAGGAATGGTATGCAAATCATATGATATGCCTGGGTAACTCACCGATCTCCGATCTCGGTTTGTATGAGGGAACTCAGCAAATACCATTCTGTTGAACCGAATGACGGCGAAGACGTAGCCGAACACATGTTTCGGAATTTTAGAGCGAGATCGCAATAACCCGTCTAGCAAACGCGCGGGCAGTATTTTCGCGATTTCCGCGTTCGGCATTACTTCGTTTGCTGCTCCATTCGGCTGTGCCTCTCGCTCGAGGTCGTCGTCGGCAGTCGCATTTGTTTTTCATTCATTAGAAACGTGCTGTGTTAATGTGTAACGAGTAACCATCATTAGGGTGTGTAAACATTTCTTGCAACTTATAGGTACTTAACGAATACTTTGTGCAGTGATTCAACGCAAGGAATTGTAGTACTCAAAGAGCACCTGTCTTCATTCCACTATCGTTATGTTCGAAATTTCAGCTCACGAACCAGTTAGTCAGTGTGTACGTACGGTGGGTGGCCTTCGTATCGTTCAAGTTCGGCTATCGATTCTCACTGACCGATGCCAACCGATCTCACCCGATCGTCCGTTCGGGTAAGATCGTACTCCGACAAGTTATGCGCTATCGTTTAGTTTTATGGCTTGCTCACATGATATTTTTTGCGCATAACTGCTTATCGTAAAAAAAAAATCTTGTAATAGTTTTCTCACGAACGATACTAATTTGTTGCCAAAACATATGAAATCACTTTCGTTTGTTGTCACACACCGATGCAAGTGCACTCGAAAGAGAGTGGAAGAAGTTGGTGTGCTACTCAGGTTTATGGCAGAATCGTACCATCGAAAGGCTCGTGGTCGTGAGCGCAATATTGACGAACGCTGGAAATTGGCAGAATAGCCTCCAAAATATAACGAATGAAAGCAGAGAGAAGCGGTCAATGTACCTAAACTGCCAAGGTCACGAAGCGAGTCCGTTTCACCGTTGCGTTTCGGTTCATTCTACAAAACCGAGTACATACATACCTCTTCCGTTGTCTCATTCCTTTCCGAGAGGGGTCGCATTGTGTCGACACGACATGCAGCTGGCCCCCTCCGTTGGCCCCCCCAGTCAGGTTGAAATTATCGCTTATCTTGTGTTCTCTCTTTGGGTCTGTTCTTGCTTCTTCGCATTTCTGTTTCGATGCTTTCCTTTGTGCCTATAGATGTGTGTCGATTCGAATCGCTTTGACTGGAAACGCGAGATATTTTCTACTGCCAAATACTATTTTTCTTTCTTTTTTAAAATTTTTATGTTATTTGATTGGTTGATTGGGTATTCGGGATGATTAATGTCAGCGTTGTCCAACGAAAACTGGTCGAATCTCGAGTGCTAGTCAATAGGAACGTAGCACTAGGCCCACAATTGTCCTGTACTCTAACAGCTGACTGCGAAGTCTGTCTTGGAAAACTTTTGATGTAGGACTTCATCTAACGGCAAGGTGCGGGATAGGGTGTCATTCCAAAAAATCAAAAAATGCTTGCTTCAGGAAAAAATGATAGGTTTTGAGCGCTAATAGCTTAGCGGATTCCAGATCGATTTTAAATATTTTTATCGATCGGAAAATCTTCTACGCATCTACACCAATAAAGAAAACCATTGATTTTTAAGTGCGCACTATTGAAAAATTGGAAATAATGGAACATTGTCCACTTAGCAATCCTCGCTTCGTGATTGGGTGTGAAACACGCTATCATAGTTTTAACGTGTTTAAAAAAAGAGTGACAAAATCTTCCCATCCCAATAGGTCGAAGATTCTTTGCGACGTTTGAACCTATAAACCAATTTGATATCTGTGCTTGGGAAGTAAGTAAGCAAATGACAAAGCCTCCTCGTCTCAACAAGATTTCTTAACGTCGCGATTAAATCTAGACCAATTTGATTGATGTCTTTGCTTAGGAAGTACACTAGAGAGAGTGACAAAATTTTCCTTCCCAGCAACATTTCTTACGACCGAGATTAAACCTAGACCAATTTGATGTCTGTGTTAGGGAAGTGTGTCAGAGAAAATGACTAAAGTTTCTTGCCCCAACAGATCGCAAACTTTTTACGGCTAAACGATTAAACCTAGGCGAATTTAATATGTGTTGGAAAAGTGCGCTACAGTGTAGTGTTCGGTTATAATATAATTCTGTATGGATCCGCATGTTTCCCGTTTTATTGGAAGTGTAGTGAAAACATGTAATTATTTTTTTTAATGTGGTTTTAATCAATTGATCATTCACCATCGTGAAAAATTGTGCTGCTGATAAAATGGGATCGAATCGGTAAAATCCCTTCAACGTAAGGGAACGGCTGGCAATAAAAATAATCTTTAATTTCTGTAAGGTAACAGGAAAGCAACCGGAAGCTGCTCCCAGAGGGAGGAGGGATCTCGAACCACCATAGAAACATTTCTTGCCTCCAAAAATCTGCACATGCCAAATTTGGTTCCATTTGCATGATTAGTTCTCGAATTTTGCCGAAATTTGTGTTTCATTTGTATGGGAGTCCCCCCCCCCTTAAAGAGGAGGAAGTGGTCTCAAACCACCATAAGAACTTTCCCGGCTCCGACAACCCCTGCATACAAATTTTTACTGAAGTTTTTGGAGCGTCCTAGTAGAATACGAAAACCATCACTGGTGACTTATGGGATAACCATGAGTTTTTACCATCACTGGCGACTTCTACCTTTTGCCCAATGCTGGAAGGTGCATGGGTCGAACCAAGCTATAATTTGAGATTATAACCGGATTCGAATCCACAACACCCGCCAAGGCATGTGACTCGTTGGTACTAATGTACCTTTGAACCATAGAGGCGCTGGACAAAAGGAGACTGCACAACCCCCTTATTAGGCGCGCGATGTATCTTCAAACTCCAGCATCTTTTCTTTGTTTTGTCGGAAGGTTTGACCACTGCGAGCGTTATTTTAATCTATATTAGCCTATGCAGAAAGACTCACGCGTGAGCTTTTCTGGTTTCGTAGCCAGAAGCACAAAACTCACACATTTCTTCCCGCTTGATCACATTCTGCTTTACTTCAACTGCTACCCGGAGCTAGGCACATATACATACAAATTCGTTGTTGAACAGCATAGGTATTCTCTCGTGCGATACGGTTTGTCAGTCTTCTCTACCATAGACTTAGTCTTGGCAACATTGACTGTGAGGCCTGCTTCCTAGAAGCTCTCGGAGAAGTCATCTAGCTTTTTCTGCATATCAGTACGCCGTTTTGCGAGCCTGACAATGTCGTTGGTTAGGTCTAGGCCATTTAACTGCTCCATCGTTAGAGTATTCCTCGGATTAGGTAATCCTTGAGTTCCAACTAGTATTCCATAACGATAGTCTCGCGCGCAGGTGTCAAAAAACAATTCCAAACTCCAGTGTCCAACGAACAATCATGCTAAAGAGTACCTTGAAGCAAAGTTGGTCATTGAAATCACTGGTAATCCTAAATATGAATCCAAGACTAGTTTCTCATTTCATTTCATTTCATTTCATTTTTATTTATTTATTTATCTGGCCAAGTAGGCCTCCATGAATTTACTTGGATGGGGAAAAGCCTTTTTGAAAAAATCTAACATAGACTCTCAAAAAGGCATAAAAACCCCATCTTCTTTTGAACGTTTACAATAAATGTTTACATATATCACAAGGTTCACAGACATTTCTAATATACAAATTCACAAAACTTATAAGCTAAATAATCTTCTTAATCTATTTTTAAAACTAACACTGGTCATGGAAAAGTCAAAATATAAATAACATTTATTGAAAACTTCACACATCGCCCTTACGGGTTCGTTCTGTCCATATTCAGTGCGCTGGTATTGTAGTCTTAAAAATTCCCATGATCTCAGGTTTCTAGGCGGAATGTTAATGCAAATTTGTGCAAGGATAAAAGAGGGGTCGATCTCGCATGTCAGTAATTTTTCCACAAAAACTGCTCTACATATGTCTCTTCGTTTAGCTAGGGTATCCATATGTAGCATACGGCAGCGTGCAACGTATGGCGGTAATTCTATTGGGTTTCGCCACGGTAAGCTTCTCAATGCATAACGCAGAAATCTTGATTGAATTGCTTCAATCCTGTTTGACCAAACAGCTGTGTATGGACTCCAAACAGCGGCTGATGCTTCCAGTATGGAACGAACAAGGGCAAAATACAGTGTTCGTAAACAATATGGGTCAGTAAATCCTTTGGCAACTCTAATAATAAAACCCAAGTTTCCATTCGCCTGACCAATTATATGAGAATTATGGTCTCTAAAGGTCATTTGAGTGTCTAAGAGTACGCCTAAGTCTCTAACTACCGTTACTCTGCTAACTGTCTCTTCAGATATAGTGTAATTCCATTGGATTGGATTTTTCTACGTGAAAATGAGATCACCGCGCACTTAGCCACGCTCAGGATCAGCAGATTTTGAGCACACCAATCGTAGAAATCGTTGAGATGATGCTGTGGCTCGATACAGTCGTTAGATCGTCAGCATAAATAAGAAACCGACCTGATGGTATTACATAGCAGACGTCGTTAAAAAATAATGAAAATAGTAATGGCCCCAGATTACTCCCTTGTGGTACACCCGAGCGGTTGGTAAAACTTTGTGATTCATGGCTTCCAATTTTTGCAGACCATTGTACTATAGCGGGTGATGCACCAAGTCGCTCAATTTTTGCCAATAGAATAGAGTGGTCTACACTGTCAAATGCCGCTTTTATATCTGTGTACACGGTATCTACTTGAGCTCCTGAACCTAATGCAATGCGATGTGAACTGTACTAAATTCGTTGTTGTCGATCTCCCTGAGTAAAATCCATGTTGGTTAGATGAGATATACGCTTTGGCCTCTCGAAACAGTACGTTGCTTACTAATATTTCGAAGAACTTGACACCCGCGCATAGGGAAGTAATTCTACGATAATTTGCTATATTTTGTTTATCACTTTTTCCAACGCGTTGGAAATGTCGCCTGCGACAGTGAGTGATTCAAAATTAGTTTCAGTGGAGCACATAAGGCTTTCGCACATCTTTTTAGCACAATAGACGGAATTCCATCAGGCCCAGCAGATGTTGAAGACTTTAACTTCCGCAATGCAGCAAGAATATCTTCGTCTCATGAAGAATTATTCCAATATCCTTCACCTGTTCCATTCTAATAAATTTTCACTCCGAAAATGTGAGAACTACAATATAAATGTTCAAGTCGAAAAAAGCCTTCTGCCTCTATTGAGTGGTAAAGATGCCTCATTTATATAAATTCAAAATAGCAGTGGCCCCAAATTACTACAAGGTACACGAAAAATTACCTATCCCATCTTCAAAATCGTGTGGTATCTTGTGGTCTGCCCAACCTGCTTAAAAGAATAGCAAGATATGTGCTAATAAATACGAGAGTTATTTTACCTACTGTAGCTCTATGAATTCGAAGAATTCGACAGAGTTAGGCATTGTGGTTTAACCACGAAATTGCTAAATTTTAATTTTCCAGTTTGAATTGTTGAAATTTTGCAAAATTAGCTGATTAAATCTAACAGGTTATCGATCAAAGTTCTAGCAATCTTGCCCGCACAGTGATCGCCTTTTTGTGATCTCGTTTGCCATGATAAGCAATCGTTATTTTGACCACTAAACATCATTACCTCCGCGACAAGCGATGAACCCCGGATCTGTGAGAAAACAACTAACGACGCAATAACCCACTTTTTTCCACCACTCAGCTACATGTTCGAAGGAAACCCTACCGAAAGAAATGCTGAGCCCATCATCGACAAAAACAGCTTCAACAACAACCGTTTACGACGTGATGCGATGAAGAGGAAAGCTACAGGCAATGAGAAAAAAAACTAACGAACGAACCACCGACTTACCTGCTTACCTCCTCACCTGAAGGTGCAAGCATCCATCGGTGCGGAGCCATCAGTGGTGGACGGGGTTGAAAACAAGCGAAGTAGGAGACTGAGAGCAAGTATCATTTTAAAACCGGTTCCTGGTCAGCGGGGACACCAAGGTTGACGTGAAACTGTCTGCAGACCGTTCTCGCACTGCTGCTGGCTGCTGCTGTCAAACGGTTCTGCTGCGGACGCATCCCGGTCGGTCATGTCCATCGAGCTCCAGATCTCCTTCGTCTGCTACGCTACGGTCTAAATGCGAGCCCATTAGTAGGTCTTAGGATCAACGGACTCTTGAGAGAAGCACAAGAAGGCCGCAGCACTAGAATAGAACGAACGAAATAGATGAGCACGAATAGAAGCGGCAAAAAATGTCCGTTGACTGGCGAGGAATTCACAACCGAATAAACGCAAATTGATGGCAGGTATTTAAATTGATCGCTGATTTAGATATTTGGATGACGATGGCTGTTGTGTTTTTTTCCACGATTATCATGTTCAAGCCGGGCTGACTGAGTCATCCGGTTAATGACCTGAAATGGAATCTTAAGGTGTATGAATACGTTAGGAAAGTTGCATATCTTTTATGATTTGGCAACGGAACGTAAAAACGTAATACCGCATCGTCTCTCAGTGATTATATATTTACTATGTAGGTATTTACTGGATCGAATGCGAATAAACCCGAACCAAAATGCCATAATGCCATGTATTGCAACTGCTGCAAGCAAGATACATACACATTACGGTTCTGAAATGCTGAATTAATTAGTCTGCCACATTCCAGCGCTCACTAATTTCAAACTCAACCACCGACAATTGCCAAACAGCACGCAACCGGCCGGGGCCGGCCACACACCAACCGAAACACGCCGCCGCGCCGAGACTGCAGTTCGGTGCGAGGCATGTCGGAGCATTTATCAAGATTCGGTCTGTGCGCCTCGATTAACGAGAGCAACAACCCGCGAATGGATTGCACACTAAAGAAGTGTAACCGGATTATCAGTTTTGTTTTGGCCCCCGATGGCCCGCGGTTCAGTTTGGTTTAGTTTAGTTTGGTTTGTGTCTCGTGGTCGTGGCACATAATAGCGTCGCGACGCCTGTTAAAGTGCTTCGTGCAGACACTGTACTACCAAGCAAAACAATGGAAATCTTCAGACAGACTCGCCGGGTGTTGTATGCTGAGCGCTGTTGTTGTAAGCTCTCCGGGGTTGCGCTGCTAAAGTCCAGACGGGTTTATCGATTTTCAAACGCTTGCTGTCCTAGAGCGCGTGGCTAGCAGGAGAAAAACACACCCTTCTGGTCCATTTAACAAGTTGTACTGGTTTTAATTACGATAGGTTTCTGTGGAAAAGTTAGATAATTTATTGGTTTGTGCGAAGGTGGTTTTCCTTTTTACGTCAGTAAGTAAAAATCTGGTAGGGCTAAAACAATCGGTTTGGATACGGAAGTGTTGAGATAAATAATTACGAAACACTGGCATTGGGCATTCGAGTTGTGTTACTCGGTGGCAGATTTTAATTTAATTATGTCTCTTACTAATGCATTGATAGTCTTCACGAGAAAAAAAGTTTTTAACTGTTTTTGTTGGATGATAAAATAAACGAATAAAAATCGTCAACTTAATCTATTATGAAAACCTAGTTCATAATTTATTTGATTATTTGTTGAATGAGACTATATATCAACTTTGCATTGTGAAGCATCCATACTCTTTGGGATGTTTTTAAAAGTTTTGTTATTTTTTCACTCAGTTTTCATGCGAAATAAACAGTTAAATTCATTTATGATATTTAATGTGTTGAAGAAATAGGAAGAATAAGGAATAACAAATAATCTTGACAGTTTCAGACACTCAGTTTCTGAGCATTCCGACACCATTAGACAGATTCAAGTATTCAGGGTTGATTATTCTTTTTGAATCCCTTGTATCGCTAGCGCTTTATATCGTCGTCGTAAAATTCTAAAAGCCAAAACTTGTAAAGTGGGTTAAAAAATTATTGCACGGAACTGTACTGCCGCTACTCGCATAATAGTCCCATTTATATAGGAAACTATATTGAAAATGGGGTTGTTATGCGAGTAGCGGCAGTATAGAAAGAAATAAAAATACATATGTTGTAATGTTGCTTCCCAATTGGTCTCGAGGTACGATACTGGTCTGATAAACCAGTCGCCGTAGGTTTAAATCTCGGCTAGGAGAGGCTGCTAGAGTCAAAAGGATCATAGCACTGGCCCCGCAATTGTCCTGTATTCTAACAGCTTGCTGAGAAGACTGTCGCATAAAACAGAAGGTCAAGTTTCGATAACGGAATGTAACACCTAAGCTTTGCCTTATGTTCTAAGTTACCCCATATACAAGGTTACTTGCAAGATTTTTGCGTCTTGAGTTTATGAGTTAAGTTTTTACTTTAAACTTCAAATAATCTAGATTCCTACATGTTTTGAGCGTTTTATTGTCTAAAGTACATAAACAATAGATGCCATAGTCGTCTTTGACGGTAATATATTCTTCGGTACAGGGCCGGCGCTTGCAAATTTGTCGCTCCACGCAATTTCTTAAAATGGCGCCCCCAGAATAAACGAAAAACAGCCGGGGTTGCTGCGTGCAGACTAAAGAAACTGACTAAAGAATTGACAAGTAACTCATTTTCGTTTCGTCGTAACCAAGTGCGCATGAATCTCGATGAAACCTTCTGAATCTTTTGCTCGAAAACTTGCGGAGTATCAGTCGATGAACGCGGCAGAAATTAATGATTGCAAGCAAACGGCAACAAATATCATTGTATCACCACGAAATCGATCCGTGCTGCCTAACGAAAACACAAGGCAATCAAATTTGTATCGTACATTTCATAAAATCGCCTAAATGTTGAACTCGAAAAAATATTGTTCGAACTTTTCCTAGCAACTTTGAACAGAGTCACGCACAACAATCATCGTTGAGCAAACCAGGTTTAATGATGACAGGAGGCCGCGAGTGACTGAGCTCCAGTGTCTTTTCTTTAGTCAGTTTCTTTAGTGCAGACATTTTACTACCTACACACTCCCAAACGCACAGTCTCGTAGCGTCTTTCTGCATAACCACTCACAATGCAAACAACTCGTGAGCAGCCAGCTGCCCGTGAGGACTAGTGATACACTGGGATACAGATTTTGCATTACTTTTTATTTTCTTCATCTAACCCTCTCGATTCTACGCGCGGGTGGGAATGCGAGTCCTCGCGAGCGATCGGTATCAGATGCTCAGGCTGCAATAACGAGAGCGACAATCGTGGCTGTTAGCTAAATACACACTCACAAAAGTCGTTGCAGTGCATGAATAAACAAGAGCGGGGGTCCGAAAGGAATGCTTATGCCGGCGTGTTCATTAGAACGAGTACGCGTGTGTGAGAAAATTAGCCCACACAAGTGCGGGATTCGCAACACTGGTCACAGTCAACCGCTATTTCTTTTGAATAATTGTCGGTTTCTTGAATTAGAATGATAAACCTTTAAAAACGAAAAAGTTCGGGTTCTCGGGTGTCCTGTTACTTCAGAAACTTCGTCCTCATATCTTGCTACTTCATCCAAGATGAATCTGCTGATTGCGGATTCTGAAGAGATTCGAAAATCTCTCCCGAAAAGTTTCTAAATAATTTAATGCATATCATTAATGCCATTTTCCCACCACGTTTATCTGAGTGTTTCGATTGTGTTTTTTTGCGAATAGATTTTCATCAGGAGGAGGTGGAGCGCAAACGGAAAGCGAAGAATGGCGTAGGCGTATGAATCATGCACTGCAGGCACTACTTGGAATGATTCTCAAAGTACATTTGTCGAAATTTGGGAGAGTACGACGGGTCGATCACGTCGCAAGAATACCGGATGATCGTGCAGTGAATCTGCTCTTTTCTAGACCTTCATCGGCCTTCAGGGGCCCCATACACGTACGCATATCCCAGCTAGCACCAACTCGTATATCAATGTACGAAAACTATCGTAAATATCTCCTAACAAACTCGAAATCGTAACTAAAGCTGGATAAAGTGGGATCAAGTTGATTTTTTGTCGTATATAATGATAATGACTGACATACATATGATTTTCAGCACAAAATCGTAGAGTAGTACGGAGCGACTCGCGCTTAATCAGATATTATCGTATATAAATACTTATATAGTCGTAACGCTCAAAATTATTCGTAATCACGTATATCGCCTCCAAAAAAGTACGGATATGCCAATTTTTCGTATGAAATACGATTTATTTAGCATGTATATCTGTACGTAATGCTGATTTTTACCTTTTTTATACATATGAAAATGCTAACTGGGATGTTGGGTTGGAATAAAATGTTAGCGGGTCATTCAGGTCGAGCGACAAGCCCAATATCTTCTTTTGCCTGCTTGGTTCGTGGCGCTCATACACAGGCGAGAGTGTTGACCGAGCATGAATTCACCAACATTTTCGGCTAACATGTTCGTACGTGTATGAGGGCCTTTAGGAATAGAGAGACCCAACTTACTAGAAGGCTCGACCAAGTTGAAGCCGATTTGCTTGTGCCGAGATGCTCAACGAATTGGCGGCAAATAGCCCAGGATCCAATACAACGGAGAGTAACTCTAGATACACCGCTTGCCATCCCAGCTTTATGCTGCTAAAGGAGAAGGAAGAAAGTTTTACATTAACCACTTATTTATTATTTAATGCTACAGTTTGTTTTAATTTAGGCGAAATCGCGCCCCCTCGAAGAGGCGCTCCAAGCAGCTGCTTGTTTTGCTTAAGGGACGCGCCGGTCCTGCTTCGGTAATCACTTGTACTACATCCTTACTACATGTCCAGTCCAAGGGAATTCGCCGTTACCAGGGATGGCACAGTCACCTTGACTCAATTCACATTCATTTGACAGTACCATCTCAGTCAAGCAGAATTTGAAAAAGTTATACATGGGACGATAGAAGAGTTAGTTATTATCCACAACTTTTGTGAATAAAGTTGGGCTTTTTCGGATGGTGATTAAAAAATAGCTATTACCGTTCTTGTTTTTTAGCCTGGTTAATTCCAACTTGACTACTAAATAAACAAACATTTTCGGGAGGATAAACAAACATTTTCGGATTGTCCGTATATTGCTTAGAGCGGGGTTGAAACTGTAAAAAACCCAGAGCGAACCCGACGTCTAAAAAGTTCAACCCAGAGCGAAATTAAGTTCAATCTGAGTGAAAAAACAAACGTTTTTACAGCCGTTCGATTGGAACTAGGGCGAACCTAGGTTGGACCTAAGCAAAAACAAAAACGCTATAAGACAGCTAATTGAGTTTGATAAGGTAATTATATTAGCTTACTTGCAAAACCCGTCCAGTTAGCTTCGAGGTACACAGCCGGCCGCGAAGTCTGTCGGTAAAGAAGGGTAATGTCTAATGACGGTTTAGCCCACGACTTTGCTTTTTACTTGCAAAAAAATCCTACAGCTCTATCAGTCGAACTCTAACCGTGATGGCGAAAACAATTAAGCTACTCCATTCAGAAGTATGCGCGTTCAAAGAACGGTATCCCGCCGCATCTAAAACAGACATCGTGCGGCACTTTGTGGACGCCGAATACGCCCGTTCCAGCATCTATAACATCTTGACACTATTGGACAACAATCAGAGCATCGAAAGAAAGCCCGGTTCCGGACGGGCGACGACCCTGAGCGACAAGAAGCTCCAAAGGATGCTGAAGAGGAAGACCGAGGGGAAAATGGCTACAACGCTGCGAGCGGTTGGCCGGGAGGACGGTGCAACCAGCCAAACAGTGAAAAAGTACCTGGCAAACATGGACATACACGTCAGAAAGCAGCAGTCCCGTCCACTGGTCTTGAAGCTGCACGCAAAGGCGCAACGGCTGAATAAAAGATGGTCAAGAGCGATCGTTGGAGGAGACAGAGCGGTTGAAAGATCGATGTGGACCCAAGTCGGCAAACCCGCCCAACGTCCCCCAGCTGCGTCCCATCGAGAATTTCTGGGCCAACCTGAAGCGTAAGATCTACTTCAACAATTTTGTCGCGAAAACTGAGGAGGAATTGATCAATAAAACGAAGAAAGAACTTATAAACATGCTTACACGCACACTTTCGTCCGCAATGGCGAATGCTCCGGTTAACTGCCGGAAGGCCACTCGCAAGGGCGTAGAATTTTTTTGCAAGTAAGCTAATATAATTACCTTCCATGGGAAATTCACCAGACTGAATTAGCTGTCTTAGTTTTTTTATTATCTTCTTTTTCAGCATAGAGCCGGAATGGCTCGAGCTGTTTCAAGCACTCGTCTCCATTCAACTTGGTCTTGGACCACTCGTCGCCAATTTCCTAGTCGTCTCAGAAATCGCAAATCGCTTTCGATCTGGTCGAGCCATCGTGCACGTTGGGCCTCCCTGTTCCTGGTGACGGTGGGGTTGTTGAAGAGGACGTCGCACTGTCGTCCGGTCCACCGTAGCCTGCTAACTTTCGCTAGATGTACGATGTGAATCTCCCCAAACAGTGCCTGTAGCTCGTGATGCATACGCCTCCGCCACTCTCCGCTTTCAGTTTGTACTCCACCAAATATCGTCCGCAGCACTTTCTGCTCGAACACGGCAAGGGCGCGTATGTTCTCCGTGAGCAGAGTCACAGCTTCAAGTCCATAAAGAACTACTGGTCTAATAATACACTGTTTGTTTCGCGCGGCGGCGTATGCTTCTTGATCGTAGCGTTTCACGAAGGGCAAAGCAGGCCCGATTTCCCGCTTGGATGTGCCGCTGGATCTCCTTACTAGCGTTGTTGTCCGCGGTCACCGGCTATCCCAATTTCACGGACTCCTCTACCACTTCTAGTTCGTCGCTGTCAACGGTTACCGTCCGTGGAAGACGCGCGTTTATTTCCTTTGAGCCTCATCCTTTCATATATTTGGTCTTCGACGCATTTATTTTTAGTCCAATTCTCCTAGACTCCGCTTTCAGTCTGGCGTAGATTGCCTCCGCCGTCGCAAAGCTCCTGGCCATGGTATCGAAGTCATCTGCAAAGCCTAGAAGTTGGCTACCCAGTGGTAAAAATCGTGCCTCTCGTTTCGATGCCCACTCGACGGATCACCCCTCGAGAGCGATGTTGAACAGCATGCAAGATAAACCGTCACCTTGTCTCAACCTCGCCGCGTCTCGAAGGGACTCGAGAGTGTCCTAGAAAAGCGTACGAAACACATCACTCGATCCAATGTAGCTCTGATCAGTCGCGTCAGTTTGTCCGGAAAACCGTGTTCGTGCATTATCTGCCATAGCTTGTCTCGATCGACTGTATCGTATGCTGATTTGAAATCAATAAAGATGTGATGCGTGGGCACGTTGTACTCCCGACATTTCTGCAAGATCTGCCGGAGAGTAAAAATTTGGTCCGTAGTTGCGCGAGCATGAAACCCGCCTGATAATTCCCTGTGAAACCTTGTGCTATCGGTGACAACCGGCGTAACAGGATCTAGGAGAGTTCCTTGCAGGCGGTGTTTACCAGCGTAATACCGCGATAGTTGCAGCAGTCTAGCCGATCACCCTTTTTGTAGATGGGACAAACCACTCCTGCCATCCATTACTCCGGTAGCTTTTCCTTCTCCCAAATCCACGAAATAACTCAGTGTAGAGCCTTTGCTAGCGTTTCTCTACAATGTTTATAAAGCTCTGCCGGTAGGCGATCCTTCCTAGTCGGTCCTTACTTCAGTCGATCTCGTAAACAAGTCCAATATTTCGACTGCTATTCTGACGTAAAATCTGGAACATTTTCCTTGAAATGTCACTTTGAAGATCCACATAACTGATTACGCTTATGATTCGCACCGCATTGAACTCTATGATAGTCAGGCTGAATAATCGGAATTTCTCTGGAATCTCTCGCAAGGTGAACAGTTGGTATATTGTGAAACCTGTCTTCCGAAACCGTATTGATATTGGTCAACAGAGGTTTCCTGAAATTCACTTGCTCTTTGGAAAAGAATTATGTAAAAATTTCTACATTCTACAAATTCTACAAAATACCTTCTACTAAGTGGCTAAAATATAACCTTGTTTACCTTACAAGGTCTTACAAGCCAGTCGTCGTATGTTCGAATCTCGGCTAGGCGGTGCTTGCTAGATAGAGTCAGTAGGATCGTTGCACTGGCCCCGTAACTTTCCTGTACTCTAATAGCCGGCTGCGAAGTCTCGATAAAGAAGGGTAATGTCTAAAGACGGTGTAAACCCAAGGCTTTGCTTTTTTTGTTGACCGTTGGTTGTTTTATGTCAAATTAGGGAACATTGGCTGCACTAGCCTGTCTGGTGTTCCTCGAAGAAGCAATCTAGAACCGTTACTATTTTCCTTATTTTTCAATGACGTTTCCTTCGTTATCCCATATGAAAGGAACTTGTCCGGGATCTGGAACACGTGATATGATCTCTGAGAGATATGAGTTGGTACCAACCGCTTTTCTATCGATTATTGATATCTTTTATGTGCGACATAACATATTGTTGAAGCATCCCAGTTGGCCTAGAGGAATGACACTGGTCTAACAAGCCAGTCATCGTATGTTCAAATCTCGACTAAGAGAGGCTGTTAGAGTAAAAGGACCGTAGCACTGAACCCGCAGTTATCTTGTACTCTAACAACTGGCAGCGAAATCTGTCGAATAAATCGGAAGATCAGGGAATCAAAATATCATTGTTCATACGCAGAAATAACCGACAAAAACGAAAAGCGACAAACTCAAATTCTCTGCCTATAAAACAAACATACGAAGCAACCAGAATATATCACAATAACAAATTAATAGGACAAATGAATGTCCCTTGACACCAGTGAGAACGACAACTTTTGGTGAGAATATATTTTGATACACACTCGTTCTCACAAGCGCTTGTTGTTGGTGATGCTTTAACAGCAACTTGAGCAAAAGGGTCAAAGAGCAAAAACCTTAAGAAAAAGACTAGCTTGCTTTGACCCAAAGTGTAGCGCACAAAAGTTAGCAACGTTACCGTGGTGACTACCAAACACTGCCGCTGCCGACACAGTGTGACATGATTAGGATTGCTTTGGTTGCGTACAATACGTATTGCATACAGCAGTGTATCTTTTTCGCAGGCAACAACAACTACGATAACTTGTTATTGTCCTAACTTCCATGCAATTGTGATTTTCATCATACATTGTCGCAACATTTTGAAGTAGGAACAATATCTTTGTCTCTTGATTTTTGATTTCCTGCAGAAGACCAAGTTCCAAAACCGGAATGTTGCGGTTCCTTAAGGAACATCGCAGTAACTCTGGAACCAAAGGACAAATGTTACCAAGTGGCATATTCGCGATAAATGAAGAATTCTTAAATTTGGTTAAAAAATATTGGAAAATAAAAAACTTTTTTCGCAGGTAATCTGCGCATTTTCATGCCCTCAGGATGACGCGATGGATTACACCATGCAGTCATTACCTCTTATTATCTCAAACTGGCGGATCCATAACCTTGTCTATCCTTTTTCTCCCGAATCTGCTTTTGCTTCACCGTTCAACAGCACTTCAAAACGTATTTTTTTTTCTAGCGCCTGGTCACCTCCACTTCATTGGTAGTCGTTTTCTTTTTCTTTACACATCTATGGCTATTGTCATTACGCGTTTCTATGGCTGACAAGGTTTCGGTTATGACTCTGTTCATAGCTTCGCAAACCTTCTCCTATGGCGCATGTTGACATAATCCTCCTCCTTCAAAAGAGAATGGTTCTTATGACGATAAAGTAGCTTTCCGACAGCTCTAGCATCTTGATGTTTTTGAAGTGATCTGTCGCGCTGCAGGTGCTGCCACACACATTCTAGTTCGTTTTTTTGTCTGCTGCTCTCTGACACTCTGCACCAAGCCTCCCAGCGGGTACAGCTGTTATGAATATGCTTCCACTGGTCGTTCAGGTCCCCCTTAATTTGACCTTCAATCTTCTCGCCTACAGTTCGGGGTTACGTCAGAAAAGCTGGTTCCTCTGACAGTCACTGGATGTTTCACATTATATGGCTTGTTGGATAACCGGGAGTGTAGCTTAAGTTCCTACCACGAGACAGTGTTCATAAAACTGTGCTTGGCAGTAATGTGTTTACGGTGACAGAATTTCATGACAATCTGTTATATGGAGATGGCATCGGAGCAAGAGCAGATCCGCCAAAAAAGCAAGTGTATTGTCATGGAAAATTCGACTGCTTCTCAATCATGGGTCGCGAAACCCCCGGGAATGCATCATTTGAAGATGTCCCGGATGGTGAAGTCATTCAAGGATACCCAGACGACCGTAGCGGTAGTCAGGCACTGGCAGAAATCCAAACACCTGGCGAAGGCCAAGAAGGCGTTGTTGAGTCTGTTCAAGCGTCGGCCTTTCGATTTGCGATGTGACGAAAAAGGCGGTTGTTTCCATCTGGTTTGTTCAAAAAACGATGAAACGTACAAGTCTCCACATCTTCAAGGTCTGGACGTAAGCCACCGAACCGGAACGACAAACAAAACACGGTGACCAAAAACCCGTGTAAGGAAATTATATCAAGAATGGCTGATGAAATCGAGGTACGTCGTAAAGGACGGCGAGACTTACACCGAGGCGGATACATCGTTTCGCCAGACGTGTTTCCAAATGTTCATGAGTGCAAAATAGAAGCTTGATGAAGTCATCTACTACGTAACCTTTTTTAGTGCGAATACATCGTTCAGATTACTTACAAAAAAAAATATCGAAATGGAACTAAACAGGAGTTGTGTCTAGTTCTATGAATCTAATACAGTGGGATTTCGAATTTGGCATGGCTCGATTTTGGCATGGTTCGGTTTTGGCATGCTTCGATTTTGGCAACAAAAGTATCCGTTTTTGGCAACACAAAATATTTTACTTCCAAAAATATGCTTAAATATCAGTCAGTTTCCGCATACATACTTTAAATGGAAAAAATATATTGCCCTAAGTGTGCTCATGAAAAAAAGTTTGCGATTTCGAATAAAAATATTTTCATTGCTGTAGGACTACGTCTTACCGCAGATCGCCAAAAACTTAGTTGCGCCGCACGGATAGCTCTTGGCGGATTTTGTAAACATAAAAAGGTTGCAATTCACATTCAACATTCAATTTTTTCATATCAAAAAAGGGTCTCGAGTTTGGCACGGTTTCGATTTTGGCAACATAGGCGATACGCATTTGTTGCCAAATTCGAAATCCAACTGTAACGAATTACGTTAGAACAAAAACTTTCTTTTGCTGCGAACCGGTTGTCTAAGGCTTGGAAGCATTTCGCGAAAAAAAGCCGTTCAGCCCTTAACCTCACTCAAAAACAGTTTTAAAAAAACCGTTTTTCTTAAATAGGTTTCGCACAGACACCGCTCACGATTTGAGATCGTTCATCTTTCTAAGGCGATTACCGCTAACCTGTTCTGTTTTATGACAAGTTCGTCAACCAATTTACGACCTTACACCACGGTTGGCAAGCATGAATGGCGGTGCCCGGCTGATTTACTATAAAGCTATGGCATCTATTTTGCACGTTCGTCCAGTCCAATTTTGAACGACTCCACAACTTCTCAATTCGGTTCCTCCTGCTGTGAAATCAACCGGCAAACCAGATCGCGGAATGTGGCACCGTGAAGATGTCAAAGTAGATATGGTAGAAAATTACCATACGAATTATATATAGCTCGCAGCAAAAAAAGAAAACAAACGATAGCTAGTCGATTCAAATTTCCACGATTGCCTAAGCAGGGGATACCTAGGTGAAGAGGAAGTTAAGAATCAGAATGTGTGCCTGTGCTTTTACCACCCGCCGCTAACTGGATATGGGTTTAGCTTGGTTCATCTAATCTTCCCCAATTTGGTTGGTTGGCAGCCTTTCTTTCTACTTGTTAGTGTGTCGAAACAAGTTTGAGGAATCAGCAAACAGGGTCCACCAAAATGCTGCGTCGTTTTTATGACCGACGTGGACGAGTTTTGGAACTTTACAACACACTAATGAAACACCACGGAATGTGGGCAGTGGAAGGCTTTTCAGCTCGTGCGAGCGTCCCACACATTTCCGGTGTTCTAGCTTAGTTGGGTGATGACATTCTCACTGTCGGTTGTCTTTTCTAGCCTAGTAGTATCTGGCTTATCTTATAACAACGAAGCTATTGTTCCGGAGGCGAATGAACTTGTTTTTTCTCATAATTGTATTCATATATTCACATTAATTTATAATATATTCACTCTAAGCTAATCGATGTTTTTTTCTCTATTTTCATTGCAGCGGTGTCGCGTCATTGAGTTGTACTGATAGTACAACAGTTCGCGAATCTTCCAATCCAGGATCTCCGTGCACCAGCCCCGATTCGGTCGCCAGCGGTGACGATGCACCACAGCAACAGCTTGATCATAGGTTAAGACAGTAATCAATGCAAAGACTGCCGCAGGCTGCATCACCAAAAGTAACGAAAATAGTCGAACAAACGATCCATTCGCAAACTTTTCACTGCGAATGGCTTCCATCAGTGCAAAAATGGCACCACACACGCAGGCTGCCAATCTTACAATCAAACAGCAATATCAACCCCACCAGTGGCCATGGAGTACCAATAGCAATAGCAACAGCAACAGTTCCGCCACGAGCAATAGTACAGCCAATAGCAGTAATCTGTCTACTTCCGTCAATACTCACTCGCAACCACAGCCAGCCGGTAACGCGGCAGGCACTGTCATAACACCCTCCGTAACTGTGACTCCAGTGAATAAACTAAAACGCCTTCAGTCGGTCCAATCGGAGCCATCTATCGGAGGTAGTATAACCCGCAGTAATAGCACTAACACCATCGCCAACGGTGCAAAGCGGATTCGATCGACTAGTGTAGAAAAAGTTAACAAATCGGTCGGCACCAACACCACCGCCCTTAGCGGACCACCGGGATTAGTTGCCGTCGGTTCCAGTTTAGCTACCGCAACTAGCACCACCACTACCACCAAAAAGCTAACCCAAATGGCCATCGTCGCTGCTAGTAACATCAACCATCATCATCATCATCATCAGCAGCAGCAGCATCACCAACAACAGCATCAGCAGCAGCAGCAACAGATCTCAGCCGGTACGGCCACAACAACCATCACCAAGAATACGAAAAACTTCACTGCCACGGCCAACGGAAATGCCGATCTGAACAACGCAAACAAAATAACAGGTTACTTCAAGTCCCAAATGAAAACCACCAACACTTTTAATAATCTAAAGAAAAATATTAAAACTATAGCGGGACGAGCCACGACGCTGAAGACCACTGCCACTGCTTCGGCGACTTCGACGACCACAGCGACGGCCGAAGCGGAAGCGGAGATCACCACCACCACCGAGCTGATGACGACGACTTCCACCGTCCTGCAGCAGAAGAGCATCATCAAGACAGCCGCACCAATCAAGGGTTCCAGTGCAAGTCTGGAGAAGTATCTTAATTTCCTCCAGCAGCAACAACTGGTGAAGCAGACCGATTTGGATGTACGGACTCTGACCACATCCATTTCTCCGACCACTTCGCTGAAAAAGGTGGAGCGAAAGACGGCGCGAATAGCGCCAACCGTTTCACTCACTCGCAAGGTCGGTCATGCCACCCAAGGTGCTCTTGGAGTAGGACAACCCAAGAAGCCCATCACAATAGCTCCTAGAACGACCGATCCTAAATTGGGTGTAAATTTCAATCAGCAAATGATGGCCACCAACAGCAACAGTCAAACCAAACAGCAAGAGCAGATTGTCAAGTCACAGCAACCTACTGTTCTGCTTACGGCGATACGTATTCCCCAGCAGCAACAATCGGCTCAGACACAAGCAACGCAGTCGCAGTCCAGTCAACCGCAGCCCCAGCAGCAGCCACAACCCCAGCAACCACTGCCGCCACAGCAACAGTTCAAGCCATCAGTGCAACAACAATCTCCAATCAGTAGTCCGCCGCGCACACCAACAAAGCTAGGATCGACCGTATTTCAATTTCACCCGCAATCAACAGCTGTAATGCCAAATCTGGTCCAGATTCCTAATCTGGTGCCAACTCAATCGGTGTCTTCTGCTACCAAGCTGAATACCGTCTCGACGACCGTTTCTGCACCAACCAGTAGTTCAAGTCAGTCTGCAAATTTGCTTATGAGTAACGCAAACCATGGTCTGACGGCTGCTCGACTAAACAATGGGACTGCGCAACTGATCATGAATGGAGCCGTGATCAAGCTGCACCAGATTCAGCAACAACAGCAGGTTGCTGTTTCGACTGCACAGCAAATACCTACCACCCAACAAAACCTTACCATGGAAGCGACCACCGTTAACATGAGTCTCAATGGACTTCTCTCGAAGCCACCGGCTCTGTCTGCAACGGTGCCGCTATCGGCAGCTACCAACATCGGCACCAGCCAGCAATCACAGCAGGGTAAAGCATTTGCGCTCCACGCGCAACCATCCGCACAGTTGTTCCAGCAAGCGAATGCTGCTACCGCCGCAGCATTTGCTCCTCAGCAGCTTTTTATGACACCCGCAGGAGGAATTTTTCTGAACGCAGCTGCCATACCGACAATGTTAACATCAGGATTGACGGCTGCCAGTCTACAGCAAGCCCTTACACAAGCTTCGCACGCGAATGTTCCGGCACTGCACCCGCTACAACCCAGTCAACCTCAGGCATCTCAGTTACCAAACATCACTGCCATCATCCAACAGCAGCAACAGCAGCAACAAACGCAGCAAACGCAAGCGCAGCAGAATTACCATCAGCTGCTGGCTAACATCCCTCAAGCGGTTCTACAAGCCACTGCCAAATTTGGCCAAGGGCCACAATTTGTTCCTATTCCATCGCATCTGTTTCTCAACCCGCAAACTCCCGCTCTGACCAGCAATGGGTCGTCAGCCTCTCTAACGAACCCGATTACGATCTCAACCTCAACGATGCCCTCGGGATCAACAACCGTAACGCAACCACTCTCACCACCTCCGCTGGTCGCAACAGTTCCAACCTTTACTACCACCACCAAACCAATCATGAACCCCCTAAGCAGCCAAAAGATTATCATCGCCTCGGCCACCACCAGTACGACTACGGCCAAACCGCCTGCGACAATAAAACCGATCTCTTCGACGGAGCCACCCAAACTGGTCCCGGTGCAGCTAAACAAACCATCGATCTCCATCGCCCCGGTTCTGACGAACCCTCCCAAACTCGTAACGCCATCCGCACCTGTTCCTAAATTAGTCCTGTCGGCCTCGGTTGCATCCAAAGCTACATCGACCACTAACCTGCCTCCGAAGGAGCTGCCCAAACCAACGTTGCCCTTGTCGGAACCACCGGCGCTCGCTCCTGCTTCAGTTCCCACGGCAATAAAGTTGGCCCTTCCTGCGCCGTCTATAAATACTCAACGAGCCATCGATAACAAATCTCCACCGGCGTTGAATCCTCTCTCACTGGACTGTGGAAGCAGCAACGACAGCGGCATCGTAGCCAACTCAAGCGATACCGAAGACAAATCGTTGACCATTGACCTCTGCTCTCCCGGAACACCGGAGTTTTCACCGCAAAAGAAAGAAGAGGAAATTGGCAAATCCGCTGAACAGCAACTGCCAGCTACACCAATCATTGAACCTGAGGAAGAACTAGAACTCGATTCTAAACATGATGAACCAACCGAGCCAGAGCAACCAGAGCGTGCGCCGCAGTCATCACCTCCTCCTTTACGACTAATTCCGCCGACCGTTGAAGCCATCCAGCTAGATGATCTTATTCAAAACAGCTCCCTACCTCCCAGCCAGAAATCACCCAAGAGTTTAATTCTGGAGCAGATCAAACTAAGGCTGCCCGAAAAACCAGACGATCAACCACAGGAATCAATGTCCTCCGATCAGGATTCCACCAGTCAAAGCCCACTGGATGAGCAGCAATCGTCATTGGAAACTCCATCAGAATCTCAACGGTCCACGACGCCGATTGATCTCTCGCCACCCAGTATCGAAACGGACTTTCTCAACACACCAACTCCGGGGACAGAGTGCGCGAAAAGTCCTATTCTGTCACAGCCAAAAACAATTCGCTTTCCGGCTTTGAATGGCGTTCACCACAACTTCGGTCGCAAAGGTTTCCGCCGACTTTCCGATGGTCGCCTATTTGGGCTCTGCTACTGGAACAACTGCGAGGCCCAGTTTGACACCAGCTCGAAGCTACTGGATCACCTGCAGTTCGAACACGTAAACAGTCAGACGGGACCATTTGCTTGCCTTTGGGAGGGGTGCAAAGTACACAACAAGGAATCCTGTAGTCGTCGGTGGCTTGAGAGGCACGTGCTTGACAAGCACGTCCATGGCGGTTACAAACCCCACAAATGCATCTACGATGGATGTGGTATGCGATTTGGTTCACCGGTAATATCCACAATGATACTAAGATTTGAAGTAATTGCTTATAATATTTCTGCTTCTCTGATTTCCAGTTGGCATTGGAAAAACACGTCAACAATCACTTAGACAATAGCGATAGTGTCGGTTCCAGCAAACGATCGTCGGACCCGCCACTGCCGAAGGTACTGCGAAAGACCGGCAAAAAACTGCGATACCGACGTCAACCGTGGTCAGGTAAGTAATTTACATCTTGCCCCATGATTGCAGCAGTTCTAATCGATCTTCCTTCCACCCTTTTGTAATAACAGCCCGACGGTTTGACTTCTTCGACATTGGTGTGATGGAAGGGCTACAGCATAGACTGATTATGGCTGGCAGTGTGGCCAGCGCACGTCGTGGCACGATGACTTTCCGTGGACAAGCCGCTGGACGGCGAACGACCAGCACCGGAACGGAAGTGTTCGTCAAATGGTTTCCAAGAGACATGTAAGTGTTTTTTCCGCCTTTTTTATCTCATTATTAATAATTAGGTCAGCTGAGAACCTGGGAGCTTGGGTACATGCTGTACTCATCGTGGGTCATGGGCAACAAGTTTAGGATCGAATGTGATGGATTTAATAACAAGCAACACAACACAACGAGCTCTCTGTGTAATGTTTATAGTCTTGAATATGTAATCTAATACCTAAAGTTTACCCAGCGAAACGGTAGTGATTGCATAATTCAGATTCATGATTTCCTAATGATGGAATATCCATAGATGGTTCAGCAATAATAAATAATCACTTCATTTTTCGCACACAATTATAATACTACCCCACCGTTTGTAAGTACTTTGACTGCAGTTGGTAGAAAACAAACTTCGATTACCAACGGATTAGTTAACCACGCAAAACTAATCTACTCTCCGCTTCCCATGCTTCAGAATGAAGCTTGAACTTCGTTTACATTCGCATTACAATAACCCTTAATCTGTCCATAGAACACATCTAGAATCGTCCACACCAAAGGGACCCCACACCCTAGGTTTGGACAATAAACCTAAAAAATCGTAAGTTTTTCGACCACATGGAATCGTCCCACCGCTGATCATGTCGATCAAAATGGTTCTAATGACCTCGACAATAAATTTTATGATTTATAAAATATTTTTATTGTTTAAACATATAATCGAAGAGATTAATAGATATATCATTTCATATACATATTGTTTAAAAAATAAAAGTTTAAACTTGGAGTCAAACTACATACATATATGAAAGTATCGAGCAAGATCGCCACGTGGAAGTTCAAATAAGTAGGAAGTGCATCAGCTCAGATTTCTCAATTTCGTCCCAAAAAAGCAATTGAGAAAGCGTTACATGTACCTTTCAAGCTGTATTACCTTTATTTCTAAGCTAAAGCTTTTGATTAATCTACTAGAGTATAACTGAAGGGAATGCTATGCGACGGCCAAGATTGTTAGTGCCATAAGAATCCTAACACCCTGCACAGTAATACCACAACGAGATATGGTAAAATATTTTGTACCATTCATAGCCTATATGCTCTTCGTTTCAGTGCATTCGCCGACTGAAACGAATACAAAATCGTATTTGGTGCGGAGTTATATATGTTCACAGCGCGCTCCGTGCGGCACCGAGCTAAAGCACATTAGCCGATCTCCATTTTTATTACACGACAGTTTATGAGTGACGTCTTGATAACAAAATGTAAAAGCGTCAAATACGTGCTAAAACTTTTGGCCTGAAATAAACCGAGTCCTCGATTCTTCATCATAATTTTGGCCGAACGCATGCAAGCAAGCACGTTCAGTGTTCGTTAACATGCTCGGTAAACATTTTTATACATCAAATCTTAACTTACAGTTACATGTCGCCACTGTGTAATAATAACAAAATGAAAATTAGTTTAAAGTTTAAACATAGCATAGCATAGTCTTTGTGCTACATTCCAATGGAATTCTGCCTTCTGCTTTTTTTTAGGCAGACTTCGTAGTCAACTGTTAGTGTACAGGATAATTGCGAGGCTAGTTCTGCCATCCTATTGACTCTAACAGTCTCTCCCAGTCGGTATTCGAACATACGACGTCTGGCTCGTTAGTGTCGTACCTCGAAACCAACCAGGAGGCCAATGTAACCAAATTATTAAACCACTCTTCTATGCTTCAAGAACAAGTATACAGTTGGTCAAGGCAGTTGACATTTAGAAAAAGATAACACTTAAGGAAGAACGGTACTGAATCCAACATGGCCAGATCGATGATACCCATATCCTCACATGGACGCCATTTTTCCGGCCATCTTAAAACTTTTGCGAAAATTATGCATCCAGATAACTCTAGACTTCCGGACCGAAATCGAACTGCAACCGGAACGAAGACGACTTTGACTTGAAAATTCGCTGCTTTATTTTTGTTCGGATGTCGATTATTACTGAAAACCTACGTTTAATTCGTTTTCGGTGAAGAGAGCATTTTTAACATCAAAATCCTACACTGAGAAAACTGGCTAAATAAATTTTATGTGCATCACACATGAAATTTTGCAATTAACTTCCGCACTTCAGAATTATATTCCGAATCCTTACATTCTATATTCAGTTTTTATAATAGCTTTATGTGTCAATACACATAAAATTTATAAAACCCGCACATACAATTTATTACTTGATCGTATATAACATTAAAGAAAATTACAAATGCATTTTAAATGCACGCAACATGAATTTTATAGTTTAGAGTAATCCATTATCAATAAAATACGTTATAGAATTTATTAGGATTGTTCACAATAATTCGCTTACTGATGAGCAAATGAAATTAATCTTTGATCTACGATATTTATTCATTCATTTACAGAAAACGTACGATTCTACGATGCTCTTACAATATTTTATATCAGAATTTATGAGCTAGCATCCGACCTCATCTGTTTTCAACGCGCAGTTTCCTTTCTCCTTGGTTTAGAACGAAATCATAATCGGGCATCCGGTGTGTATGTGCTACCAAGTATCTTGCCCGAAGTCACCTAAAAAGTTCAATAATTCTAAAAACGAGTTGGAAAAATGTTACATACGAGTAAACATTACCTCATGAATGCCAAAACCCTGTGGAGGTGACTTGCCGTTACCAACATATTCCATTACTCTAACCCGCTTCAGACGGTTGAACAAGCGTCGTTTGATTCTGGAATCTTCATAAGCCTTGAGCCTCTCTTTGGCAACTTTAATAGACTGCTTCTAAGCACCTTTCTTCGCCATAATTTCCGACAATTTAGGTTCCGATTGCTTTGCCGAACTGATAGCCGCTTCGACCAAGTGTTCATTACTACGCCAGCGATAGTAGCGATGCAATACTGAAGTTTCTTTCTGATAAATAAAATAATATATTAGGAATAATTCATATTCATATAAGAATGTCCAACCTACCTTCCAAAAAATGAAGAAATACTGCTTAAAGAGTGAAACTCTGCACCACAGAAACAGGCTACTGTTCCACATGCTGCCGAATTCATGTAAATTAAATTTATATGCAGTAGAACATACTTTTTCGGTATTCCCCAAAACTAATAGATTATATAAGATGATTCAATAAGAATTATTATTTTAACACTTACATCTTATAAGAATAGTTATAATTTTTATATCTTACACTGTTAATTGTTAATAGGCGTTTATGAATTTTATGTGCGCCTAATCAAATGATGCACAGACGTTTTATATGCGAGGTGCATATAAAACTAATTGATGGGTTGATTTCAGTGTACCTTATTACCGAAATAATTGCATCACATGATTGCCTCACGTTTAATTTTTGTCTCCCATATGAGCTGGAGATACGACAGTAACAAACCGGTCGCCATATGTTTGAAACACGGTTGGGAGCGATAGAGTCGATAGAATCGCAAGCCCGAAGTTGTTCTGGATATTAAAAGATGGTTGCAAGTAGGTTGAATAAAAGCAAAAAGTCAGATTACAAATAATAGAATAAAGCAGTTTTGCTTAATTAATAGTTGAGTCATTTAGCATAAAAAATTTATATAATTCTGAGGTGCAAATATTGATAACATGTTCGAAACAAAGACCAATTTTCATGCTTAATGCTGTTTTGCACAGTTAAATGTTTGAAGTGGATTAATGCCCATTCGTTCATTCATCGTTTTGTCGCACAAAACTGGTAACACCTTCTTGAAGTCGAATTGCTGCAGCAGCTGCCACCAGAGCCATTATTAAATTGTGGCTGACAAAGCCATAAACTTTGCCTCGTAAGACGATAAAGCCACATTCCCAGCTTACCTAGGTAGCTTTTGGTTCCTAACGCGGATGACCACACCGGTCCGCCATACCTAAGTATGGACTGGACCACGTTGGCTAAAAGCCTACGCTTGCTGCCATATACCGCAGAGCTATTAGACATCATACGAGACAATGCCAAAATAGCTGTGGAAGCCTTCTTGCAGGCATAGTCGACGTGGCACCCGAACTTGAACTTGTCGTCGACCATGACTCCCAAGAGTTTTAAGAACCGCGTTGACGTAATAGTGCAGACCCCGACGCTGATATTTGCTTGCTGCACTGACTTCCGGTTGTTAGCCTCCGTTTTATGATGCGCTAGCTCCAGTTTCCTGGAGCGCATCCAATCTTCAACAATGCTTATAGAGTGGGCAGCCGTCAACTCAACATCTCTGATAGATTCACCGTAGACTTCCAAGGTGATATCGTCCGCAAAGCCGACAATCGCCACCCCTACCGGGAACTTTAGCTTCAACACCTCGTCATACATGACGTTCCACAACACTGGGCCCAGTATGGAACCTTGCGCAACCCCTGCGGTGATTGGCACGCACTTCTGACCCATCCCCATCGTCAACGCATCCGTCAGCGTCAATTTGACAGTAAACCCATGGGAAAACTCAGACTAACGCTGGCGAACGCGTTGACGCAGCATTCAGTTTGGCCCTTTAAGCCCACTTCATTGGTCATCTGGTGTGCGCTGAACCCTCCAATCACCGGTTTGTGTTCCTCCCTGGCTCCTGGCCGACCTGAGCAGATATGAGATCCCCGATGGCGATCTGGATTTCATGTATTGGCAGCGATCCTATTTTCCAACTGTGCGTAGAATTCATCCTTGTCATCGGTACTTCTGAGGAGGTCAGGGCGCTGTGCCCGTTGATGATGCTTATGTTGAAGAACCGGCTCTTGATTCTTAACCTGCACATTCGAGGATTGATTGGCCACCATCCATGTATAAACATTTCCACATCTCGTCCACTACTATGGAAGCTGCATCCAGCTCGTGTGTGTTGCCGCAACTCTGGTAGATGGTATGTCCATCTCTGAATGAACGTACCGTTGAGCTCTTGCAGCACACCTCCTGTAGCGCAACGACGTCGAACTTGCGGCTCTTCAATACGTCGGAGAGCACTTCGAGTGTTCCCTTGAAAGTCGAGAGATCGGCAATTCCACGTCCCGGGTTTCCAATCCATAGTCCTTTTTCGTTGCACGGGTCTATTTCGATTTTGATTCCAGTTCGAATTTGCTTGTTCTTCGTTCACTGCTTTAGTTTAGACCAGATAAGTCACCGTGAAAACAGTTTCAGCACAAAACTTCTTTGGTAAACGAGCTTCATTGAGCATTGATCTCGCTTTCTCCACCAGTGTTCGGTTAATGCGGTCGGCTGTCCCGTTTTGTTTCGGCCTATACGGACACACCACATCCGGTGAATAACTCCGTCTCGTTTCATTCTCCGTTTCATGGCCGCATTCACGAACTCAGCTCCGTTGTCGGTCCTCAATACCTTTAGCTTTCTTCCGGACTGTAGGTCAGCCATTGCCTTGAAATCTTTGTATGCTTTGTATAACCTTGCCCTTCGATGGAAATGAAGGTGTTAATAGTACCTCCAGGACGAGATAAGACGTAAAAGGGGAAAGGGCAGAAAACTTAATAGGTAAGGGGAAAGGTCATTGCAGCAACGCTTACTAAGTTTGTATAACGTTCGTCTTTACCCAAGCTGGGGGATCCGCGGAAACTTTAGGAGCTTTTTTAGATAAAAATTTAAAACTTTCAGGAATGTTTTGTTTTGGGACAACTAAAAATTTTCTAAGATGCGAGGGAAAACATCTACGACATTAATGATTGATTGAATAACGGTAGGATTTTTGTAAATTGGTTTGAAGTATTTGAGTAGATTTAAATGAATTTAGTAATTTATTTATTTATCTGTTATTTTTATATAAAAAATCTTTAAACATATAAGTTTGTAGATTTTTTTAAGACCTTTTAACCATTTCGGTCTTTAAGGTCTGAATCGTATAAGTATTCCTTCGGTTCCTAATTGTAATTTTTTCAGTGCTTCTGTGGACTGCTCAGAAGATTTAGTTTCATTGAATTTCAAGTGGCGATCTTGTCCTGTATTCTTCTATGTACAGTAATGAATATTTGTTCAATTTTATGCTTAGTACATCATAAACGATGATTTAAAGATTTCTAGGTACCTACAGTACTACAGTTGTGCAAGCAGAGAATCACGGAACTAAAACGAATATTTTTTGAACCAGATATTTTTTAAACAGAAATGCGGCATTACAGACATATTTTACACATAGCGTAGAGCGTACACAGTTTTGCTGTTTAACCCTCTAACGGGCAACATCGTAAACATCGATGCGTTCGAGTAAATGATTACTTTAAATTTCTCTTTTTAGTTTTTCATGCTTTTTTTCCATGTTGGGTATTTTTATCATGCTTAACGCTCTACCCAAATATTTTTTCAGTTCAAATATATCACAAAATTGAAAAGAAGCATGTAAATTACTCATAGGAAAATTTTGAGATCGAATATTTTGTTCTAGATGTCCTTTTTCTTCAAACGTAGAAAAGGGAATATTCGCACCATATTTTTTTCGGATTTTTTTGGAATTCTTGTTTTTGAAAGATGATAACTTTTAAACACATGGTCAGAATGTTGTGAAGACAGGAATTCTGTTCTGAACATATTTCTCGTATTGTCAATTCAAGACAAATTTCGTGTGTGACTCTGGAGCTCCAAAAGCGAAGGCCGTTTGCAGACGGTCTTACCCGTTAGAGGGTTAACACAAACTATATTTGTTACAATCTAATGTTAAATCATCAATAACAACTTTTACGTGAATAACTTTCCTTTTTTAATAACAGATTTCATCAGCTTATTTGAAAGCCTTGATAGGTTATAGGAAACACAAATTTACGACATGCATGACTCAATAAACTTTATTTCCTTAATTCAGTGTTCATCGCAAATAACAAACAAACCCGAATTGGCTTTTGAAATCATTCCGACGTAGATTTAACTATTTCCATTACGAAGAGATACGTAAATTTGGTGGAGCACAATTAGATATGAATTAAATTTTTAAGGACGTTTGTCGTAAAACTTATTAATTTATACCATATATTTGAAAGTGCAACAGTTCCACCTGAATGAAA
This sequence comes from Sabethes cyaneus, assembly GCF_943734655.1. Taxonomy (NCBI): domain Eukaryota; kingdom Metazoa; phylum Arthropoda; class Insecta; order Diptera; family Culicidae; genus Sabethes; species Sabethes cyaneus. The sequence continues at coordinate 79,463,105 of NC_071354.1, read as the reverse complement.
CTATTTATTCATATAAAAAAGAAACACATTTGAGGGAATTACTTCTTATATTATTTCTGCATATAAGTTAATGTCATGTCTTTTTCAGTTCATGCCTAATGGTTTTTCATTTCTGATCCACAGCCTCTCCGACGATTGGGTCCCCGAGCCGGAAGTAGCTCTCACGCGAGAGATTTCAATACACGAGCTTAACCCGGACCAGCGGTTCGAGCTGGAAGCGCAGCTGAAGACCAACCGAAAGGCAAATGCGGAACTTCTATCGTATCTGCATGAGCTGAACTTAAAACTGCAGACGGCTACGGACGCCGCCACCTCCACCACCACCAGTAGCAGTTGCTGTAGCAGTAGCAGCAGCAGCAGTCGAAGCAGCAGTAGCTTCAGCTTTTCGTCCAGTGGATGCAGCAGTATGAGTACACCCATCCCGTTCAACTCCAGAACTGGACCGAAAAAGTTACGCAAGCCGCCGAAGAATTCATACACGACATCATCTCCCCTGTCGTCGGTGCTCTCGTCATCATCTTCATCGCTGCTCTCTAGCGGCAGTAGCAGCAGCAACAGCAGCAGTAGTTCCAGAAACAGCGGAAGTGCCAGCAGTTGCTCATCCTCTGCATCGTCCTGACCTACATCGACCAGGCTCGGACCGTTGTCAACACTGCAGCAGATGATTTCCGGTTCACTTGCGCAGAAGCGCACCCGGAGGGCACTCAGCTGTCTAAGACGGTACCAAGCGACGGAAACTGCAACTCAAAATGCTTCCCGCGGTCGTATTCCCACCAGGAGTCAACCATCGGCGAGCAGGAAATTGGACTTTTAAGGCGACACCCTCCTTCTACTCCATTTACTAGTTGTACAGTTCAGTGTAATAATGATGGTTTCTTCGAGTACCGTTCCAGGCTCGGTCATCGATATATTGCGAAATAGGAAAACAAATTGTACATACATGATGAAACACATCTATCAGAACCATGAGGACCCACTTAGGAAGAAAAGCTACAAGTGTTTGTCCAAAGTTGTCGTTTTTAGGAGATAGTACTTTGCTCTCGTCTTTTTTGCTGACTGAGCAACGTAGCAACATAACTGCCGCCATCTACCGATTTCGATCCTTCCGTTTATCTAGTTTAGCTATTTTTCACGTCTGCCTATCAGTAATAATGGGGGTATACGAGGATTGGACTATTTCACTTTTAGGTAAATTTTTCGGTCTGCTTAGAAACGGTTGTGTAGCCATTGTGACTCACGTCCTAGTAGAACGTGAACCCAAAAAGGCAGAAGAATATTTAAATGTTTAGTTGTAGTAGATCTATTTTTTTTAGTCCGAGAGAAACAACAGCGCAAAGGCGCTTCGGTTTAGTGTGTGCGCCAAGCAATAAGGCGCATTTTAAATTGTATACATTTTCTAGACTAATTTTTTTAGCGTACTTCGCGCAAAAGTAAGCAAATAGTGGTATAGAAAAAGAAGAGCAAAATGTGGATTTAGTTAAAACGAAATTCTTATGCAAAGGAAGAGAAGAAACAGAAAAAAACGAGCAATTCTTTGATCTCAGTGAGCAGACTTCAGCGGAGAAGGAAAAGGGAAAGCGAAACGATATTTGCGAATTATATTCTGTGAATTTTACCCGAAAAAAAATGACCGAACCGATAAAATTGGCTGCATGAAAGTCTCCTGCCGGGAATTATAGACTTTCTTTGATTTATGACGTACGTATCTGGTTGTGGTTGGTAAAGTTTTGCAGTAGTTGGGCTGCATTGTTCCCTTTATGAGTTCCTTTAACGGAAAACTAGCAGTCTAGTCTAGTTAACTTTTCGTCGGAGAGCCCAATTTCGGAAGTAGTTTTTGGGCTCCAAAGCGGGATTCTGTTTATAGAAATGTATTCACTGCATTCTTCTTGGCAATCTGAACACAGCGACTATATTTCCATGAACAGAATTTTTGTTTCAAACAAAGAAACTGCTCTTGTAATTTGCGGAATCAATGACGACTAATTTCGCCTTAATTCTGCATTCTGTGATTGTACCGCCTCAGGCGGGGAAAAATTAAAAAAAATATGGACCACATGTAGAACTGTTCATTATCTACAATATTGCTGGATTGAATATCAATTTTTTATGTTTAGATCTGCTAGTCGCTTGCCTAAGTGAGCGCTCATTAAGGTAGTGGCCAGATTAGCGATCTTAACATCGTAAATACCTACTATAATAGATCAAGTATAATTAAAGTGGTTCTTAAAGCGTTCCATAAGGGAGTTTCAAAATTAAAGTCCAAAATCGGAGCCCTTTGATACAGGTAAATGAGCGGAATCCAAATTGGACCATTTTATTTATTTATAAGTAAATGATTTCTTTTTGCCTTTCGAATTTTGAAGGCAGATAACTACCAACTGTATTAAAGTTTAATTTAACTAACCTCGCAATGGCAATACTTTGTCAATTTGATGACTAACAAAAAAGATCAGCCACAAATGACTTCCCATATGTGAATTGTAGTGGAACATTAACAATTTCAGATTTCAGATTAACTACCCTTCAGATCTCAGTTGACTTTCTGGATTGAAATTAAACGCCAATCCTACAGTTAATTGGAATTCAATAAAGTTTCAAACATTTGTTGAATAATAAACAAACAACACATAAATTATAACCCTAAAAGGCCAGGATCTGGCCTCTTGAAAATTGAAAAATCAATCCCAAACGCTTTTACTTACAGATGTATGGGCGGTGCGCCAAGAGCGCTCCCTGCGCACCACCCAGTGTGAAATGAGAGTGTGCCGTAAATACTTAAGATAGAGCAATTTTTTTTTGTATGGGCTTATCACTTTGACCACAACATTATTGATCTATTGTAATGATAGAGCAATACTTAGTTCAGCAATCTTATGGATAATAATCGACTCTATAAATGCCCCATATACAACATTTTCAAATTTCGTTTGGCTGAGGTGTTACAGCTAAAAAAGCAAAATAGGTGCACTAAGTGCAGGACAACCCTGCCTCTAGATGAGCGCTAAGTCAGTTCTGAGACCAGGGCTGAAGGTTGTTTGTTGGGCGAAGCTCGTTTTCCTCCATTCTTTTGTTTACGATGATTCGGAATCATCGCTTTACCTCCACATTGGATGCCGAATTTCATCTGCTACCAACATCCGAATTCACTCTAGCTCTTGGACGATATTCCAGATCTCTTCGAGTCGTGGAAATGTTTGGACAGATAAACCGTTTCAACTGCCTAGCAATGAAAATGTTGTTCCAATTTGATTCCACTTTCGTACATTCCCATGCGTCGTGCAACTCTACTTTCAAGACAGAAACAGATAAGCAACAGAAGGACTCAAGTGTTACGCATTGACGAGACGATCCGAGTCTTGCAAGCGTATCGGCTCTTTCATTTCTATCAATTTCACGGTGTCCTAGGTCCCAATATAGGGTATATTTTTAGCATACTTGTATATTATTTTTGTGTCACTCAACTCTGAGGACCCAATTGGTAACCACGAAATGACCCAGGTACCCAGGGAACCAATAAGCATTACCAATGCCATTCATATGCAAGTCAATAAGCGTTTACGTAACCTTAAATGTTACCTAAAAACTTCTTTGGTCAAATATACGGCTACTTTACTGCTAATTCTTCAGTAGTGCAGTAGATAAGCATTGCCTTATTTGCAGTTGTACCGACTAGAAGAATATGAATTTCTGCTATACCTTACCGGACAGTTTAGTGATTCTGCCAATTCAGTCCCACCGTTCTTTCCGTTCCACGGTTTGGCTCCCCTTACGAAGCACTGTGGTCCAAAAAGGTAAAAGAAGAACTTTTTTCTAACGGTTTCTACCTTGTTTTTGCAATGTAGTGTCTTCAGAATGTTTGTTCGTCCGCCCCTCACATCTGGAGGTATCAAAATTTAGTTATGACGTACTAGGGTGAAAATAAAAGAAAACTAACCTTTTTGTATTAGGAGATAGAGACATGGTGTCTTCAGAAAAGTTGTAAAAAATGGAACAGCAAGCAACTTTGCGGAAGAAATGAAATTTCTATCGCCGTCGCTTGCAGAGTTATAGAAGATGCTCTTTAGAAGTTCCCAAAAAATTAGTTTTTCATACCTATACATGAATATATTGTTCTAGGCATCTATCAGAACTTTATCATAATAATGGTCGTGATGGCAAAGGTCACTTTTAAAGACGTTCTATGTTCTATGTTGTCTTTGACTTTCATATAAGTTTATAGCAAAAAGCAAAAATTTTGAACTTCAAGGTCTGCAAAACTTGACCCTTCTTTACAGACAAACTTTGCTGTTAGAGTACAGGACAATTACGAGGCTGGCAAAATGATCCTATTGATTCGTGCAGCACCGTCTAGCCAGGATTCGAACATACGACAGCTGGCTTGTTAGAACAGTTCCTGCAAACTAGCTGGGAGTTCAATTTCTGCAGCAAATTAAAGGCCCTAAGGGTCCTATTCTGTAAGTCACGTCGAGCAAGTCAATTCGACTCAGCCACTGTCGAGTGTTGAGTGCGAGAAGAACTGGAAAAACTAGAATAAAGCAAGCACAGCTGTCAATTATTGAGAATTGAGTCACTAGCTTTTTACCCAACCAGCACACTTTTCGCACTTATGGTTGCAGAAACTTATTTATGACTGAATTTAGGTATAAATCGCTTGCCACAAGTGATTTATAACAACTGTGCTAGTAGAGTAGCGGTCGACACAGTCGAGTTACTCGACAAAATCGTGTCACATGTGATTTACAAAGTACTAAAAGTGAACTAATCGAGGAAAGTGACACTCGACGTGACTTACAGAATAGGGATTTTTAAACCTTCTGTCGAGTTTTCCAGTTATTGGCCTTTCCAGATGGTCTCGAGGTACGACACTGGTCTAACAAACCAATGGTTGTATATTTAAATTTCAGCTACGAGGGGTTGTTAGGATCGTAGCACTAACCATGCAATTGTCCTGTACTTTAACCACACTGTTTGTCTTAAAACTTGATTTTACTACTGCAATACTTTATCAACACAATAAAAGTGCCAATCCTTACGAATAGACAATTTAGAATAAACTTGGGTTTTGAGCAGTTGCAACTTGAATTGGCACAACGTTGGTATTACCTAATTGTACATAAAAAAACCGAAACCAAACTGTGTCTAAATATGAACTCCTGAACTACAGGATAAAATATTATAATCTGTAAATAGCAACACATTTCGTCAATGGCGTCCGCAAATGATGGCGGATGTCGCTTCTAGTATTGTACAAAGCATTTTTTGTATATACTGAATTAAACATCCATTTAAAGTGCTACCCCGAAAAAAACAAGCAAAAGGTGTGTGGCATCCACTTACAAACCAAAAAAAAACAATGAATCAGTCAACACATAACAACATAACCAAACTTTTCGTTAGTAGGGAAAAAACTAAAAAAAAACTTGCACAACCGCGTATCAATACCAACGTTCGACCAATCCAGCTGCAGGCAACCAATCCCTTTCCAAAACAATGGATCTACGTTTGTTTTCCCTTCTCAGTGCTGCCTTTAAAGTATCAGTTTTAGCGAATGGACTAAAAACTAACCTAAGCCCAAGTGTAATCAATCAGCCCAAGAATGTCTTTCCAGAAAACGCAGTCCCCACCAGGCTGCATCTCCGTATGTCCGTGACTATTTATCCGTCGTGTATTGCTATTTTATTTTGCTTGGATAAAACTGAAAAAACAAAACTGAACTATATAGGTTATTAGCAGTAGTAGGGGTTGCTTAGGTGGCGTGAAACAACCGATAAGAAAAATGCCAGCATTTTTTCCAACTGTATCGAGTAATGAATGTAGTAGTATGTATACCCGGATGTATATGGTAGAAAAGCAAACGGCAAAACACACACCCGCGCAAATTTCAAACATCATAAACAAAAAAAAAACAAAAGAAACAATCGAGAAATAATAGGTGTCTATGTGTAAAGCAAATAATGTTACGAAAATTATAAGTTAGCGAATCGATAGAAAACTACACAAAAAATCCAATTAAAAAAGAGAAAAGCCATTCATCTCACGATCGTTTGCCTAATATTTAGTAAGAACGGTGAACTTTAGCTTAAACCAACACACGCATACACACTCAAACGCGCGTACGAGATGAGAGTAAATTAGAGTAACATTTTTCGTTGTGATTAACGGGATCGCAAGTGACTGTGTGTTAGGAGGAGGAAAACAAAAGAAAAGAAAAAAGAAGTTTTCTGTCGAAAAAAAATCACTGCCAAAACAAATGACTGATTAAGTGATTATTTAACAGCATAAAAAAGCGAAATATAATTACAAAATTGCGAAACTACCGATAGAACCGTGGAAAATGAATAAACCACAACAATGACACACACACGCGCGCGCGGGCAGGAATGGTAAAAGAATTTGCTGTCAGTTTTATGTTTTTGTTCAATCAACATCCATCCATTCATTTATTCAGTCCAGTATTTTTTCGTAAACCGAACGCTTTTTCAACGAGGAACCGAAGCATTAGTCAACCAGAAAGGATCTGCGTACCATAACCAACCAAGTGTATTCTTTTCGAGCCTAAAACAATGATTTTGACACTGCCATATAAAAGAGAAAGTAAAAAAACGCGATAGTTTTAGTGGAGTCCTGTGTGTCTCCATCGGAATTAGGTTCGAAGTCACCGCCCGCTACAAACAATCGATACGATTTGGTTTCAGTGAAACTACCCAACACAGACATACATACACACACATACACGTAAAGAAGCAAAACAAAACACAAACACACAAAACGGACTGCCATCGCAAACTGCATTCATGCATTTTTTTCTCGGATAAGCAATCACACCTGATTAAGAGAGAGTGCTGGCCACTCATCGTAGTCTACAAATTTTCGAATCGATCTTAAACCCTTTCTACGCGCTAAACGGTGACCGACCAAACCGTCAGTATAGTGTTGGAAACCCGCAACAGCAAGTGGAAAATTAAAATAATTAGTATTCGCTTACTTTTGGACTGAGCAAAATTTTTAGTTAAATTTAAAATTTCAAGTAATGGAACGATCAACTGAATTAAATTAATTTTTTTTTATCGAATGCTATACAATAATTACTTTTGATTTTCTTAAAGTAAGAAATTAAAACGCATCGAGAAACGCAGACTTTTACTAGGTTTAGAAACAAAATTGATTTCTTCTTGAAGGAAACTTTTTAGTAAGCGACTGGTTAGAGTTTTAACGTCCCACCCACACAACTAGTAGTAGCCGCGTTAGGCGGCAGCGTCCAAACACACTGAGTGAAGCGTTTTTCGAACAAACGGAAAAGCAGTGCAGTTGTAGTTTCATCCTTTTTTTATAATACGAGTCCCCGTAATAAGGAAACTAAGACAAACCACCAGGGCGTGTACAAAACAGAAAATAAGCAATCCGTTAGGAAGTGAAGAGAGTGCAAAAACAAAGGAAAATTCAAGAAAGTCACCTAATACAATGCAACATAAAGTTTTTTTTTCTCTGTGTGCGACTTGATTTCCGTCAACCGGTTTGTACGTTCGATTTGTGCTTCTTTCTTAACGTCTTAGGTTTTTTTATACTCTTTTAAGCTAGCCCGTAACGATTCTTTAGCTGTACATCTAGTAGTGTAAAATATTTTAGTTCTACTTGAAGTTCTATTAAGTTCTGTAGTAAATGTTGAACTGTAATTAAATTCTAAACTCGATACAAGCTCTAGTTCTGGTACACAGTAGTAATAATATTAATTATTATTATTATTAATTATAATGATGATAGTAATAATGGTAATAATAATAGTGATGAAAATATTCGATAAACAACTTGTTTTTCCTTTCTTTTCATTTTGTTGAAATCATGTTCTATTTCCGCCTGTTTATATTTTCAGTTGCGCCTCGTTGTGTTTGGTTGTTCGTTTTTGTTAGCTTCGCTCGTACTTGTGTTTGACCCAGTGCTCATTTATGGAGTATATCACATAACACAAACTCAATGATATATTTTCACACTAGCTGAAGGTTTCGTCAAACATAAAAAATACTAGTAATATCAGCAGTCAAGCTTTCAGAATGTTACCGGAGGAAAAGAGCAAACAAATAGGGAAAAAATCGGCGGTGATTGTTGGATAAAGTACCCCAAAATAAGTAAAACCCTTCGCTTAATGAAAAGCATAATGTACGAGAGCACAGGAGCAGATATATTTCTAAAAAATAAGGCTAAGTTAGAGCACTAACAAGTCCTTTACTTTGGAAATAGTCACTTCAGGATGTTTCAAATGTTATTTGCTGCAGAAATTCGAAATCACCGAGTACCGCTTATCCTACATTTTCTCAACACTTTCTGCTATCGAGACATACCCCTAGTTTATGTACAGAAAAACCGAAAAACATAACGGTAACTGACCTGACGATAAATGGCAGACGGAGAACTTTTTGTCTGTTGGCGTAAGACCAAACTGACAATCTGACAGATTCACAATATTCTTGCCACAATGCACAGCCATTGATAAGCTCGAAACGTCCGAACAAAATGGAATTTAAATTTCGTATTTCATTTCGCAGAAAAACGTCGACCATAATAAGCATACATTCTTGCATAAACGGATCAAATGTTTTGTAATTCGTGAATATAAGAAAAAGATTGTTGTTTGTTTGATTATAGTCACTTTAACAGCTTGGGTCATTCGTGACATCTGCGGGGTTGGGAATTGAACCCGGGTCCTCGGCGTGAATGCTAACCACTATCACCGCGATTGACCTCAAAAAAAAAAAAGATTGTGACGAATAGAATAAATTACGACTGTTGTGCGCTTAAATAGCTCTGCGTCCTTGTTCACATGGAGATGCAAAGGCAGCAAGCACAGCATTGCCTCCATGGCTGCTGTAGGTGTTGTACGCATAGCACTGGTGACTGAAAGGCAGGCCCAGCGTTGAATTTCGTTTAGTTTGACCTAGGCTGTTAACTCATTCACTTTTGACCACCATAGGGCTCCAGCAAAAGTTATCTTAGGCCGTGCAATACTAGTATATTAAAAGGCTAGAGGTCCCAATTCCCGGGTTTGGCCAAACAATGTTACGCCCCTGCTGTAAGCACCATAACAGGCTGATGTTTAGAGCACATTGCATACGGCTGGACAGAACTGCGTCAAATTTTCCTCTGATGTTAAGTACTACATCGTCGATGTAAGCAATGGTCTAATGACCAAGCTTTGGAACGCGTGCGTCGCCCACCAAAACAAGTGGGTATCCATTGATCACCGAAATCTTGACCGACGTATCTCCCAATATTTCTGTGCTGTGATTTCTCAGCTCGAAAGCATTGCTTGAATCCAGCCCATTGTAGTCGATTTCCTTTTGACAGAGAACCCTACTAGATGATGCGAAGGACGTATTGTCGAAAGAGCCTTCATAATCAAAAAAAACGCAAAGTGCCGTCGATTTTTCAATTAACGCCACAGGGCAGCGCAAAGCGATTTCCGTAGATTTACCCTATTTGTATGCATAATGAATTTCTTGCAACGGAGAGTTCTTTAAAAACTCATTGCGGATATTGTTACCCGTGATTTTCTCCATCGTCCTAAGAAGCGTTGCTGTCAGACTTATTGGCTTGAAAGCCAATAGGAATAGGTTTTTCCTTTTTACCAGCCTTAGCTAGAACACCACCTTTACTTTTCACCAATTCTCCGGGATACGTCACAAGTGAAACTGGCTCGAAAGAGGTGGTTTTAACCAAAGGTCATTCACCTCGAAGATGTATATTTATAGCTATTTATAACTAATAACAGTTGATTTGAACTTATGCGCTCGGAAATTTATGGCACGGTCCGTTTTTTGTAAGAAAATAGGTAGAATACCATCCGGACTAGGAGATTTCATTGGTTCAAAAGAGCTAAGTGCCCATTTGATTGAAGCCTTCGTAAACAAACGGCGTTCATGCACAACCGAGTCGTTTAGCACATGACATATATAGTGACCGATTCCACTGCTGCTCGCCTATGTCTTATCCAATGGACACTGTCAATTGCCCTAGACCATTGATATGGTCCTTGGACATCGCTTTCTGCCAACGCGTTGCCTCAGGCATAATTTAATTCTGGACTTCCTTTTGGTCTTGAGTAGCATAGGGTTGTATTTGATGAGGGAAGCTTCAGTCTTCCCAGTTAGATGTGATTTTGAGCCTATTGAGCCTAGGCTTCTGGCGGGGATTGCTAAGCATCGCATTCCACCAGGGCACATCACGGCAAACCGTTCCCGTGACTGGACTGTTTGTGTCATACGCATCCGTGATACTACATTGCAGGTCATTAGTTGCGCATCCAGTTTAACTGGAGTCCATAAATTATTGTGGCAGAAGTTAAATATATGGCAATTAGATGTTCCCCAAGGAAACTCCAAATGGTTTTCCTCGGATTGCTGAATTGTTCTCGCTCTAATGAATTAGCCACAACGTCAAAAGTGATATACAAGTGGTCTGATAAACTTGATTCATTAGTGATATGCCCATTTTTTGACTTTCACGGTTAAGGTGGCGCTACACAAAGTGAGATTTAAGACCTATTGTCTGACAGCGTTTATAAAAGTTGGGTTATTCCCTGCATTGATTACATTGACATCGTTAGAAGTTAGTTATAAGGAGCTACTCACCCCTGTTATTTGTCTCCGAGGCGATGGCGTCGCAGCCTATCACGTATGGTTTGTTGACTGCCTCGCAGTGTCGCGCGTGCTCAGCAAACTCGGGCGGTGGTGGTATATCGTCCTTGTCCCCTGGAAGATATGCGGACACAATGACTATCACCTACTTTCTTCTAGTCGTCGGGATTACCATCGAAATGGCAACAACGTCGTGGATGGATGAATGAATCCTGTAATTGGAGAAAATGTTATTTTCTTATTTAACAAAATGGCGGTCCCCCAGCAAATATTTTTGCATGATGCATGAAATCAGCATATGCCGACTGTTTTGAAGACGATATTCGTACTGCAGATTATTTTTAAACAATTCACACTCATGAGTATTGAAATGCGATGAGCATGGATGATTCCTCCTCAGAATAAAAAAAGAGAAGAGAAAAATTCACACTTTACTCAGTCGCGATTTATGTTGCTCCGTTTTGTTTGAACTTCTCTCTTTTTTACTGATCGCGATTGCTCAGCAACCTGCTCATTGTTCTTCTCATTCAGGAATAAACTGAGCAACCAAGTGTTAATACACTTTTTGGCTGCCCATGATATGGCACAAAAAAAACTGTTTAGTCTTCTCGCAGCGGCAACAGTGCAAAAAATGTTGCATATGACGATGGTGGATGATAGATATGGCAACAATGTAATTCCCGTGCCGTTGGTTGCTGCAGTACGAGCGATTTCGAAAGTTTCTCATTTTTCGCACAATGAGAATCTAAAGTTTGTTTATATTTCGTTTCATTTTTGGACTGTTTCTCATTGCGTGGATGTATTTCTCATTTGTGGCAGCAGTTCTGTTCATTGTGTTGAATGAAAACAGTTGCACTTTTTGCACAATGAGTGAGGAAATGGCTGTGATAAAAATCGTATGTCATCATTTTGTGCGATTAAATGTAAACTAGGGTGCGCGTTAATAAGCTTTATGTACGAATTCGAGCGACATTCGTGACATTTAAGATGGCGTTACATACATTAATATATGACATGTGGTTTGCTGGGCCTATGCCTACCTTGGTATCGTTGATTCATGCCTCCTGCATCAGAGCAGTACGCAGCTGCTATTTGGTGAACCTCCGGTATAGGACACTAGACGCAACCTTGGCATGAGGAAGATTGACGTGGATGCGGCGAAAGCTGCTTATTTTCTGGCGGGATTTCCGTTTTTGGCTTGATCCAATAATGACAAGCTACACCTGCACCGATCCGCCGCTATTGACAGGTGGTTTCTGCGTACGCCTGCGCGGCCTTCTAATCTTTGCATGGTTCTTATTCTTCTTCTACCAGCCGAGAGTCTGGGTGGCTCTTGCTGTATCAAGAATTCCTCTCCACTGTACTCGATCCTGGGCTGCTTGTCGCTAATGCGTTGCGCATCTCGATACACGCCTAGTCGAGACAGCTTCAGCCTGGTCGGGACATCTAGCACGTTGGGCTCTTCTATACCTGGTGCCGGTAAGGTTTTTGAAGAGAACGGATTTCACTGCACAGCCGTCCGGCATCCTTGCGACGTGGCCGGCCCACCGTAGTCTCCCAACTTTCGCTACGAATGTACGATGGGAATCACTCCAAGTAGTGCCTGCAACTCGTGGTTTATACGCCTACGCTACTCTTCGCTATCCGTTTGTCCTTCGCCATAAATAGTCCATCACTCCGCCAGTAGCGTCCGTACCGATCGGACTACATACTTCCGATCTACCTCCGAACGACACCTCTACACCTTCTTCGGTGTTGTGCATCAACTTTTGAAGATTATTGTTTTCCCCATCAAATTTTTTAGAATAATTTTTCATCGCGATGGTAGTAATCTGCTGGTAGTAAGAAAAGCCAATTATTAAATTTCAACACTCCTCCTTTATCCTGGCCTGGGACAAACAGCTAGGGTCCCGATCCAATTTCCCCACCTCTTTGTTCACTCTTTTAAGGGTGTTACACGTAGCTTTTCATTAGCAAAGGTCCGTTACTAGAAGGTTGGAAATGTTAAAAAGCTTGTAGCATTTTTATTTTTTAATATTTTTTCATCAAATTTGTAAAGCTTCCCGAATTTTTTCATAATGTTTCAAATTATGGCCAAATATCAGATGCTCCTCGAGCTATTACGATACTCCTTGAAGACCCATGATAAGGTTTTACGCGGAACGCAGAACACATCCTTCGCGTAAAAAGCGACTTGAGTGTAACCACGTCTGGATTTAATGATTGTTCCACAAATTCTGGGTATTCTACGAACCGGCTTTTGTAGCGTTTCCGATTGGAAAGCATTCCACCGATTGGAAAGCATAGACACTCTCACATGGTTTTTTCACTTGCAGTCTGCATTTTGTGAATTTCTCGGACTAATTCGTCCCGCAGAAGCTCGATGGAATTCGTATCCGGCGATTGCGGTGACCGTTCCATTATTTTCAGCACTTCTTGCGATTGTTTCGATAAAACATAGTTTTTCCGCAGTTTTAACGTGTTTGGGGTCGTTATCCTGCTGGAAAATGAATCCGTTGCCTAGAAAACAAAGACTACAGGATGATGTGAGGCTGAAGCAAGCGATGGTAGTATTTTTGATCCATTTTTTCATCGATTTTTAGCAGATCTCCAACTCCATCGAAGCTAAAACCACCCCAGATAATGCCTCCACCATGCTTGACTGAAGGCGCTACAAATTGTTCAATATGAATCGCCGATCTTTCTACGCACGTATTGCCTTCGTTGCACATCCGCTGTCCAATTTGCATGTGTTCAAGCAAGCCTTTTCGGCTTGTTTACGAGTCTCAAGTGTTTTTTTCACGACACGACTCATCATGTTAACGCATTTTTACAAGTGGATCCATACTTTTGCATAGTAGTGTAAGGTTCATCGTTGAGTAAGACACATCCATCGCGTATCGTCACCTCACAGTCATACAGCTCACGAGCCCGGATTCTGGCCACTATTTGTTATTTGAGACTTCGGCTGGGTTCTCAACTTACTCAGTAACACGTCAGTTCTTCCGGAAACGAATTCCCCCCATAGTACAGCGATCAGTGATATTCAGTTTTTTCTCCAAAGCATAATCAGTGATGTTTAGAACATTCTTGACTTTCCGAATGACCTTCAATTGCAACCGCACGATCAAGGGTTCCACTTCAACGCTTGGCTTGCACTTTGTGGAGATTCTTGAGAGTCTTTCTTGTACTTTTTAATTTTACTCGCACCGTTGTACTTTTAGGACATTCAATCTGTTTTGCCAGCTCCCGAGTTGACGCTGATGGATTTTGCTGGAGACTGTGCACAAATATTTTTCTTTTCTATTCTTGCATCTCGGAACCACGTTAGTTTAAACTGCGGGAAAAAATACCGAGCAGAATTGTTTACAACCAACAAAATGCTGCCAAAAGTTTCCGTATACGACTGGAAGCACCGCAATCACCAATATAAAATACCCCATTTCTAAACGATCTTTACTACAACAGGGTTTCCATCGCACGGCTTTTGGTTTCAACGAACGATAAACCTCCAGTATTCGTTGTTTCTGTGAAGATCTATTCGACTCTGACGTACTGTCACACAATCTGTTGTGTAGAATATTATGAATTGACTTCTAGTCAGATGAATTTAATACATACATTCAAACCAATAGTCAGTCATTTGAACAATCTTTCCGAAGACAGCAAATTTTTATAAGTATAAGTAATGTAATGAAATTGTGTTCATTGACTTCAATGCTAAAAAGTGTCAAACTCCAATAACCTTTACATCACAGAATTGCATTTTCCTTTTTTCGATGCGATTATCATTTTTTCATTCTATCCGTATTATTAAGAATCTTTCTCATACAAAAGATTGGCTATGATAAAAAATATTAACCTTAGACCCAGGTTTTTACTCCACGAATGTCTCATAACTTGGGCAAAAAAACAAAAGAAGTTAAGTGTTTTACAAGGCTTTTGAAAGCAAATTTTACTTCATTCGAAATAAGTTTGTGTGCGTGTTTATTGGAGATAACGAGATTGGATGTAAAACTATAGTAAATAGTTAGCAGTGCAAACTTCGCCCGTAATTCACTTGGTTGGTTATGTTCGACGAGATATTCAGAGTCTGGCACATGAAAAATTCTTATTAAGCGTTATTTAAATATTTTAAATACCAACAGAAAATCTCACCAGCACAAAATGCCCATACATCTGAATGTAGTATAACAATAAAGCGATTACATCATCAGGTCATTTAAACTGTACATAGTGCTTGAAATCAATATAACATACGCCACTTTTTTCGAAGTAGTAATAATACAAAAAGGTGATTCAATAACTAATAAACAGAGAAGAATGACTTAATCAACAAGAATATGCCTATAATTATTTAACTAGAAGTGTATGTGTGTTTGTAACAAAAAATGGAAACTAGACTATATTGAAGCAGGTATCAATGCAAGCAGGAATGAAAAAAATCAATAAATAAACTGGATTACGTTAATCTAACAACACAGATTGCGTTGATCATTAGTTGGTTATTTTCGAAAAGTAATTACGCACAGTTATTTGGAGGATCGCAACGTCAATCATTGCAGCAACCTCGAGAGGTAGAATGTACAGAAGACAGAAAAAAAACACTAAAACACACTAGAACAGACTGCCAGATAGAAGATAATTTTCATAAAATTTAAAAGATACACCGAATTCTTATGAATCTTATGAAGACTATTGCGTTCAGGGAGTACAAGGACTAGTTGCTTCTATAGAGTTAAGACAAAGTGACAGTTGAACAGTGCCTATTTTGTGTCCGCGTTGACGCGTGGCATAAATTCGGAATTGCAGCTGAAAACGATGTTACAGTAGAAGATGTATATACAGAATCGTACAGCAGGCGCTTCGTGTGTCCTGCCGGTCCTGCTTGAACAGTGTTTATTCGTGCGAGGTATTGAATGATCTACGCGGTAGACGCAAAGAGACGGCAGAGGATGTGTTAATAACAAAACCGATTGCAACTTCAGTGCATAATCAGTTGTCATTTAGCTAAAGATATATCAATATCAATGGGGTACATTTTCAGTAAAAGCTTACAATATCCATACTTAGTGTTAATTATTCTCTAATTCAAACCGATTTTAATTGCGATTAACGATATTAGAAATTGCGTGGAATAGATGAAGCAGATCAGAGGAGCAAAATGAAAGTTGGTGAAATCGCAAGTAAAACTTCTACGATATACTTCTTATCTTTTGATAGAACTAGATAAATTATTTACCCTGTAGCCAACAGGAAACTAAAGGAATGTGGCAAAAAAAACATTAAAAAGTTAATTAGCTTAATGTAATTAAATTTCATCTCATCTGCCTGTTTCGTCAGTAAAATGAGATCCTTTGTAAATAACTCAACTGGAGGGATCTTGACTTACTGCACGAGAGAGATGAACCCTAAACCGGAAGGGCATAAGCATTTTTTGTAGTAGGTGTTGTTGCGTACCTAGGGATCCGAACAGAAAAGTGATATGACCAGCAAAATCTAGTCATATTGTAGTGTATACTGGATCGTAATTCTAATATCGTGTTCTCATAAGTTTTCTTTTCAAGTACACGTATCTCGTTAACTGCTCTTTACGTCAGCTCAGAATGCCATTTTTCCTTTTCATTTGATTCTGTTGGGAAAGATCAATTTGAAACAAATTATGACATCGCTCAAAATTTTAATCAAACAGCGAACAAAATTAGAAAGAAACGCAAGGTAGTAGAAAAGAGGACCACAGTTTGGGTATAGTTTACCATTCATACACATACACACAAGCAAACAAAAGAAAAATAATACTGAAATTAACAGCATCAAAAGCAAGAACATATACCAGCAGGAAAAATTTTACACAAACACTTTCACCCAAAAGCAAAAACAAAACATTTTGAACAAATAACTACCTCATTAATTTTAAAACAAACGTCAGGAAAAATCAGCGACAGCAAGAAGCAAATAACGGACAGCCGAAGTCAACGGAAAATCAGTTGCTTGCTAAGAAAAATAAAATATAGAAACCATAACGTTGAGAGAAAATCCTATATCGAAGTATTTTGTACGGAAACCAGAGAAACGACCATTACGCGCAGCACAAGGAATTTCGTTATTGGTATTTCACAGCTGAAATTATCCTAATAGCATGTCTGTAAAAAACAGTTTATTCCAAAGTTGCTGTTAGTAATCAGAAAAAGGAAAATTGTCTCATTTGGTAATTTGAAAAGGAAACTGTCTCATTTTTTTTTGAACAAGCGTTTTTTTCTTCTCTGTGAAACTCTCTCGCAGGAATTGTCCTTAAAGCACCCGTAAAAATTATTGATGGTATAGTTTTAACTGCATTATGAGAAATCGACATCTAAAACCACAGAGTTAGTAGAGGAGAAACAGAATTCAACTGATGATGCTTATTAGAGTATAAATGGACAAGGCGTAATTGAAAAAAAATGTATCAGTATGTTTAACAGTAAAAATACGGAAAATATATTACTGCAAAAATGGGTTTTCTGTTTTCTTCTTCGTTCGCTAATATTACAACCCTGTGGGGATTAGCCTCCCATTAAAATGGTCGTTTGCATAAATAGGTGATACCGGCAACTTCAATAGTTTGTAAACGAGAGTAACATGTTATGAAGAATTGAAAGCCAATTACAAATTTCAAAGTTCAACCTTTTTAAATTTTCTCGGTCGGCAAAATTTTTCTCGCAATATTATAGGGTCCCGCACGTCAAGTGTAATAAACTTCAGATCGCTCTCGCAGCTGTCACACTAGCAGCACCCAAGTAACAACAATAGCTGAATTGCAAGAGCAATGGCTGTTTACGAGTTGGTTTAAGGCGATCAAAGCTGCATAAAGTAAACACTCAAATGTTTAAATAAGCGATGTTTAAGCTACTTTAAGTTTTTCAAACCAGTTCTCTCCCAAAAGCTGATAAAAAAGCTTAATAGCGAATTTTTCTGCTAAACAATCTGCTTCTAAACAGCTATAAACATCAAACTGATTTACGGCTGCTTGAGGGTGTTAAAATGTAGAGTGGAAGCTTTCATTAGGTTCACAGCTTTCAAACTACTTTAAGTCTGCTTAAGGGTGTTAAAGTGGCTTTACAAACTTCTACCAAGTTTTCTTTCGGCTCACAGCACACATACTGTCAGATCATAAAATTTCGCAATTCGGCTGACAGCAAAAGTTTGTCAGTTATCGACATTATCGACTGCTTCACGCTAGACGGGCTAGGCTTCAGGTGTAAAGATACTCTCACTGTCTGTTCTGCAGATGCAAATGGGGCGGATCATACGGTGAGTGCTATGGATCAAAAGATGGCGGGTTCAATTCCCGGAAAAAAGACATGCATTTTTAACATGCACATCTTTTCACTCACTAGATTTTTCCAAATAAATTTATACAAATTTCAAACAAATTTTGCGCATCAATAGATGCTCTTTTCAATCAATAGATACCAGAGCTTAGAAATGTTATATGAAAAAATTGGAAGTAAACGTTGCACGGTAGTAATTTTGTAAGATTTGTTTTCGTTAGTGACATTTTAAGGGACAGATGTCTTATATCATGTATCATGTTTTAATAAATAAATCAAAAATGACAAGCACTGGAAATCATATCGATCATATTTCCCATTCTCAAGCATGTTTATGGCGCAGCTTTTGCACTATTTTTCGACCTCATTTTGTTTTCCTAACCCTCTAACATTGTAAAAACGATGCGATCAAGCTAATGACCATCTTTTCATGAAAGTACTTTCAAAAGAAGCTTAAGTTTTGATTTTCATGCAAAAATAATTATCCGAAGGAGCGCCAGTCAACAAAAAGTTCAATTTCTCTTTTTCATATCTAATGCTCTATTCAGTTATTTTTTCTAATTCAGATATATTGCAAAATTGAAGCCAAGCATACTAATAGTAAAATTTTGAGATTAATCATTTTGTTGCAAATACCCTTTTTCTTCAAAAGCGAAGTATAATAATAATTTTTCTGAACTCTTGTTTTTCAAAGATGCTAACTTTTGAACGCATGGTATTAATATCAAAATATCAAAGCATCTGCTATGATCACATATTTCATATTGTCAATTCAAAACAAGTTTCGTATGTGGCTCTGAAGCCCGAAAGTTAAGGCCGTCTGTAGACCCGTTAGAGGGTTAATTTCTAATTTTCAATATATATTATTTTTCTATAAATCACGTAAATATTATAAAACTAAATAAAGTGTTCATCAAGTAACATAAATGACGCTTACAAGTATTTACGCACCCAAGGAAAAAAATATAATTATTCTACGCAATACGTTGTGAATTATACTGGAAAATAAGGATTTTGAGGAATACGGATATTTAAAAATATAGTCAAGTTAATTATATATGTTCCTGAGAAATTAAATAATGATTATTGTGGCTAGGTCAGAAAGGCTAGGTCACACCGCTAGGTGGATTAATTCGGGTTTTTAAATTTAAGAATAGATTTTTTTGGCTGCATAAAGGTTGGTGAAGCGTTGATTAAGCGACTGGAAAAGTAGATTGCAAAACTATTTCTCGTTCTAAAAATAGAATTGACAGCATTGCGCAAATTGGCTATTTAAAAATGCAAAAAGTTTTTATTAAGCTTCATTGCAGCTTCGAAAGCAGCTATTATTAGCCTGAAGCTTGATAAAATCACCAGATTTAGATGTTTAAGAGCTGAAAAAAGGTTTTCATTTTTAAACCTAAACCATAGATCAGCCACAGGTTGAATAAACTCAGCTATAAAAGCGTTTGATCAACCTGAAATTGTTACTTGGGTTATGACAAATAAATTCAATTACGAAGTTGCCGAGTAGGTTCAGTTTTGATAAAAGTGTTCCTGAGTCAATACGATGCGAAACGATATTGTTTACAAATAAAACCATTGCATATGACGCTCTTTTGATGATTATACATTGTATATTTATAAGCATGTAGCGTGCTTCGTATGATGGAAGAGGAAATGCTGTCCAACATAATTAGGGGCCATCCATATACCACGTGGACAGCTTAGAGGGGGGTGGGGGGTATAAAAATGTCCATGCTTGTCCACGGAAGGGGGGGAGGGGGTATGGAAAATGTCCACGTGGACAAGTTTTTTTTTCCTACAAAAAATAGAAATTAAAAACATTGACCATTGATCAGTGATTGTTTTTGAGCTTAACGGGAAATTAGCAGTCATTAGCTTTTCGTCGGAGAGCCCAATTTCGGAAGCAGTTTTTGGGCCCAAAAGCGGGATTCTGTTTATAAAAACGTAAATACTGCATTCTTCTTGCCAATCTGAACACAGCGAATTAATTTTCATGGACAGAATTTTTGTTTCAAACAAAAAAACTTCTTTTGAAATTGGCAGAATCGATGACGACTAATTACACCTTAAATAAAGTTTTATCTTCTGAGGCATATGTTGATCTAAATACATGAACCGAGCATTACGAGAGCACATATCTGGCATAAATCTTGTTGAAAAGATTAAGCCTGCGTTAGTACACTTAGATATTGACTGCCTAGCCTGGATGAATCCACGAATATTGCATCGCTTGCACCAAATGTGGATGGCATTTTGCCTCAACATCAAATGCAGCTCACCACAAAAAGGTATCCCTGGGCAACGTATTTCCAAAAGGATTCGCCTTCAGAAAATTTTACGAATCACATCGTGTCGGAAAGATCTTGTGTTGTGTTGAAGTAGACGGTCAAGCTGAAGTGCTCTGGTTAGACAAAGACCCAGTAGCACACTTTAGGTCCATTTAGTTGAAGCAACCGAATTAAGACTGAAATTAGTCATATTTCGGCTACCACAACAACTTTGTAACAACCGTGCTAGTAGGGAATATTCTGGACAAAGAAGAATCGTCAAGCGAAAGTTAAGCTGAAACGGATTTTCTTGCAGTCGATAATAATAATTTGCAGTAGTGGTGAATGACCCTTTGGGTTAAAACCACCCAAAAAAAAAATTTGCAGTAGAACATGAATTAAGATCCAAACACCTTACATACGGATTTCAAGACGCTGAGGAAAATTGACGGAAAAACCATGGAAAAACTCAAACTTCCGCAACGACTAAAAATTCGTATGCATTGTGTCGGTGACTTTAGACTGGAGCTTCCTTTCACGTAAGCTTTTTCAATAAATATTGCATAAATGAAGTTGAAAACCAAAACTTTCAAAATGTAAAAATGTTGGGGGGGGGTTGAAAATTGGAATTTTTCTGTCCACGTGGTATCTGGATGGCCCCTTAACGAAGAGCATGTATGAGAAATTCTTTTTGTATTGATTGTATTCTTTCTTTGGGCATGATTAAAAAAGGGACCATACAGTGCTGCAGTATTCCAGTATTGTCCTCACATAGGCAGTATATAGTGATTTGGTGGTATATGGGTCCAAAAAACTATAGCTGAAGCATTTAATAAAACGTAGCATGTTATTTGTCTTGTGTATGATGGTGGCGTTATAATGGTCGATGAAAGTTCGTATGGAGCTAGGTTTGGAGTCTAAGACAATTCAAAAATCTTAACTTTCTCGCCTTTTTATACTATTTGATTTCCTAATCTGATTGATAATTTTGGAATGATTCCTTTTCTCCTAAATAACATTAGGTTGCATTCCTTTACATTAAGTTCTAATAGACTTTTGAAGAGGTTCCAAATGAGAGCCTGGTGGGACCCCAGAAATTTGTTTATTTGTTTGTTTGAATGTGAAATTCAACTGACACAGTTGTCTTATTGAATATTACTTACTTAGGTGGCTTGCTCGCTGCGCTCCTGGTCGTCTTGTTCCTACCGGATTTGAGGCGAACACCATCTGTGCAGGGTAGTTGTCCGGCATTCTTGCAACATGCCCTGCCCATCGTATCCGTCCAGCTCTAGCCACCTTCTGGATACTGGGTGCGCCATAGAGCTGTGCGAGTTCATGGTTCATCCTCCGCCTCCATACTCCGTTCTCGTGTACGCCGTCGAAGATCGTTCTTAGCACTCGTCGTTCGAAAACTCCGAGCATTCGCAGGTCCTCCTCGAGAACAACCGGTCTAGTAAGCGTCTTGTGCAGGGTGCACTTTGTACGGGGACTTAGTCTCAATTGCTTGCGAAGCCCATAGTAAGCACGACTTCCGCTAATAATACGCCTCCTAATCTCACGGCTGGTATCATTGTCCGCCGTTACCAGTGAGCCAAGGTAGACAAATTTATCGACTACCTCAAACTCATCGCCGTCGATCAATATACTACTGCTCAAGCGGTGTCGTTCGGCCTCGGTTCCGCTGGCCAGCATGTACTTTGTTTTAGACGTATTTACCTTTAACCCAATCTTTACTGCTTCGCGCTTTAGTCTGTTGTACTGTTCAGCCACCGCCACAGATGTTCTGCCTATAATATCCATGTCATCGGCAAAGCAGACGAATTGACTAGATTTCGTGAATATCGTGCCCCGCGTGTTGATATCCGCTCGGTTCATAACACCTTGTAGCGCTATGTTGAACAGCAGGCATGAAAGACCATAACCTAGACGAAGCCCTCTGTGTGATTCGAATGAACCTGACAATCCACCCGAAATCCGAACACAGCACTATATAGATTTAATCAGTTTGATGAGCTTCCTGGAGAAGCTGTTCTCGTCCATGATTTTCCATAGCTCTTTCCGGTCGATGGTATCATATGCAACTTTGAAGTCAACGAACAAATGATGCGTGGGAACTCTTTATTCCCGGCCCTTTTGGAGGATTTGCCGCAGTGTAAATATTTGATCCGTTGTAGACCGACCTTCGACGAAGCCGGCTTGATAAGTTCCCACAAATCTATTCGCAATTGGTGATAGACGGCGGAAAATGATTTGGGACAGCACTTTATAGGCGGCATTGAGAACAGTGATCGCTCGATAGTTTTCACAGTCCAACTTGTCGCCCTTTTTATAGATCGGGCAGATAACCCCATCTTTCCACTCCTCCGGTAGCTGTTCCGTACCCCAAATTCTAACAATTAGTCGGTGTAGACAACCGGCCAGCTTTTCTGGTCCCATTTTAATAAGCTCCGTTCCGATGCCATCTTTTCCAGCTGACTTGTTGTTCTTTAGCTGCATGATGGCCTCCCTAACTTCGCCTATCGTTGGGGCTGGCACCTCTTCCCCGTTTGTTGCACCGTCGAAATCGCTTTCCCCGCCGCCATGGTTCTCCGCCTGGGCGACATTCAGGTGTTCGTCGAAGTGCTGCTTCCACCTATCGGTCACCTCACGATATTGAATATTAGTCATGCTTATAAAAAACTAGTATTAGATATCTTCTGTGCAAACTTATGTGAAGGTTCACCGAACTCAGAGGGTTTCAACTGCAGAGAAAGTTCGAATGTAGGAAGTTATTGGTTCGTTGCATCCAAAAGTTGTTCGACGAAAACTCGGCTGCAGTAGTTCGGTTGCTCGGAGGGAGCGTTGCGACGCACGGAAGCTCAAAGCAAACAGAATTGCCGATGAATCGATCTCGCCTTTTAGAATCTTTGCTACACATACAGCTTGCTGAACCTACGCCGCTCGAGTGTTTGTAGACGCAGAAGACGACAACGATCGGGATACGGTGGTAGATTTGCTGGATCTCGCCAAGGAAAGTCTCGTAGTGCAAGCCGGAAAAAACGTTTTTGCACCCGTTCCGTTCCCATTAGAATGAACTGGTGAATATCAAATATCAAATATAATATCAAATAAACAATATCAAATCATCAGCGTACATTAGCTTGCATCTAACTCCAAGCAGCTGGGCGATATCGTTGATAAAAAGCACAAACAGTAAAGGTCCCGTGCTGCTGCCTTAAGGCACACCCGATAAATTAATGAACCGGGAAGAGCGCATAAATAGGAGCTCCGGGATTTTCTGTAGTAGTATTTTATGGTCAGTACGATCGAACGCTGCTTTTGAATCAGTATAGGTTACGCCGTTTTGCGCTTTTTGTTCTATGGGAAATACAAGTAGACGTAAAATCCATAAGGTTCGTGCATACGGATCGATCAGGCATAAATCCGTGTTGGACGGTGGAAATATAGCATTTTGTTCTAGCAAGGATAACATTACTCACAACTATTTAAAATAATTTCGATGCAGCTGAAAGATTGCTATTGCCCCGATAATTGCGAACATACCGGCGGTCGCCAATTTTAACAACAGAAGCATAGGTAACTGCTTCCAGATCGTCGACAATTTTCCATCCTCGAACGATTTGTTGAATATAAGACACAAACGCTCCACTAATGCCATTGCACAACGGGTGAAGACTGCCGCTGGGATACCGTCAACCGTCAGGTCCAGGTAAACACGAACGCTTCAGAAATGTCTTGAATTAGATTCGAGTTCTATCCGGTAAATTTAATTAGTTGTTGGCGCTTAGTTAAATACGATTCAAGCAATTTCAGGAACCCTGGCCCAGTTCCAATTTATTGCAATTTGAAAAGCAGCATTGGTATGTCAATACGATCAAGTTGGTATAATCCTTTCCGGACGGATAGTTTTTGATCAATCTCCCTAGCAGTGGCGCTACTCTCTTTTTTACAGATTTTCAAAAAAAAAACATTTTTCGGGTTTAAATATCCTTGAAACAGTTTGATGTGAAGACTTGTCAATATACTTTTTCTATGGGTTTTTGGCAGCGCAATCGAATGATGTTATCAGTTTTATATAATTTGTCAACATCATTCATTTTTTTGCAATTTAAAACGAAAAATGCGAATATCTCAAAACACCCCCATTTTATTTTCAAATGAATATGCTTAAAATGTTCACCAGCAAATTCTACATAAGAATCACTTAACTAGAAAAAACAATACATATTAATAGTTTGGAAAATATGGCGTTTTGAATATCTGGGGCAGGCGTAATTCTATCTGGTTCGTTAGTAAATATATATGTTTAAACTCGTCTGCCTACAGCTGTACAGCATGGCTAAATAATGTATTTTGATGAAAAAGATGCATTTTTAACATAGAATCAACATAATCAATGTTCATGTTCTGGATACTTTTGTATAAATTTAAATAAAAGTAACAATTTCGTACAAATACAATTTAATATAATGCATTGTTATGTCGACTAATGTGGTATTTCACTCCGGAGATTATTCGAAACTTCAAACTGATTTTGAAAATGGCTTTATTAACACTTCATTGCACTATGGGTAAAACTACCTTAAAAACGAACGAAATTCAGAACCGGCCTGCCAGCGGATAAAATATAAGTGATCTAATGTAAAATTTTCCGGCGAATCGCGAGGTGCCCACCCCTTCCTATTTGTCATCGAAAGTATCAAGTTTTGCTATTTTTCGTCTATTTTTAGCAATATTTAAACTTATTGGACTACAGCAGACAAGATTTTGAGAAAATAAAACTTGGAACAATCCTCTTCGATTCTACGAACTTCTTTGCATAACATCAACATAATATTTTGCATAATATTTGCCAACATCATGACAAATCTAACTTTAGTTTTCAGAAGGTCGCATAATCAACTCTTTTGCATGGATTATGCGACCTTTTGAAAACTAAAGCCAGAAATAAGATAAAAACTGATAACATCATTCGATTGCGTGGCCAAAAACCCGTGGAACGGAATGAACAATTATGCCAACTTTGGTTGAAATCGCTGATGGTTGGATCCAATTTGTCCACTTTCGATGGAATGGCCCATATTTAACTATTGTGCTACGAAGTGTAACTATTCAGCTAACATTGCTCAACTTTTACACATTGTAGATTGCATAAACGAAATTTATATTTTCCCAAACAGGTCATACCCATGACACCGAATGGTCAAATTTGACATGTGTAACCTGTTCTTCAAATCTTGTTGGTGCATCTATTTAAAATAATGCGAACGGGATCATAGCGGGAGGACGCAATGTATGTATGTGTCTAATGTATAGATTATGTATTATATATGTATATTCAAATATACATTTAAGCAAGAATTGTGACCCGAAATTGCCATAGGTACAATCTCTAGGAAACTCTCAATTTAGGGTATTTTCTCTACAAAGTGCGTGCGATGACTCAATAATTGGTACTACAATTCATATAATTTTCTGCCTAATATTTCATTTATGAAAAAATATACTCACCCTTCCTCGTTTTTCATTTACTGCTTGCCAACAGGTGCAAGTGAACGTCTGCCGGTTCATTAGATCCGTGTAGATAACGCCGTCAAGGTGATCCATTTCGTGTTGCGCAATCCGTGCATTCCATCCCTTTAGAGCTAGCTCTTTCTTGGAACCATCTTGGCCAAGACCACGTAGTAATATTTCCGAATATCTAGCCACCTCGCCAGAGAATCCTCGAACGCTTTGACATGCTTCGGCAAATGTTTTCTTCTCGTAGTTGATTACTTTCATTTCTGGATTAATGAAGACCTAAAAAATATACGTCAATAATATTGCTGCATGGATAATTATGCACCTAATTTCTCACTATCAGTGGCAGAGTTTGCATTTCATTAAGTTTATACTCTGAGCTACTATATTCGTTCCTCAATTTTTCCTTAAACTCCATTACCATTATGCGAAGAGGAATTCCTATCTGTGGTGCTGCTAAACCAACACAATTGAATTTCTGCATCACATCGACCATAGTTTTTACCAAATATTGCACTTCTGGGGACGTAACCATGTCCGCCGGGACCAAGTCTGCTTTTTGCCGTAGAACTGGATCGCCAATCTGCGCTACATGATCGTAAGGCGGTTCGTTAGCCGGTCCCGGGCGCCATAAATCACGATACCAGCGGCTAAATGACGACGCCAGTTGCACTGTGTTAGACAAATTTCGCCGCTGGATTTGTACAAGAAACATCTAACCAAACAAAATTGTTAGTAGAAAACCAAGAAATATCAAAATATTCTAATCTAAATACCTCCGGCTTCGATGTCTATAATACCGGTAGCGGCATAAAATTGTTTTATAGAACGAAACCTAATGCACAATGCTAGTGCTAGTGGCTCTATCTGTCTTGTAGTAGATCGCTGCTCATCTGCCGCTCGAGCACGTCCAATTTTCTCACGAAAAAGTCAGCACCAGCACATGACATCGAGCACAACGAGCACGGAGCACCATCAAGGATCAAAATATTGGCGTGAAAATAATAAGACAATACTCTCCTAACAGTGTTCTTATTTAATTTAGAGTGTTGCCATATTGCGCATCCCTTTCCAAAGTAGAGCTGCCACAAATACAGATATTTGTGCATGCATAAATTTGGGACCCATCAATTATTTCAGTTGCTGTGACTTCTGGCCTTTCTGGCTCTACTAGTGTTTCTGAATTTTAAAGTACTTCATAAACTATTTATTGCTGATTCCAAGGAAAATTGTACCATACAAAGTGCGATATCGCTCATAAAAGTGATATTTTAGCTTAAATCGTTTCGGCATCTTCGGCGCACTTTTTCGTTACATTCCAAGCAATAAGTGCGCCGAAGAGACCGAAACAGTTTAAGCTAAAATAGCATTTTTAAGAGCGATTTCGCACTTATTGATTGGACAATTTCTCTTGCAATTAGCAATATGTTTGTTAAAAGATTACACCGAGAAAATAAAATACTTCGGAAAAACCCACCCCATCGACATCTCTATAACGAGCTGCAGTAAACGTCAGCGACAACATGTCGTGGGCTCAAAATTTGACAGCGGGCCCAAATCAGACTGCTGGCAGTTGAGTGAAACGCAGTGCTGACATGCTATATATCATTTTCGCACACACGAGATGTTGGCAGCGAAAACATGGTTGCCTGCCGATGGGGTGGAAAAAACGGTAATTAGGGTCCCAAATAGTATTTGTGGCAGCCAGCCTGGCAGCTCTGACGCAGAGTGCCGATTTGGTTCCACTTTTTGTTAAACTGAGCCAAATTTTATAAGCGTGTACGGCATCTTTGCTTTGACATTTGTTTGTTTTCATTCTGTTGCAATCTTATTGATGTCGTCATCTGTCTGCAGCAGTTTTTTGCAGAATTTTAATTTTTTCAATTTTGGGCAGGTATAAAAAAAGGAAAAGCTTTAGTTTGAAGCATGCCTCTTTTCGATACCGTGCTACAAGAAAAACCAGCAATAGTTCTGGAGTTGGGATACGCATTTACCAAGTAAGATGGATACTGCCATTAACATTTTTCCGTTTGTACAGTATTCTTTTGTCATACTAACAGATTAGGATTTGCTGGGGAACCGCATCCACGCAGTATCATTCCATCAGATTTGTTGGATCATAAAGCAAAAAGCAACGGCCAGACGACACCAAACAAAAAGCTGTTCGACTATGCTAACGAAACAGACCTGTATGATCAGTTGGTAGAATTTCTGAAAATAATTTTCTTCAAGTATGTTCTGGTCAGTCCGAAAGAACGTAAGATTGTTATCGTTGAATCAGTGCTCTGCCCGACACAAATTCGAGAAAATCTTGCGAAAGCATTGTTCTGTCATTTCGACGTGTCGTCGATTTTCTACGTCCCGATACACCTAGTGGTTTTGGCTACGTTGGCAGTAGACACAGCTCTGGTAGTAGATATTGGATATAAAGAAGCTGTTGTAGTGCCAGTGTATAGTGGAGTTCAAGCTCTTTTTGCCTGGGAAGCGCAACCCCTGGCAGCTGAAGCTGTTCACGAGCGCATCAAAGGCGACCTCATACTAAATGGAGCTGACGACCAATTGCTTACCGACTACATAATTGAAGATATTAAGGTACGGACCTGTTTTGTAACTACCGTTGACAGAGCAAGAAAGTGGCGCAACGATGAAAAATTCCAACCGTGTCCGGAAGTCGACTACCCTATTAAAGGAGACGAAACGATCAAAATTCCTGGTATAATTCGGGAAACAGCCTTTGAAGTACTTTTCCCGAAGGACAACGACCATCTCAATTTAGCAAATATCATTCTAAACTCTATTTTGAAATGTCCAAAAGACATGCGTAAAGCATTGGCGGAAAACATCGTGCTAATTGGTGGTACAACGATGGTACTTGGTCTGGCTGCTAGACTGAAGGCAGAATTGCTAGCATTGTTGCAATGCGATCAGTACAAAGATAAGTTGTTTTTAAAGACTGTCAAGTTCCACAAACCACCGTCTAAAGCCAATTTCACCGGTTGGTTGGGTGGTTCTATATATGGAGCAACGGATTTGGTACTGTCTAAGTCCATTGCGCGAGAAGCGTACAGCAAAAATCAGCAACTACCGGACTTTACCAACTACGACGAAACACGGTCCCACGGAAGAGTTTAGCAGCGAAAATTACGTTATACCTTTTAGACGAAATAAAGCGTAGCGAGTTGGAATATATCAGGAAGCCTCCTGCGATACTTTTTCTCGCTAGTAATAACTCATAAATAACCCACGCAGATAAACATTAAAAAGGTTCTTGATACAACCGATACAATTATCATTCGAATTTGTGCTATGCTTCGATAGAATGTTTGCTTAATTATTTATGTAAAATATTTAAAACCATATATTGAATAAAACTCCGGAATTATTACTAAAATTCAATGCATTTTTATTATACTTAAGTAACCCTTACGATGTCAGTGCATTTGTGTTTAGATTTCATTTAACCTAATTAGTATGTGTAAATAAACAGGATGTTCAGAAATTATTTGACTGATCAAAATATAATGAGGTCAGCTTAGCCTAGCAAGTCCCATTTTTAAACCTATGCTTGCGGAGAAAAAACAGAAATCTATCATGTAAATGTATAGTTTACATCGAGAATAACACGAATTGTTCGATGCTTTCAGTTAGAGTCAAACAGAGAAATGCATGCCAATATTAGTGATTGATTGATCCACAAAAGTAAACCTCGATATAAATTGTCAAACAAATGCCGCCAATACGCCGATCAGACGATCTAGGCTCGCCGTTTATCCTAGTTTAGCAAAAAGTCCCGAAGTGGCCTTGGTTTTATCCCCATCGGCAGCCCTGAGCTCAGTAATTACCATTTGCCGGCTAAAACCCATTGATTCTAATTCGACAACGTCCAGTTCAGTGAACTTATCCGTTGGTAGTATAACGAGTGGGACATTTTCAGTCGATACTATTGCCGATTGTGATTTTTGCTGACCAGAAGAGGTAGGAGTACTGCTGCTGCTGCTACCAGTAGGGGTCACATTGTTATTGTTGACACTGGATGATGCTGAAATACGCACAATTGAATATCCGTTTAAAATAAGAATTTTATTTATCCGGTAAAATAAAGCGAACATGATGAACAAAGGAATAGTGTAAGATTTTCATATGGGTATTTTCTATTTAAGCAAATTTTTTCGAGAGAGGACATTTAAATGTTACTATGCTGCAAGTGCTTCGTAACAAAAACAACATTAAGCTGCTAATACATTAAATTGCCAAACTGTACAGAAAAAACTATGGAGTTAAATATGATTGGACTCTGACAACAATTAACAATTAACAATTCGACATTGTATTAATTTTTCAGAGGGTTTTCTCAAAGCTAACCCATCGAACTGTGCGATGTTTCATAATTTTTTTGATATTTAGCAATAGCAAGCAACTAATGGAATGGAAACTCATACTAATAGTGATACGACACCCTGATGTGACGTACAATAAACAGGGGCCTGCCATAATAGATCAAATAACTGGTCGTAGTGGAAAATGTACCCAACAGGAAAAAAAAACAATGGAATTCATTTTAAATAAGTCGACTTTTTATCATGGTAATTACCAATGCAAAAAAAACAACTATTGCTAGATAAAAGCAAATAGCTGTAATACTGCAAACTAACCTTGATCTTGCTGACTTTTGAGGATTGCCTCCTTCATGGCTAGCTCCTCAGCAATGCGTGCCGATTCTGTCATCGCCTTGTGTTGTTCTTCTGGGCTGCCGGTCAACCGGGCACACTCTGGTAAGTCTCCTTCCGCTAAAAACTTTGTTTCGGTTCCAGTCGTTCCAATTCGTAGCACTCCACTTTTGAGGTCAATGTTGCACTGCAAAATAAGAACATTTAAATTATACACCAGAAACAATTTTAAATTGGGCTTTTTCAAAACCTGATGACGTTTAAGCATGTCCAGCCCCAGTAACATATCCATCGGTTGTTCTTCCAGCACCGAAAAACTTGAAGTAAGGAAATCGTTTTCGATTTGAATCTGCACCATGTGAATTCGGCCGATAATTTTCTGCACGCCAACACCCTTCGCAATGCCAGCCCATCTGGTATCGACAAGTCTCATAATGTTGCACCGCTCAGCGGCTGCGGCACTCATTATGGTTGCTTGGGCCCCCGAATCGATAAATGCTTTTACTGGATGCCCATTGACACGACAATTGATATAGAGCATCACTACTGTTCCGAAAGTTTCCGGATTGTACTCCATCGCTGCTTCCATGTTCGCTTCGATGTTCTTCTGCTTGATTTCCTCCGCAATTAGACGCTGGGCTTCCGCATCAAATGGACTTGCCTGCAAAATACGCATTCGTTGTTGTTGCTTCTCCATTCGTTCTGCTATCTGTTTTTTTAACACTGTGGCAAATGTTTCTAAATTTCCGGAAAGCAGTGCTTCCGCTAAACGAGGATTGTTTTGCTTTAGTAATGCCAGCTGGTCCGGATTTGAAAGAAACATTTCACGCACAACAGCCGGATCATCCTCTGGAGCAACCGTAGGCGACGGACGGTTGTTATTAAGTAAACCAGAATTTCCACTACTAGAAGCAACAGCTGACGGAACCTGTATGGAGCTGAAATCCAAACTAGCCAAGCGGGACGGTTCTGAAAAAATGTGATACTATTTTACTTTTGTATTGTTATTCAATTCAATAAAATTTCACAACTGATGTGAAAAGCTTAAATGGTATTCGTTAAATCTGTTTACAGGAGCTCGTAGCAATGTGGAATATTTTTAGAAATTCTCAACCGATAATCAGTAGGAGATCGTTTGCATTTTTCTCGCTTGCATTATTCCTACGTAAATAAATAATTCACATTCAAAAGGGTATATTGACCCTTTTTTGGTGCAAATGTTTTCTAACGTTAATCTTCTTACCTGCCTGCTGTGGCCGAGTTCGAGCAGCCTGTGATACCTGCTGGGTAGCTTGCATTATGTGTTGAAGCATAATAACGTCCCCGTCTCGGATACCCAGTTCAATAAGCGTCTTTTTGTCGTCAAGTAATGGTTGTCCATTCAGAGAAATAACGATCTCACTTGCCGGGAAGCCACTTTCGATTTCGCAAAGCGCTTTAAAATTTTCCAGTTCCATGTCATCAGATACTTCCAACGGAAAGGTGTAATCTGCCATTGTTGTTACTGTAACCCGCATTTTGTCTTCCAAATAAGCTGATATCTACGCAAGAAAAGTTATGTTAAAAACCACCACTACGGCAATCGTCAATTTTAAAACATCGAAAACACAACCAAAATTCAAAGCAAGAGTACAAAGAAAATAAAGTGAAAATCATGCTGATTGACCATGATGAAAAATTTATCCGTCGGAAATCTAAGGACATCTGACTTTTTCCTTAGCATTCCCAATACCCAATCGACCCACTTGATAAATTTTGTTGCTGTTCACAAATTGAACCTGTTCGAGAGCGATTCTTTTATTAAAGACACAAAAAACTATCAAAACTTTTCCACGAAAACAAGTTACTTTTTCAATTACAAGCAAAATTTTGTAAAAATACCTGCAACTCTGCAAAAAATTAAAAATATGCACGAACTTTAATACAAACGCGTTGTCACCGTTTTGTTAACTCACTGTTGGTGTTGACAAGTTAGTGGAAGTGCGAATCAAGCATATGCTACCGCTACTAGCAAAACAGTCCCATTTATATAAGCAACTCCCTTAGGTAACGGAGCGGTTATAGATCATTTTGCGATGACGTCATTTTGCCGTCAAATGACACCACTTGGTGGTTTGTTTACATGTTTTTGTCACATCCAGCAGTTTCGATTTGAAATTTCGTGAAGGATTACTGCATCAATTTCTGTAAAATGCATGTAAGGCACTTTCTCTTCAATAAAAACTATAAATTTCTATCATTATCTGCCGGACAAAGATAGAAAACTCAATTCAAAATTTAACACCACGTAAACAAACCACCAAGTGCTGTCAAAAAAGTGTGGTTAGGAGCTCCCGTGTAATGATCTATGCGAGTAGCGGTAGTATACACGCTCATTAAAAGTACTTACAGATAGAGTATATTCTACTCAATCGGATACTCTTTCAAAAAGTCGTAAACACATGTAAAATCTTAAACGTAACAATTCAAGGACCTGAACATAGGGTAACCAACGTATTTTGTACCCCATCAGCAGCTATACATAATTTGGACACTTCCATTTGATTTTGCTGTAAGTGTCCAAATTATGTACAGGTGCTGATGGGGTCCAAAATACGTTGGTAACCCTATGCTTTTCACACAGACAAACAGACGAGACACTCGCGTTAATTTCATTGTCCAATCAAAAACCACTCATTTTTCAAAAAAGCAAGTTTCGCAACATGGCCACACAGCGGCGCGCAAGTGTTGCTTTGAGTTTTCAGCATAAAACCATTCAAATGTACAAAACCCTACAGCATAAAACCCTGCAAATACAAGCTACTCCGCAACATGCATAACAGAGGGTGCTAGTGTGCAAGCAAAATGTGCAGGACGATGGTTTTTAAAGGATTTTCTTCTAAGTGTCATGTCAGTTCGTCAGTGACGATAAGTTTTTGTAGCCTTTCGCACTGGGCTTAGCAAGCTCTATCCAGCTTTCCACGAACGATAATGGCGGATATTGAGCACAAGAGGGCACAATCTTTTGACATTCATTGGAGGAGCATCAGGTTCGCCCTGAAGGAGTTACTGTGGGAACATCCATGATTGTTTGTTGTTCAAGTGTAAAAATATAAACATTGTTTAGTTTTCGCACATATTGCTAATTTTCCACCTTTTCGTGTACGATGAATAATTGAACAGATAAGAAGTTTTATAGATTGTGGCTTCGTAGTTTGCGCATACTTCGGGAATAACGTCCAAATGCGCAACGGCAAGTTTCTTATCAGACCGAGATGCTGGCCAACTTAGCTACGGCTCGACCAATATAAAGTTAATGCTTGTCTGAGTGCACGCGAGTATTCAATTCGCACAATACTAAAGGGGATTTTTTGAGCCGGTGCTTTCAGGAAATTATGGCCACAAACCACAAAAGTTTGCTTCCGTTCAATTATGTTCCTCTTCCGCTGATCTGCAAAACTTAACGATGTTTACATTTTTACAGTCGAACAACAAACAATCATGAATGTTTCCATAGTAACTCCGTCAGGGTGAACTCGACGCTCCTCCAATGAATGTTAAAAGATTGTGCCCACTTGTGCTCAATCACCGCCATTATCGCTCGTGGAAAGCTGGATAGAGCTTGCGGAGCTTGCTAAGGGTTACAAAAACTTATCGTTTTTCACTCAAACGTATGTTTTTTTACCGGGGTATAACTGGGGGAAAACAAAAACAAACGTGTAAAATCAATGTAAAATCTAACAACAGCAATAACAAATCGCACGTCGATGTGTGCGTGCGGCAAACGTCAGCAAGCTCAATACTACTCATATGCGCATAATTTTTAAGTGTATAATTGCACATACAGTACCACCCCGTTAATCCGACAAATTCATGGCCGAATTTTAACTCGATAATACGACAGTCCAACTAACGTCAGTGGGGTTTGAAATGTCGTGTTGTTTACACCCAGACATAAACAACTCCGGAAATTTCCGAAAGAATTGTCGCAAATACGCAATAAATTTGTTTTGTACTAAGAAATACTCAATTTATTCCTTAAAATACTTTGTTAAAATTCTTGTTTAGCTTAGAAATAAGCGTGTTAATACTGGCAGCACTTCTGGTCACGCTAATGTAACGGTAGGCATCGATCCGTCATCGAAACTGTGAACTTCCCAAGTAACATTTTTGTTGTACAATAGCTTATCAAGCACTTGTTCCACGTGAATCAGCTGTATAACAGTTTAATAAGCTATTATACAACAAAAATGTTACTTGGGTTGAGGTTGGCATTAGCTACTTCCTGTTTCATACCTAAACTAAACGTTGAACAGTTAAGATATATATTTTGTGAGGTGAGAAGATTACTAAAAATATCTAAAATACTTATAAAAATTGAGCCATTTCTTATATTAAAGTAAAATTAATTTCTTTTTTTTATTAAAATGCCTAATTAAAATCATGCAGCTAAAAATAATTAAAACCCTACTTAAATACTAAAGTGTTGAGGTTAGATTTGTTCCTAAGGCTAAGAGACACGTGAAAACCGATTTTTGTAGGTGATTATACTTAAATACTACATTTCTTAACGCTAATTATAAATAAATCTACAGCTAAAGCTGCTGCTGCTACTACTACTAAAACAACGGAAGCGAGTTTCGTTGTGGCCAGCTAAAAGAAATCCTTATCTCACGGAACGTCTAGGAACAAACTTTAGAAAAATCGTCCGCAGAACGATTAAATTTCGACATGCAGTCCATCCCGGAGCAATCGGAAGATCGCACAGTACCACTCGCAGAAACGCTCGACGAGAATCGATCAGATTGCGTACAATGCGAGCGCCCAAATGGAGCGGATAATATGGTGCAGTGCGATAACTGTCAAGCATGGTGGCACTTTTCGTGTGTTGGTGTCTCCGAGTCGATCGAGAACCGCTCATGGTCATGCCCAAAGTGCCAGCCAGATGAGGTGCTTAGCGTCGTTTCCTCGTCTCGTGTTTCCCGTACTACCGATAAATCGGCGAGATCCCCGAGGTTGAATTTGCAGCTTGAGAAGCTGAACGAGCTCCAAGCAATACAACGTACGTTCGTCGAGGAAAAATATAAGCTGCTTGAGTCGCAGCTCGAAGGTGATAACAGGAGTGTAAACAGTAAGGGCAGTCGAGTTAGTAAGCAGTCCAATACCGCCAAGGTTACGAACTGGGTAAAATCGTGTGCAGAGCAGACCGGAATCATCCACGTACCGACATCAACGGACGAAGGCATGACAAATTTGCCGCCAGTACGAATCGACCAGACGCAACCGAAAGCCACTACTACCAGCAGCCACATTCCAACACCGAAGCCGTTACCAGATGGTAACAATCTGCAAAGTCCGCTTAAACATCCCGCCATGCCGACACACCGATACTCATGTACAACGACGTGTACTGATCCAGATACTGGAATTATTAATGCTGTTTCTCAACCAAGTGATGTTTTAACGCAGCACGTCGCTTCCAACAGTGCGATTCCACTAGCACAATCAACGCCAACGTGCTTACTACATTCCGCAGCAGTTTCACTGCCTACAAATGCGCAACCAAAGCCAACGGTGGCAGTGATGGATTTGATACCCGCGTCAGTACCGTTTACAGCGCCGGTATCTCAGTCTACAGTGACAAAGGCCATACCAGATACGATTCCTGTACCAGCATCTGAGCAGGCATCAATCCATGCACCGGCAACCGGACCGCCAGTTGTTTCCGTGCCAGTACCGTCGTATGTGATGAAGCAGCCACTACCGTTGCTGCAACAAAATGGTGTATTCTCGCAACATACACAGCCACGAGCGTCTGTGCTTACCGCCGTACCTGTAGGGTTTTCTGAAAAACAGGCGGGATCTACGATCGCACATCCATCCACGATTGAACGTACAGCGATACCAGCGTTGGCACCACCGCCAACGTACTATTCATCGGCATCCGACGCTAATCTTGGGAGAGCGTTACCCGTGCCGCCAGTGGTGCATCATACCTCTATGTTTACACATCCATCTACATCAGCGCAACTTCCGGACCAACCCGTTCCGGATCAACCAGTTGGGCCGTTACCACCAACTGAAAATGTCTTGCCAGCGACCATGCCTGCGACGGCATCTGTGCCGATTCCTGATGTGAATTGGGGATCACAGTTTCAACGAGTGACAGCAGCCGCACCGACGAATGTAAGTTCATCTGCACCGGCACCCGTACCGCCTGTATCGACATCGACTTCGTGGCCTGGGCCACTCCCTGGTG
Organism: Sabethes cyaneus; assembly: GCF_943734655.1. Classification (NCBI taxonomy): domain Eukaryota; kingdom Metazoa; phylum Arthropoda; class Insecta; order Diptera; family Culicidae; genus Sabethes; species Sabethes cyaneus. Next base: position 79,426,469 of record NC_071354.1, on the reverse strand, counting down.
AAGTATTTCCCTTGCCACCAGGTAAGCCAGTAAATCCTCTACAAGAAAATACACCTTTAAACCATATTGATGCCAACCACCAACATTTAATAAAACAATTTGGCAGTATTGCCTTATCACCTGCGCAAGCACCATTGCTTAACACAAATTTAGCCACTTTCGCCCCCACCCCCTCGCAACTAGCCGCCAGGCAAGTAATGCCGCGTGATCTACCCCCCTTCTCTGGCAACCCCGCCGATTGGCCACTATTTGTCAGCAGCTTTATTAACTCTACGCTAGCTTGTGGGTACTCTAGCGCAGAAAACTTGTGCCGACTGCAACGATGCCTAAAAGGCGCTGCATACGAGGCTGTGCAAAGCCGATTACTTCTACCTGAATCGGTGCCTCACATAATGGAGACACTCCATATGTTATATGGGAGACCTGAACTACTTATTTCTGCTCTCCTGGGGAAAGTACGGTCAGCTCCAGCACCGAAGCTGGAAAAATTCCAAACCATTATTGATTTTGGAATGTCAATTCAAAGTCTGTGCGACCACTTAGAAGCTGCCGGTCAAACTGCACACCTGTCAAATCCCACCCTCCTCGTCGAACTCGTTGCGAAGCTTCCTCCACATCTTCAAATAGAGTGGGGCACATATCTTCAGCGTTTTTCTGAAGTAAATTTGAAAACGTTCGGAACCTTTATGTCGTGTGTAGTGCAATCAGTGAGTAAAGTGACTACGTATGCCAGCAATAGTGTAAACGTCCTCGAGAAGAATAAAACTAAATCCAGAGGAAATATAAACGCTCACGTGGATGCTGCAGGATCAAGTGTTGGAAATAATTCATCTGCTAAGTCTGATGTCGCGAAGGTATGCCCGGCTTGCAAGGGCACAGGTCACCGAATATACGAGTGTCGTACATTCAAGGCGCTTACCACTGACGGCCGTTGGAAATGTGTTCAAACTAATGGACTTTGCCGAAACTGTCTGAGCTCACACGGCAGAAGGAGTTGCAGGAAAACTAGCTGCTGTGGAATAAACGGCTGCGAATTTCGTCATCATCCGCTTTTGCATTCAGTGCGTACTAACCCGCATACGAAACCGTTGGTGAACGCTTCGGAAAATCACACGCATCGCGTGACGGAGCAATCGCTTCTCTTCAGGATACTGCCCGTCACCTTATATGGCCCCAGAGGAAAGGTGGAGACCTTCGCATTCCTCGATGACGGATCGTCTTTGACTCTCATGGAGGATAGCCTGGCCCAGGAACTTGGTGTCGATGGCGAGGCAGCCCCTTTGTGTTTACTGTGGACCGCGAACGTAACCAGAGTGGAAAACGATTCGAAGCAGCTGTCGTTAACCATATCTGGCGTTGGCGGGAGAAAGCATTCGTTGCGCGAAGTTCAAACAGTGAAGGAGTTATCACTTCCTACGCAAACGCTCTCATACAGTGGATTATCTGAACGTTATGCATACCTGAAAGGACTTCCGGTTTCGAGTTACGCCGCTGCGGTTCCGAAAGTGTTAATTGGAGTCAACAATCTTAATTTGATGGTACCATTAAAGATATGCGAAGGGCTAGTGCGGGAACCCGTCGCAGCTAAAACAAGACTTGGTTGGTGCATTTACGGTGGAAACGGGACTAGCGACCAAAGATCTTCAGTGAACTGTCACATGTGTGATTGTACGTCGGACAATACCTTGCACGATCTTGTCAAGGATTTTTTCATTACGGATGAAGCTGTAGTAATGCCACCAACGCCGCTTATGTCGAAGGAAGAAATGCGTGCCGAGCGACTATTGCAAGATACTACAATTCGCGTCGGAAAACATTACGAAACCGGTTTAATATGGAAGTATAACTGTGTAGAACTTCCTGATAGCTATAATATGGCTTTTCGACGGCTAGAGTGCCTAGAAAGGTGAATGAATAGAGATCCCGAGCTGAGAAAAAACTTGCAAAACCAACTAGTCGATTACCAGCGCAAAGGCTATGCGCACCGGGCAAGCGAAGCAGAATTGGCTGATGCTGACATACGACGAGTGTGGTATTTACCATTGGGAGCAGTGACGAATCCTCGGAAACCAGGCAAGGTTCGTATGATTTGGGACGCTCGAGCAGCCGTGAACGGAATTTCACTAAATTCAGTGCTGCTGAAGGGTCCGGACCAGCTGACGTCGCTCCCTGGTGTTCTAGTTCGCTTTCGACAATTTAAGGTGGCCGTCTCCGCGGACATCAAGGAGATGTTCCATCAGGTCTACATACGCAAAGAGGATCGCCACTCGCAACGGTTCCTTTGGCGCAGTGAACCATCTAATGCTCCAGACGTTTATCTTATGGACGTCATGACGTTCGGGTCAACATGCTCTCCTGCGTCAGCACAGTTCATTAAAAATAAAAATGCGGAGGAATTCAGAGAGTTGTACCCCCGAGCAGTCGAAGGAATTATACAGAACCACTATGTGGACGACTCGCTGGAGAGCTATGAATCGGTGGAGGAGGCGATCAAGGTGTCCCAACAAATGTGCTCCATCCACAAGCATGGCGGCTTTGAGCTGAGAAATTGGCTGTCGAACAGTAGTAAAGTTTTGAGCAGTCTCGGAGAAGTAGCCCCTAGAGAGGATAAACAGTTGGCAGCAGATAAGTCGAAGGACTATGAGCGCGTGCTGGGACTTTTGTGGTTGACAGGCGAGGATTACTTAAGTTTCTCAACGACGATGACGCAGGAAATCGACAATCTGATAGACAGCAACGAACCTCCCACTAAGAGACAGATGTTGAAGTGCCTGATGTCACTTTTCGACCCTCTAGGTCTGTTGTGCCTCTTTACAGTGCACGGAAAGATTTTGCTGCAGGACGTGTGGAGAGCTGGAATCCAATGGGATGAGAAAGTGGGCGATGATCTGCACAGAAGGTGGAAAAATTGGACGAATTTGTTTGCAGACGTTCGTGAGTTGAAAATTCCACGGTGTTACTTCCCGGACGCTACAAGTGATCGTTACAGACAGCTACAACTACACATCTTTGTTGACGCGAGTGAGTCCGCCTACTGCGCTGCTGCCTACTTCCGGACGTTGAATAACGATGGAATTCCTGAAAACGTGCTGGTCACAGCTAAGACCAAAGTCGCCCCGTTGAAGACGCAGTCGGTGCCCCGCTTGGAGTTACTCGCAGCTTGCTTGGGTGCACGTTTGATGCAGTTCATCGAGGAAAGCCATACTGTACGCATCACGAAAAAGTTTCTGTGGAGTGATTCTGCCACCGTTCTCTCTTGGTTACGGTCAGAACATCGTAGATACCGACAGTTTGTGGCTTGCAAAATAGGGGAGTTACTGACGATAACCGACGTGGAAAATTGGCGCTGGGTTCCATCGAAGCAGAATCCCGCAGACATTGCGACAAAGTGGGGTAAAGGTCCCGACCTAACAGCCGACAGCGTTTGGTTTAAGGGTCCACCTTTTCTACAGCTACCGGAAGCAGAGTGGCCAATACAAAAAACCCCGGCCCCACCAACCGACGAAGAGCTTCGTCCATGCTACACCCATAAAGCGGCAGAGATTCCCGTACATCTTATCAATCTGGAACGGTTTTCGCGGCTGACCCGAGCCATCCGGGCAACCGCCTACGTCTATCGGTTCATTGCCAACGCAAAGCAATCCATAATGGGACAGGAACGGTCTGTAGGCCCATTGACGTCGGAAGAGCTACAAAGAGCTGAACAACTACTGGTACGAGAAACACAGTGGCAGTGCTTTCCGGATGAGATGGTGTTGTTGTATCGCAACCTTTCGAAGCCAAAAGAGCAACAGATCCCGTTAGGAAAAGATAGTAATCTTTACCAGTTGTGTCCGTTACTTGACGAAAACGGAACCCAAGCAGCACAATTTGTTGCATGAAGGGTTACGCAACTCTAATTGAAACATTCAAATATGGTAAAAGTTCGCATCAGTTACCTTTATCGAACTGTTATGTGATTGAAAAAGCGCAAGAGGTGGAGCCTATATGCAACCAATTGTTACACAGATGTTTTATGGAACATCAATGCGCGTTATCTATCCATTCGCGACTACGATACTAAAAGAGATTTTAAGCCTGTTCGCACTCCCACGAAATCCTATGCCGCGTTGTCAAAACTTGCGTGAAAACATAAACAAAAATACTTCCTTCTCTTTTTTTCTCGCACAAAAACCAATGCGCGTTATCTAAATACAAGCAGGTTTTCGCGACTACGATACTAAAAGAGATTTTATGCCTGTTCGCACTCACACGAAATCCTATGTCGCGTTGTCAAAACTTGCGACTACGATACTAAAAGAGATTTTAAGCCTGTTCGCACTCCCACGAAATCCTATGCCGCGTTGTCAAAACTTGCGTGAAAACAAAAACAAAAATACTTTCTTCTCTTTTTTCCTCGCACAAAAACCAAACAATTATGAGCAACTTCATCACGAATTATGTTTAGCGGGAACCGGGATTTCCTCTCAGGGCTCCAAGACGAAAATTATTTATATTAATATTCTTAATGCGACTTTAGTTTTTTGGGCCTATTATGAGCTAATCTCCATGCCATTCAAAATTTATCGTGCAAAATATAATTTTGCTTTGTATTATTTGATGCGCCTCGTGAAAGTTATTAATTTATTTATTTTCAAGTTTAAAGAATTAACCCAGCCAGATTAAGAATTCGTTTACGATGGAAAAATGCGGTGTAAAATCGAACTAGATACTGCAATCAAATAATATTTTAGTAAATGCCATGGATTCCTGATGAATGTTCGTGTAATTATTGTTGAAATAAAAACATTCCTTCGTTGAAAAATATTTTTTCATAAAAATATGGCAGAATATGATGTTACATTGGTTGTATTTGTTTGGTTACATTTTATTTAACAATATGCCGTAATCAACATGATGCAACATCATGTGACATTATTGTTTAGCAATGGCATTATAATAACACGATGTTGCGATTAAGTTTCATGTTACTAGATATAGACTAATATATTTGTGACAGCCAGTATAAGTATTGGATAACCTGAATCCAACATATTAATAACATGAAGTTGCTTATTTGTTGCGTGTTTCAATACTGTAACCGGTGAAGTTTTTTGCAATTTAAACAAGACTTAATAGCCACATGGAAGATGTTGCAAGTGCTGCTTGGGAATCCTTCGTATCGACAGCAGAATTGGAGCGGCTTCAAATGTGAATGAAGATATGAAATTTCCCATTATCCTCCCTAGGAGGCATGCGTTTACAGCTCTGGTACTGGATGACTACCACCGAAAGTATCTGCACGGTAACTCGGAGACAGTGGTGAACGAGGTACGTCAACGATACCATATCCCACGGCTTAGGACGACAGTAAGCAGTGCTGCAAAAGCGTGTCAATGGTGTAGAGTCTACAAGTCATCGCCGAAAACTCCCCGTATGGCCCCACTCCCGCTGGCGAGAATGGCATCATTTGTAAGACCATTTACCTACGTTGGCTTAGACTTCTTCGGACCGCTGACAGTGACAATTGGTAGGAGTAACGCAAAACGGTGGGTGGCCTTGTTCACGTGCCTTACGGTGCGTGCAGTTCACGTGGAAATCGCGTACAGTCTTTCCACAGATTCCTGCATTAAGTGCATTCGGCGGTTCGTCTGCCGCCGAGGATATCCAGCCGAGATTTATTCAGACAACGGAACGAATTTCCAAGGTGCCGCCAAACTACTAAAGGAACAATGCGACCAGCTAGCCGTTACGTTCACAGGCACTTCTACTAAGTGGATCTTCAACCCTCCCAGCGCTCCACACATGGGCGGAGCGTGGGAGCGGATGGTGCGCTCAGTCAAGACAGCGGTAGAGACGGCGTGCCACAACAATCTTAAATTAAACGACGAGGCGTTGGAAACGTTTATGGTTGAGGCAGAGGCGATCGTAAACAAGCGACCGCTGACGTACTTACCCATAGCATCGGAAGAGGGTGAAGCCCTAACACCAAACCACTTTCTTTTGGGCAACTCCAGTGGTACTCATCAGCCGGCCGTGGAAGCAACATCTCATGCAGACACTCTCCGATCATCTTGGAATCGCATTCAGTACTACCTGGACATTTTCTGGCGCAGGTGGACGAAAGAATATCTCCCAACGCTGACTAAGCGTCCAAAGTGGTGCGGTGAAACGAAACCGATAGCGGAAGGCGATTTAGTGCTGATAGTCGGTGAAGGCAAGAGGAACGATTGGATAAGAGGTCGTATCGTAGAAGTGGTCAAAGGGGTAGACGGTAGAATACGGCAAGCAATCGTACAAACTGCGAGGGGGTTGATGCGTAGGCCTGTGGCAAAGTTGGCGGTTTTAGAGGTTGGCGAAGGTGGTAAAACGGGACCTGGTGGCCAGTTTTACGGGGGAGAGAATGTTAATACTGGCAGCACTTCTGGTCACGCTAATGTAACGGTAGGCATCGATCCGTCATCGAAACTGTGAACTTGAGGTTGGCATTAGCTACTTCCTGTTTCATACCTAAACTAAACGTTGAACAGTTAAGATATATATTTTGTGAGGTGAGAAGATTACTAAAAATATCTAAAATACTTATAAAAATTGAGCCATTTCTTATATTAAAGTAAAATTAATTTCTTTTTTTTATTAAAATGCCTAATTAAAATCATGCAGCTAAAAATAATTAAAACCCTACTTAAATACTAAAGTGTTGAGGTTAGATTTGTTCCTAAGGCTAAGAGACACGTGAAACCCGATTTTTGTAGGTGATTATACTTAAATACTACATTTCTTAACGCTAATTATAAATAAATCTACAGCTAAAGCTGCTGCTGCTACTACTACTAAAACAACGGAAGCGAGTTTCGTTGTGGCCAGCTAAAAGAAATCCTCATCTCACGGAACGTCTAGGAACAAAGCGCAAGAATCTTTTGAGAAGTGTGATGAAAAATGGAGCTCCTGGCAAAATTGAACGCAAGGAGCACCATTTACCCTTTCCATTTATATGAGTAACATCTTGACCCAAATGAAAACCCCCATTGAAGGCAGAGTATGGTTGAATGAAGTACAATGCTTTTTAATTGTGAATTTTCCGGATTAGCGAGATCCGGACTATCGAGTCGTCGGATTAGCGGGGGGGTACTGTACTATTCATACGCGTATAAATTTTATGTGTATTTCTGGAAGGATCGTGTTTATGCGGCTCATGATACATAATCATTTCATATGGAAATTTCATGAGCAGAATATTTTGAGTGTAGATCGCCCTGCTAAACTCCCATAAGCGTCGTTGCAACAATCGGGCGATTCATCGGGTCGAAAATCGGGTGATTCACCCTATACGCGACTTGACGCGAACCAAACTTATAGCGAATTCATAAATTAACCTGGCTCAGGTCGATTAGCACTCAGTTTTAATCGAAGTGCTGTCAAAGTGTTCATAAATTAACCGAGATTGCATCTCGGTTAAACTGACAGCATTCAGTTTGAAGCGCAGGTTAAAACTGTCTAGCATTACGGTTTACGGGTCGATCTGTCAAACTGCCCGTATCGTTCATAAACTTCGGGTTAGAGTTAGCACGAACCCAGGTTAATTTATGAATTCGCTATTAATTCGCAATGACGGCACCGCACGACTTCTTTTCCACTTACAGAACTGCCCGCAGCTGAATGCGTGAAAATTATTTCCGACATATTTCTGTCTTTTGCACTCCTTAACAAATCGCTATTCCGCTTCACGCATACTCGAAACTAATGTATAGGTGTCTCCACTGCGGCGCCGTCATAGCGAATAGGGCGAAAAGCAGGAGGAATTTTTTATCGGGAGACGCTAACGCTGTCAAGGCTGTCAATGTCAATTTATTGATTCTTGATTGTTTATGTTTAATGTTTCGGTTTTACTTACAAAATCTTCTAAAAATGGTTTTTTAAAGAAGCCAGAAATACTAAACTTCATAATGTCCAAACGAAATGCTACTGTGGTTGCCGAGGAGGACAACTATCTGGATGACTTGGTGCGCGACCAGCAGAGCAATCGGCCGTCCAGCAGCAAACACACCTTGGATTCGGACGAAGAGGATAGCGGTGACGATGACGCCCAGTGAGTATGATTGCCTCTGCGTTCGAATGACGATGAGCTTGGAACCGTTTTATGGCCACTTTTCAAAACCTTACAGATACGTTTTAAACGACAATGATATAGAAGGAGAAGAGGAAGGTATCGCTCGAGTTGATGGAGAGACTAAGTTCACTCCGTTTAATATGAAAGAGGAGATGGAGGAAGGACACTTTGACGCAGATGGCCATTATCTTTGGAAAAAAGGAGCGGAAATTCGTGATAATTGGTTAGATAATATAGATTGGGTCAAACTTAAGAACGATCCGAACTACAAGGATAAAAAGGATGCTGCTGTGAAAGGTTTGGGAGATTCCGATTCAGAAGATGATGACGAAAAGTTGAAAACATTCGATTTGTCTGCTACTTACCGGAGTATTTTCAATATGATGGAACCAACTGAAACCATTAAAAAGGCTCTTCAAAGGATTGGCAAGAAAACAGCGAAATTGACAACAGCACAACGCTGGAAAATGAGAAAAGCTGGAACGATTGATGAGTCTAGCGAAATGGTAACCAAATTAACTGCGTTGGCTAATGAGATATTAACCCGTGAAGGTAATATGGATATTTACGACGAAACCTATGAAATGATTCAGAAAAAGTTAAACGAATCCAAAGCGAATGCTGGAGATGAACTAGACATGTACGCGGATGATTTTGACAGTAAAGAAAAAGATAAATTGGTCGATGGAAGTTCAGGCAACGAAGCGTGTGCTTCGGAAGCAAAACCATCCTCGTCGAAAGATAAAAATGATGAGAGCAAGCAGCCTTTGATGTGGGAATACAAGGAGCAGCAAAACGCAGAGGCGATAATTGGCCCCTTTACGACGGAGCAAATGCGGCAATTTGCCGAGGAAGGCAAATTTAGTAGTGGAGCATTTGTCAGAAAAGTAAGCTCGGATGATTCACGCTTTTATTCTGCTGCACGAATTGATTTTGATTTGTACTTATAAACAATAAAAATTGTAAAAACAAAATACATCAATTTAGAGTTTTAATAAAAAAAATATTAGGAACTTACTTTCCTAACGCACAAAGGTATACCTAAGAAAAGATATTTATTTGTGCTAATATTTTTTCCAAAGATCCGCTGTTGCCGGTGACGTATTAGAATAAATGACGTAATTCCTTTGGCAAAAGCTCGTCTCATTAAATGAGAGCTTTTTCAACGCGTGCAAAAGGCAAAGCCGGTGCGTTAGCCAAATTTGCGAGCTATTTGTGTGTAGTGGTGAATGTATTAACCGCACTAATACTACTGAACCCGGCAGATCTTGGAATCCACTTAAATGACGTAACTATTGGTTATGGTAACAAAATTGGTTTTTAAATGTAGGGTAATCCACCTATTTATAATTTGGACACTTACAGCAAAATCAAATGGAGTATCCGTATTATTTTACTGCTACTGATAAGGTTCAATATAGGTTTGTACCCCATTATTTGAAATTTCTCGCAGTATACGGCTTTGTTGGGAAAGAAAAACATATTTTTGGTGGCGGTATTAATGGATGACCATCAAGCAAGCTCTAGCGCGGGACCTTTAGTAAGCATGATTCTCTCTGTGCTCGACCAGTTGGTTTGGTGGTAGCGAGCAGTACGGAGGTATAGTTTAACAGGTTTGTGAGAGCTATTTCTCATATTGTGGTGTGAGAGTTAGATAAGTGGCAGCAAGAAAGAAATGTGGTGCATTTTTATTGTTGGGTGGAAAAGTGCGTGTGCGCGTTGAAGGAATAAATTTTATATAAAATTATTTACTTAGAATGTTTGTTACTTAAAAGGAATTGCCGAAGTGAATATTTTTTGAGCCCAATATCATTAGCGAAATAGACGGTTTGAAGCCGTCACTCCTAGTTATAGCTATACAATAGTAGGCCTGGAAGTACTTCAAATTTTCCACTTTTTATTCTAGGCTTGAAAGGTTAGTTTGTTAGTGCAAAAAATCGTACTTGAAAAAATCGACGATAATGGCTCTCAGCCGTATCTACACATCAAAATTGGCCAGCGCCAACAAGGTAAGTTGAATAGTGTAAATGGTGAAACATATAAAAGTAGGTTTTAAGTAAGTGATCGCAAGTAAGAGATTTTAATTTTTATAGAAAATTTATTGGAAAATTCGCAGGATTACGTAACGATGTCGGGTTTTCCTATAATTATCCCTCATTAAATCTGTTCTGCTCAATATTCTTTGTATTCCACCACAATTTCTCTATAATGTTATTGAAGTGTAAAGTTTGTATAATAATAGTAAAAGTATTCGCTGCAAATTTTGTAGTACTAAGACAAAAACTAAGCATTTTTTTATTTTTGCGATTAGTATCAAGAGAAAATTGAGCAGAGAGCAAATTATTGCACGTTTGCCAGTGTTAGTGTATCGGCGTAGTACATACCGCTAGTAGCTGGTAGTACGGTTTTGTAGTACATAGACGACTTGAAAGTTGGAATGCTCTTATTCGCTCTTTGAAGTGAAGATGACCTGGTCTTGCTTTAGAGGGCGTAGCATAGTATTATGACGTAAGGATATGTGCCTTGGCAGTTTGGCACAGCACAGCTCAGCAAAATAAACTGTCTGCAACATTCTAAGGCCTGATAATGAATTTACATTCATGTAACTCGTAATCAAAAGAGCTTAAGATACTCTTAACAAATACAATTTGAGAGCCCTGGAAGCTATGTTTGAACTATTATACTTTGGGCTTCAAAGTACGCATTTTGCATTTTGAATACGCCAACTACATAAAAATCCTATTCGAACAAAAATAGGTATATGATTTTTTTTATTAAAAAGTAAATTCTAACAGATATCAAATTAAATTATCAATATGAAAAACAACAATATACTTTATATTAATTTGTGAAATGTAATCAACTACATTCATAAAGTGTGGCGAATTTTATATATTTAGGTTTAGTCAGTCAAAAAAATTTATTTGCAAGTAATTGTAGATAGTATAGTAAATACTAGAACATATGCAGCAGTATCTTAGGTATACTAAATCAGTGATACCATCTGGAAAAGTCTGCAATATATCTTGATTCATTTCTATATAGTTATTGGCTTACGTCAGCACGTGGTGCGTCTGCTGGTAATCAGTTTTTGCCCCGTTTCTGCCTCGTCAGCCGCTACCTGAAAAAGGCCGTATCCGCAATCGCCAGGCAAAGGCAAGTAGAGAAAAACCGGTTCAAGAATAAGATGACCTGACCCTCCGTTGGGCTGTCTCTACACTCTTTTTTGTCTGTTGGTATAAGTGCACACAACTATGTACGCGCCATAATAATTTGGCCGATACAGCTCAGTTCTCAAGACCCTGACCATGTGCGTGCAGGGTGCAGAATTTGATACCACATACTTAATGACAGAGCATACTCCGTACAGTACAAAAGGGGAAAGAGAGAACAGTCTGAGTCGTGCCTCCAAATCTGTTTCGCTTTCGTGTTGGAGTTCAATTTTGGCTCCGTTCGCCTGTTAGCTGCTGGCAGACAGCAGTAGTTACTCGTCTCAACCTTCCGCGTGCGTACGGCATACCGAATCGTAATACTATGCCAAACAGTTGAAGCGTTGTACACATGCAGCAAAACTGGCGTTATTTTCAAAGTGCTATGATTAAATCACTGCCCCACTGGTTAGTTAGTTGATCACACCATCGAACAGTGATCCAAAAACTGGACAACCTGGTATAAACTATACTTTTCAATTCGCTGGATAGTTGGATATCGACTGATGTAAGAATCGATAACGATATTTTCTACGAAATTTGTTAATATACTCTGTACTATAATTCCGTTTATTTCCCTCAGAACAAAAGAGTACCCTTTTCCCAACAGGTCAGAGATCGCTGGAGTTGATGTAGTCTATACCAAGTTGATGTCCTGAAAGTAAACTGTGCGTTGTGCATTGGTCAGTCTTCGAAGTCCTCCAATCTGGAACGTACTCGTCAATTTAACACTAAGCGTCTTTTAGAGTCCAAAGATTGTGATTTAGACCCCTGGGTTGAAACAGACAGGTGCTTTGCTCGAAAAGTACATATTTCTCTGCATTCGCAATATTTTCAACCTTTGCTTATTTTCTTACACCATTATTAGCGTGAAAAATGGTGTTTAGCTTTGACGGGTGAGACGAAATATCAGTGTTAACAGAACTACTGCCTAAAATGACAGCTGATGTAATTTTTATGCTTAAGGATTTCCAGTGTTTTAAAAAACTTCATTTAATTGTGTAGTACAGTTCTGTTCGGTTATATAACAGGAGCTGTTTCTGTTTGATTTGAAAACAGTACGCTATTAAAAGAAGAATACACTGAATAAACCATTGCAGGCAAACAATGATGGAAAAAGTTTCATGAGTTTTTCACCAAGTGGCATTAGTATTCGAGTAAAATCTGTTAGGTTTCAGCATGCCTATAAATCGAAGTAGGCGCGAGTAACGAAAGATTAAAAAACTTGGAGTTTTTAACACCACCGCCCGTAATGAAATTTATGAATAATCCCTATTGTAAGACACAATAAGATTCCATTTTATTTTCGCTCACGGACCACTGTGCAATTGTGTTTAGGATCGTCAAGAATTCATCTCTAAGCAATCTAACTTTGGCAGGTTTTAATCGAATAATTTTACCAGTTATTCATCTTCAAACTTTTTCGGCTATCCGGTGTACTTCTCGTCTTTCCAATTAGTTTCCGTTTTTATACCGCGCAGCTTATTTTGCGCGCGTTTGTTTCGCTAGAGTATACCGTACGTGTCCACTAAAAAATGGTGTGCTTCTGTAAAAAAAAATCTCGCGTCACTTTTCATTTCGTCCAATGTAACAAATGTAAACAAATCCGGTTTATCACAACAAATTATTGCTCTTTTTAAACTCTATGTTATACAAAAACACCTGCCCAAATAGAATTATTTTGAGGTGAAAAAATTAGCATTATCAAAATGTCCAATGTGCACATTCGAATTACGAATGACTGACTGTTACTTCGGTCGTTCTCATCTGATGTCCAAAGTGCAAAAAAAATCAAAACAAACCCAATCTGTACATTGGACGTTTAGCAAGTGAAAGTTTTTTTTCGCATTATTTATGCATTTTAAGTGAAACAAGCGGTCTAATATTGAAAAATAACCTCGAAAATAGCGTAGCACGGCAACGCACGTCTTTTACGGTGATTTCGCTTAATTTATGTGCAATAGCCTGGAAAAATAAAACCGTCCAAAGTACAGCATGAGATGGTAAACAGTCCAATGTAACTTTTTCCATAATAAACCAAAACTGCTTAGTTTTAATTAGATTTTTAAAATCTCCGTTAAATATTGAATGTTATTATTCATCAACCACGTTGAGTGAATGACTGAAAATTATTTCATTTTGAAACAATTTAAAATTCAATTCGAAGAACTTTGATCTCGTTTTTCTCAATATGGTGGAATTGTTACATTGGACGAAATCAAAAGTGACGCGAGAAATATTTTTCCAAGCACAAGCGTGGTTTGCTGACGCACAACAAAATTATGTCATACAGTTGATGTGCAATGAGACAAGCTTTAGGAAGAATACGTTATTTCCACAGTATTGCAATGGGTAGTTTACTAACGTCATCTTTTGCGAAATAGGTTCTTGAAATAAACATTTAATTCGAAGTCTAATTCAAGGAATATTCAATAATCAATCTGACCTATTCACACTATCTGATACTATTCACACATAAAAAAATGCTTAAGCTGCCGTAGATCTTGTTGCAAAAATTAGCAAAAATCGATATCGTTTTATTGCTATAGCACTGGTTACTTAAGAGTAAAACTGTAACCTATATTCCCTTGGTTAATAAACCAACTTTTCGGAAGACATTTACCTAACATTTGAGAAATTAAAATTTTCATCAATTTTTTTGGACTTAGAACCACTGTGCATAAGATGCTTTAGAACGGGGTAAATGATACGTTATGCACTTGACTTGTTCTTGGAGAATTACTTCCTACCGCCTAGGTAATTGGCTATTCCGTGGTTCTTTTTAAACAAGTTTCGCGTGTGTAGCTGTAAACCTGTTTTCAAATGGGTTGAGTAGGTATCTACATAGAATCGATATCGATGACGTTTTCGTTTAAATTATGTAATGTTACGAAAAGTTTATATAGGCCGACTGTGACGGAAATAAAACAGAGAACAAAGATACGGTGATCTGATTTCTCCGAAAAAAAGAAATCTAAAATAATCTTAAATGCCATTTTTCCGGCGACAGAAAAAGGATTGATTACTTAAAAACCTTTATTAATATTTGGATTATAAAATACGTTGCATGTTTGCTGTGATTCACTACCGTTTCAATAAATTTTGCGCCAAATTTTTGAGAGCTCCGCCGAATTGTTTTAAGTTGCGGTCTATATATTGTTTACCGCTTAAAAATGATCGATTTGTTGGAAATATTACCACCTGATGCCACACAGCAACATGTGGCAGGAATGGACGTAATTCCTGATAAGACGGGCTGAATCATCCGGTTGGGTGATAAGATTATTGGCTTTTATGCATATCGAAATATGTCAGCTGAGCTGTATGAGCTAAACGTTATAATCGCAGCAACAAAAAAGTATAGGCAAACGTTTGACGTTTCAACGATAGAAATATAGCATATTGACCATATTTAATCCTAACTTGATAATAGTAATAATCAACTAACAAGCAATTCATGTTCTTTTTTGATTACAGAATGTTCTCCCTGTCCTGACGAGTTACGTACGAAATGCATCTGACAGCACAGATCTGAAGAAAATTTTAACCGAGAAGATCCCGAAAGAGCAGGAGCGCATCAAGAACTTCCGCAAGCAACATGGAAACACCAAAGTCGGCGAAGTCACTATCGATATGGTAAGTTTTAGCGCATTTTGTACTAATTGTATGTTCATAAAGAAGGTAATATCTGCTGCGACGATTGAGGCCTTCGAGAAAGACATTTTAAAAAGTTTGAAGCTATTCTCAGTTACTTACCTTTCTCCAAATTAGAAAAGAACTTTGAAATATTTCAAGAATGTCTAAGCTATCTAGTCCCATTACCTGGTGGGGCGAATTTTATCGAAAATCGATTAGTTTCAATTAAACGAGTGCATTTGTATAGCGATCATCCTTACTGTACCACTCTGCCCTATAATTCAATTTACAAATGACCCGCCACGCGTGTGAGCAACAATCGGGCAACGCTTGATAGCTCTCGTCAGCATCGCCAATTGAACAATTCAACGAGCGGGAATATCGTGTGATATGTCATCACAATTGACAAATTACGTTAACTGAACTGCGGCTCTGCATGTCACCGCTAGTGGCACAAGTTTCCACCGATTTGATTGCGGGGATTTATTTGCAGGGTTTTCTATCTCACACTGAAATGGAAACAGTATTCAGTTCTCTTATTTGTATCTCTATACAGCTCAGTCATGTGGATAAACTGGCTGCTACTAAATATGTCTTGGTTTATTAATGTGAACAACTGGATACTTTCTTTCGCCGGGGTTTCGCAGAGTACAAGTTGTTTGTGAACCAATCAAATTTCCATGGAATTGTGTTTTTTTATCGTGGCCGCTTACAGTTTCTATTTTTGAGCCGCTTATCATATTGATCACATTCGGAACTCATGAATCCCACAAAAGCTTCACATTGAATATACCTCTATAAGCTAAAGGTTATCATTTTATATAGCATGTACGGTAATCTGGGTAACTAATTTCTATATTCTATATTCATAGCTTGCACCTTTGTTCATTCAGTGTTTTGTAAACATTGCTCGTATGATGTGCATTATGTTATTTGAGTATGTGTAGTTTGCTACGTCTAGCTTCTTACTGCAAACTTTCACAATGTAAAAGGACACAGTATAATATTAACGGAATATATGATTTCTTTTAGTCGTGTTTTGTTGCTTGCTTGCTTTATTGTGCTGGAATTTAATCCATCCACAGAATAATATTATTTTAGGCGATTCGAAACAAATTATTCTCGGATATGCCACATTTTTGGCAATTAACGAGATAACACTAAATTATAACGCTGTTATTGCGAGTGATTTATTCTAAATGCAACTAATGAAATGATTTCACATTAGTAATCTGCGTTACAAAATCTGCTAATCAGTGGAATCTTCGGTCGAACCACACTTTCAGGCATGTGTGCTCTGAAATTTGCACACACGCGCCGTTTATAAATTCGTTTCAGTAGGGATCGTATGAATCTATTAGATAAGAGAATTTCACAGCTAGACGATAAGTGGCACATGAGCGTCAGTTCAATGTCAAAGGCGTCTTGGGAATTTTGGGGTGTTTTACAAAAGCACGGGAGGTCTGATATAAAAATGCAATATTTTTGCTTATCAGCAGTTCCCGGTAAGTGACCATGTGGTTGATTACATAAAATGAAACAAAAAAAAAAGACTTGCTACCTACATTGATTTTGAAGTAGGCGGAACCTTTACAGTAATCACGTGACGTTGAAAACAAATAGTTGAATGATAAAGGGGGCCTGTTGCCATATCATAAAAATCAGCTGGAGTACCTTCCAATTATGATAAATTCTGCTCGATTCCATTGATACTTATCAAAGCAAATGCTGTATTGAAATGTTTCATTTGGCTATGCGTCAATGTTTCTTCGGGCACGATTATACATATCATATTTATCAAGAAAAATAACCAGTCTTTTGTGTTAGAGATAATGAACTTGCGACAAGCATGATATAATATTCATTGTCGTGCAGGTTATGACGCGATAAAATAGAGGTTGAGCTGATACGATTCCGTCTATGTGCAAAGTATATCCCGCATTGGAGTTATAGTATATAGCTTATAGTTATTCTCGATCGTAATTACTCTCGCTCTCGATGCTCATTAATATTGTAGTCTAGCGCTTCCCGTTAAGATAGTTATAAATTTTAATAAGATAAATCGGTTTTAAAAAATAAAGTAAAAGACATACGCAGGCTATCAGAACTAGGATGGCTTAATTTGAAAAGTTAAAATAGTCAATCTATGCGTAAAACACAAAACGTTAGTTATTGATCGTGTATTATTTTGGACACCCTATGAATCATGTGAGCGCAGAGAAACAACTTTTTTCATAGTACCGTAATTATACTTCCAATATATCAACTGCGGGATTCACACGTTTGCAATACAATGTGCCGCTGTGGAAGGTTAAGCTCAATGACGCGACGTTTAGATAGTGAAACGAATAAATTGTTTTAGATGTCATCCACACTAACTACCTACTTAGTGACGAAACTTAATTGACGACCTTGAATAATCTTACTAAGATTCTATTCATTTAAAAAAAGTTTATTTTCGATCATGTGAAAAAATTAACCACAACTCGATGAACAAACAAAGCAGAGAGCGACAAAAATCGCCAACTTCGTGCAAGTTACCGCTTACATAATTTTGGTTATTTTTATATTGATTGCGGGGCGAGTGTTGCAGATTAACGAGCAACACGCACGAGCAATCACATGATTGGTTGATGTTTTCTCTTCCCTTACAATGTGATAATGATTGTATTTATATGTGTTTAATTTTTCCAGATGTACGGTGGAATGCGTGGCATTAAAGGTTTGGTTTGCGAAACCTCGGTTCTTGATCCGGAAGAAGGTATTCGCTTCCGTGGTTTGTCGATTCCGGAGTGCCAGAAAGTATTGCCGAAGGCTCCAGGTAAGTTGTGACTGCTACACTAAATCAGCAATAATTTTACCTGTCTAATACCAAGGATCAAGTAATAAGTTCTATAAGGACAGTCATTGCCACCGACTGGAATACTATTTAACAGCATTAGATAGTCACGTTTAGCTGTATTATAACTGAAGCCGGGGCGACTATGCCCTTACTTTGAATGCCAGATGTATTTGCACGTTTCAATGACATGCCTATTCGTAGTGTAGTTAATAGCGAACGACGAGATAGGAAATGACGTGCAACGGCGCTAGTTACAGTATACAGTATAGTTATATGCTTCTATGTAAAGGCCGTTTTACAGTTACCGTGAAAATGAACGTGAACTAGAGTTTGACAGTTCGTTTTTTTTCGTGCTGAACATCAGTGTAAACGAGCGCGAAGGCGAACTACTGATTCCATCATGAAATTGACTGTTTTTTCCGTCACCGAATGACAATATTTTCACATTTTTTTCAATTGTATTTCGGATACCATATTTGCGTTGATAATCATACAATGATTTCAGTTCAATTTGACTTCAAAATAACTGAACTCTCTATAAAACTCATCGGCAAAAATAAAACACAACTGCGAAATGTATTATTTTAATTAAATACACAATTTAAAAGATTTATATAAACCTGGTAAACAGTTAGTATAAGTATTTTTTTAAATTTTTAATTTTGATATATTTATGTTTATGATGGATAGTGAAATAATGCAAAAATTAGCATCAGAGCATATTCGTTTAACTTAAACATTAACACCGTGCCTAATCGTTTCAGGTGGCGCCGAACCCCTGCCCGAAGGTCTGTTCTGGCTGTTGATCACCGGTGATGTTCCCACCCAGGCTCAGGTGGATTCGCTGTCCCGCGAGTGGGCCAACCGTGCTGCACTGCCATCGCATGTGGTAACCATGCTGAACAACATGCCAACCAGCTTGCACCCGATGTCGCAGCTGAGCTGTGCCGTGACTGCCCTCAACCAAGAGAGTAAGTTCGCGAAAGCCTACTCCGAAGGTGTGCACAAGAGCAAGTACTGGGAGTACATCTACGAGGACAGCATGGACTTGATTGCTAAACTGCCAGTTGTTGCTGCCACCATCTATCGCAACACCTACCGTGATGGCAAGGGAATTGGTGCCATCGACCCAAAGAAGGATTGGTCAGCCAACTTTACGAAGATGTTGGGCTATGAAGATGAAAAATTCACCGAACTGATGCGGCTGTATTTAACTATCCATAGTGACCATGAGGGCGGCAACGTATCTGCGCATACAGTTCACTTGGTTGGTTCAGCCTTGAGCGATCCTTATCTTTCGTTTGCGGCAGGTATGAACGGATTGGCTGGTCCACTCCACGGCCTGGCTAACCAGGAAGTATTAGTATGGCTGCAGAAACTGCGCAAAGAGCTAGGAGATAATGCTAACGAGGATAAGGTCAAAGACTTTATCTGGAAGACACTTAAATCAGGACAGGTAGGTCTTCAAGGAATTATTGCAGGCAATTTCTTAACTGATTATTTTTTCTAGGTTGTTCCTGGTTACGGACATGCTGTCTTGCGTAAGACCGATCCTCGATACACTTGTCAGCGCGAGTTTGCCCTCAAGCACCTGCCAAATGATCCATTGTTCCAATTGGTATCTAATATTTATAAGGTCGTTCCTCCAATTCTGACTGAATTGGGCAAGGTCAAGAACCCATGGCCGAATGTAGATGCCCATTCAGGCGTACTACTGCAGTACTACGGGCTGAAGGAGATGAACTACTACACTGTGTTATTCGGCGTTTCTCGTGCCCTCGGAGTGTTGGCTTCATTAGTTTGGGATCGTGCTCTTGGACTGCCAATCGAACGCCCGAAATCCATGTCTACTGATGGTCTGATTAAGGCTACCGGGGGCAAGTAAATCACTTGAACGAACAATTCAAACATCAACCAAAAAATAAGTCAACCATTATCCGGGATTTCCGGCATCCGCGTGAACCAATCTAGAGACATTTCGTGGCACCTCGTTGAAGAGACTGTCTGCAACTGTCAACCGAGTAAAAACCTTCAACTTAAGTTCCCTTTCACATCTTTGCGCAGTCTTTGCCTCCTCAAGAACAAGACGGAAAACACTTCAACTTACATACGTTTGTAAAATTGTATAATTTTAATTAAGTGTTATGAGCATAAGTAACTTAATTAATCCTAGGGAACAGTTCTACGCAATTGATTCGTGAGCGCCATCAAAAAGTAAGGCCTTGCGAATAAAAAATATCAGCGAATGAGTGAAAGCCTTCCCTGCAGACCTAAAATCATTTTTATTTATTGTCTACCTAAACTAATAGGTTTAAACTAAGATTTGTTGAATAGAAGCCATTACAAAGCGATGGAGAGACACAATAAAGAGAAAACAAGTAAATAAAACATAATTCATGTTCTTTTCTCGTACAGCAGCAGATAACGACCACCTTTGAATCACAGTAATTGAAAATGCTACCTCATAACAGCCATTTTTAGGGTCCTATAAAAACTTATTATGATAAAGGCAAAGGCTTGGTGTTTTCCGTGAATGATTTATATAGAAGTCACTAGCGAGCAATACTTCAATAAAAGTGAGGGAAAATCAAATATAAATGGATCATATTACATTATTCCTTCATACTTACCGGTACGCTTAGTGTGTTCATTGCTGAGTTTAAAGCTTGTTTTATCCAACTTACATAACTGAAACTGGATTGGTCAAAACCGTTATGGTAAAGAAAACTGCACTTATAGTTCAGATACTACCAGTAGTAGCAATCATGTAACACCGTGTAAAAGGGTGAATGGGCGTAACGTAAACTAAGCTAGTTATATGCATTAGGCAAGGCAGCACCATACAAACAAAACAAGTCAAAACCAATGATAATAAGCTAGTGAATAGGGCTCAAATACAAATTGAATATAGAGTACTTAAGCGAAACATAGCAAAAGTAAACTAGAAAAATAGTGAAATTAATAGGTGGTGCGAAAACCAAACTGATATTTTTCTCAACTGATTCGATTTCATCGATTTGAAGTTCTCAACACTTTCTGCTTCTTTTTCATCGCGTTCTCGTATAAAAAGGTTTTTATTCATTTTTACGTTTCTTTCTCATCTATCATGAATATAAATGATGTCTGGATCTGTTAAAATTTACTTACGACTGCAATAAACATAAATTATTTGAATTGAACTCTTATGATAGACTTTTGACCGAAACAATTCCTTGAAATACTTTCGATTATTACCAGCGTACCGTGGAGTCAAACCGTTAACTGCAAACTACGATGACAAGGATTAATTCGACCAATATGTTCCCTAGTGAATAAACGTTGTGAACCAAGTTGCACTGGAAGATGCTGGGCGCGAGACTCGGCTCGACTGAACCCTTCAAAAATGGTTAACTATGAGTCTGTGCTGTGAGCACAGTACAGAAGTGGAAGTTAAAATCCAAACACCTATCTACATCATCCACCTTTGCTGACAACTATTTTTCAATAAATACGTCATGACGTGACCCCCGGCCATCTACTATGATTTCGTCCACGCAGGTTTCAGGGAAATCCAAAGGACAAACGACTTGACCACCATCAATTGGGATGCAGTTCTGAACAAGGGCGATGTTAATTCCGCCGCAATAACATTCTCTAATAGACTAAACTACATTATCGATCGACATGTTCCAAAAAGAACCATGCACGTTCAGAAGCTGGTACCCTAAGCAAACGTTACGTTACGACGTCTGAAATCCTAGCGGAGAGGCTGCTCTCAGAAACTTCTCGAAGTATAGAGCTTTACCACTCCGTAATCACTATGTTCATCAACCTGTGTTACAAATGATTGAGTCGCTCCTGCTTCGGTGCTACTTGAGAAACATCGAACATAGACTGAAAAGAAATCGAAAATCCTTCTTGAAGCAAGTCAACGAACAGCGGAAAGACAACGGCCTTCCTTCAGTCATGTCCCTGTGTAGTGAATCTGCGAGCAGCAAAGAACAGATTTCTCAACTATTCGCGCGGAAATTCTCTCGGACCGAACGGTATCCTTTTCATTGTATCAAATCAATCAATACGAGTGTCTTCTCGACAGTACGGAAAACGACATATGTACATGTAAGAAAGTTTATGAAAAGGGGAATAGGAGAAACATATATCGGGGTATTTCTGCATTAAACTCAAACTGAACTATCAATTGTCAACTCTACTAATCAACAATCAACTGAACAAATCGCTAAATTGCATAAACTTGGAACAGGAGGCCCGTAGCTGCGATGGTTTAATTCATATCCCTCCAGGCACCATCTAAAAGTTAATATTTCGCTGCACTCCACTTTAATGTCCACGACTCTCGTTTGCTAATCTTAAGCTGTATGGAAAAATAGAGAATCCGTACGATGCCGCGGTTCTCCGAAGCTGTTATCGACTTTCTTGAAATGGTGCATAGATAGCCGCATGATGTAAAATTGCGACAAATGGGAATTATTACATTTTCCAGAAAATCAAACCCTATTGTCTTCGACTACACGCTATCAAATGTGCCTTTACCCCGTTTCAAACAACACATCGCATTTATTGTTGTCAAGGTCTGACCTTGGATTTATTATGCGCATCGCCAGCAAGTGCTACGATATCTATTATCTCAAAGCTCTTTACTGTGCAATAGTTCGCTCTAGTGCGGAGATTCTACTACCAAAATGGAGTTGACCGAGTCGAGTCAGTGCAACGCAGATTTATCCTTTTCGCTCTTCGGAGATTGCCTTGGAACGATCCCTTACAGCTGCCTTGCTGTGAACAACGCAGCAGACTCATCGATCTTGACAACTTGAATACTCGCCGCGATCTCTCAAAGTCGTACTCTACGCAATGGTCCTTCTCTGCGCGTACCGCATCGGTGAACCGACTACAGCAGCTTTAGTACGATCACCGGCCTACAACGTCACTTTAATCGCTTCAAATCTAGCTTCGTCTTCAACGTTAGCCTCGAGGAGCTGGAACTAAATTCCTGGCACTAGCTCGTACATTCTAAGTTAAGTGTATCAGTAGTGTGATAGGGACTGTTGATAGTTTTACATAAATAAACAACTAGACAGTTTACCAGTTTCTGATTAGCAAAGTCAAGTTATTGGTTTAAGCATTTTTAATACTTACCCTTTTTTTATTGAAAAACTTCGAGGCGCTTATTAGGGTACAGGTTACGGGTCCAATGTAATGATCTGATCGACTCTCGTTATGCTCTCCCTCCTAAGCACTATTGTTGGTGCGAGGATTCATTGGGCCAAGAGAGCTAAACACATTTTGTTGATAGCTTGACGCATATATAGTATGTTATTTATTATACAATTTACTTGTGCAGCAGTATGTTGTGCGACATATTGAAAATTTATAGGTCGATTACGCGTCGACAGAACAATTTTAACTCAATGGTTATTCGGTTTCTTCTGTACCGATAAAAAATGGATAAACGACATGAGGTGAACATATACAATATTCTGGTACCGGGTAGGTCATATTTGATAATGACAATTACATGGTATTATAATAATAGGGGGATTTGGTATGACTAATGAAAATTTATAAAGCGATTACGCAGAAAAACTTAAACAATGTCAAACGTATTTTTGACATGCGGCAAAATATTGAGAAAAGATTATGAGGCTTACATTGATTCTTGATTGTTTCGTAAAAATGGCTTAACAAGTCGGATAGACGGAGACATGTTAGAGTAATTGGTGTTTTCCATTGGTTCGTCGTCAATGTTTATAGTACTCTGTAAAAAATGATAGCCAAAATTTAGTAGCATATCTAGACCAACAGAAAAACAGAAAAGTTTACCGCATCACTAAAATTCAAACTTTCATTGAGAACTATGTTGTAACTTTTTTGACTGCCGGTAGGGGACGTTTGCTGTAGTGGTTTGGCAGATTTCCCGTCTGGTGATTTTCGACCGAAAAACCTGTATTGTTGTGTGGGTCGTTTCCGAAGTACGCTATGTTGAAACGTGCTGTAGTTCGAGCTGCTGCCATTGCTTTTCTGTGTTAAGGCATCCTGCGCGTTAGCAGTACGTTTTATTTTAGCCGGTGTAGCTTCAGACCTGCCAGACAGATCGATCGGTCGAAAAGGCGTTGAAGTTAGTTGCAGTGTCGATTGGTTGGCAACCGAATCGCAGCTCAAACGTTGATTTTCCGAATTCATGCTTTTTTCTTCTGATTCTTCTGATACTGATTCAACATCCGAGTCTTTTGCTTCTTCATCACTCGCTACTTCGTCCATTATTAGATGCGGTTCTTCATCATTCTCGTTCAACTTATCCTCCATAATCTTAGTTTGAGAAACGCTTTCGGCAAGTTCTGTTTCGAATTGTTCTGATGTATTGTCTTTCAACTCTGGCTCCGTTTGATTGCTTTCCAAACGGAGTAGAATTTTAGAATACTTCTGTTTATATTCTTCAAATCGCTTTTTTTCTCCACTTAGTTTAGCGTGTAGCACACAGATTTCTTCGTTACGATCTTCCAAGATAGCTTGCATTCCAGCCACTCTGTTCTCAAGTTCTCTACTTGTGTTTCTTTCGTCGTTCACACTATTATCCGAATCAGTGAGCTCGGCTCGTAATTTAGCAATATTATCGTTAAGTGATACTATTTCAGCGTTCTTTTCGGTTATTTCTTCGCTAAGTTTAAGGCATTTTGACTTAACTTCTTCGATTTCGTTCGCATGTTGTATTTGACAAGATTTCTCCATTTCTTGTAGCTTTACTTCCATTTCCTTTTCGGTTTCTGCCATTTTGATTTCCAATCTAGCTAGTTCCGTCGAAGCTTGTACTTTTTCAGCGAGGATAGTATCGATATTTTCCTGAAGAGCAGCATTGGTTTCAATTTCCCTGGTGTAACGTTTTTCTTCTTTAGCCAACTGATCATTAAGTTCTTTCATCTGTTTTTCTTTCTCACTTAACTGGGCTGAAAGCGAAGAAATCATCGTTTGATGTTCAGTTTCTGCTTTCGCGAGCTGATTCTTTAAATTGTTTTCGTCAAGCAACAAATTATCAATCTGTTTCTGTAACTGTATAGCACGGTTCGATTCCAATTCAGCCCGAGATATTTGTTCTTGTACTGTGAAATATATCAATTTGTTAAAAAACGTTATAGAATCTCCGGGTTGGGTTTGCATAAAAAATAAAACACTTACATTCTTTGTCGATTTGTGCAATTTTCTTCTGATACTTAGCAAACTCGGCTTGCAGGGAACGAGTATCCTTCAGAAGCTGTACCCGTTTTAAATCTAGTTCACCCATCATATCTACAGCATTATTGTATTTTTCAGTTATTATAGTCGATAAATTGACTTGATCTTTTGCTCTAAAAGTAAAGGTTTAATATTGCATTATGTGTCTGAAAGTTGTTACAAAACTCACGCGTCCTGTAAGCATACGATAATCCGATTGCTGTAAACCAAATCTAACTGAAGCTTCATCTTGGTAGCGCTCGCTTCCTCCAGTGCTATTCTGAATACGTCTAGTTGTTGTTGAGATCTAGCTTGCTGGATGCGACTTTTAATCAGTTCAGTTAAAATTTCTACTTTGTCGGAATGATACAAACTGCGAATTTCCTCTAAAATACTCTGACTTATGTCATGGCTTTCTGAGTCGTACGATTCATCACCGGAAGAAGCATGATCGCCTGTATCTTCACGACCTTCACATGGTGTTTCAGAGACAGTAGGGCTTTGCTAAAATAAATTACAAGGTATTTATTAAGAAGTATTAGGTAGAAAAAGGTCTTCTCTTTTACCTGAGACGCTTCATCATCCATAATTTTAAAATTTTTAAACGAACGACAACAGCAAAACAGAAAATTAATGCAGTTTGACAAATAAGATCGGTTACACCGGCGTCAAGTCAGGTCATCAAAGAATCCTCGCCGCAGGTCAAAAAAGCCTAATTCACATTTTCTAGCTAGGGTTGAAATTTACCTACGGAAAGCGCCATCTGTGAGAATATATAGACGTAAAAGCCTTTTCGTGGGTCAAAATAACCGGTTCGAATTAATTATTGATGACGGCCAAAAGTAGAAGTAATATATATAGAATGCCAGTGTCGCTGCAGTGCTCGTGGTAAACATCACACATTTGAAAATTACGTATTTACACTGTATGCGCATATGTGTGAGTGATCGATTCGAAACGGGAATCTGATTGTCAAACTAAAAAGGCAACCCAATAAAAAATCCTTCTGCTTTTCCGTAAATCACGTAGGATAAATCACCCGATTTGGTCGTTTTGGGGTGTTCCGTCGGCAGCAAAATTTTCTATTGGGCAATTTGACAATGTAGTTCCCGTATCCAAGACACGAACCAGCAACATGTTTGCCACCAAAATATCAAGGGGTTTCCAACAGCAATGATTACTACGCACCTTTGAAAAAAGTTACTTTTGATTACTTTACTGATTACCTCTGATTACCACTAATCATTCTCTTGTGGTTACTATAAATTAATCATGATTACCAATGATTACTTAAGATTATCATTGATTACTCTACTGATTACCATTGATTACCTAATTAATTCGTAAATGATTACAAAAGTAATCTCTGATTACTACGCACTTATACGCCTTACTGGAAACCCAAGTAGCACACGTTGTCACAATTGAGTCGCAGCGGCTGATATGCGACAAATTTAAATGTAAAACTTCGGTTACAGTAACCTAAAAAGTAACAGTTGTGTAACCGAAATAGCGCAACTTATGTAACTAAATATGGTTACATTAACAGTTACTCAATAACCAATATGTAACATGTATAGTTACAAAATGGTTACTATTGAAGTTACACATAAACTGTAAATTGACTTTCAATTGATGGCAAATTAGTTATCTTGAAACTTTTATTGCATGGCGAAAACAATGCAGCAGGTTTATTATTTCAATCTATGGCTGTCAACGTCAAGCAGTAAATTTAACTGTTGAATATAGAAGAGTGTATAAATTTCGCTTGTTATTTCAACACAAATTTTAATGCAGTTTCAAATTTATGGTGAAATGCATGATTCTAGCTTTGAAAAAATTACGCGCTCTCATTTAATCTAGCTTTTCGTTATTTACTTCTTTGAAAAATTGATTTTTTGTAAAACAAATATGTACAAATATAAAAATTTTAATTTTCTGATTTTTAAATTTATTCTTAGCAATAATGAATTAGTGGAGCATTCACCTAGAAATCATTAAAAACAAATTGTTTTCGCTATCACTTAGTAAAATTCATAGCCATTTTGCCTTTGGTTTTAACTACTACACCATCGTCCTTGAAGTTTTGTATCGTTTTCGGCATATTGCATGAAATAATTTTAAGCAGATACTGTTCATAGATATCGGGAAAAGGTGTTTTTTAGTGATTCTTGTGAAAAGAAAGTGTTAATTTAATATCAAAGAATAGTTTCACTTTGAATAAAACAGTTTACCAGCAGTGTTAATCATAGAAGGTTACAATTCAGTTACATTCTAGTTGCACGTAATCTTAGCCTTCGACCTGGTTACGCTATCGGTTACGGTAACCAATATTAAATCTGTTTTGGTCACTTATTTCATATGTCGTCATTTCTAAGTTACACTGTAACCTATTTTCATTGCCGATTTCGTTTCGATGTAACTTGATCGTTTTGACGTTTGAGAATAATCAAAATTTGTTTATTTAATATCAATGTCTGTGCGGAGAAGATTCCAAGTACCATCAATTAAATAAATAAACGCATTTACAAGAGCATTTTACAACCCGTGTACCAATTGTTTATCTTTACCATAAGTAAAATTCTTGAGATCTATATAGTTTTTGCTTAATCCGTTGTGTTTACAAGGAACAGTGAACAAGTTGTTGCGAGATTGTTACTAGCCGACTA